>NC_082661.1:241692240-241996981 GCF_025265405.1 Mesoplodon densirostris
TGTAAAGAAGAGGATGTGTCACCCATACCTTCCGATGGAATTTCTCTCCGGACAGAGGTGAGGAAGGAAAAAAGCAGTGGGGGCCGCGACAGGAGGGGTATCTCAGGCAGGGCAATAGAAAGCTTCCAGAAGAGCGCCCGGGGCCAGGACCATCCTGGCTGGCCTGCAGGCACCAAGTTGCCCTGCGTGCTGTCGCTGGTGTGGCTCCACGGCCTTTCCTCTAGGCTTTCAAGCCCTTGTACATATTCAGGTGTTTTACCTGGGAAGGGTGGGAACAGTTCAGCAGCAGCTGGCCTGGGGCTCAGCTCACGTTTACTCACAGATGCCTCAGCACGGTCCCCCAGCTTTGCAATGAGGACACTCCTTGCATAGGGGGTGGGTTGCTGGCTGTATGGGAGGTGATTCCCCACCTCTGACCAATTTCAGAATTGTTTACCGCTGGAGCAAGTGCCCTGATAGGGTTTCCCTCTGTATAACTGGTGGGTTCAGGTTTTTTTTTCTTTTATGGTTCAAGTTAGATTTGATTCCTCTTTTATGTATTTATAGATATAAGCATGGAAATAATTCATTCCTATAAATACATCTGTGTGAAGGGAAGAACTTTTTTCTGTTTTATTTTAAATTTTTATTTTTTAAAATTTTGAAATTTAATTTTATTTATTTTTTTTATACAGCAGGTTATTATTAGTTATGTGTTTTATGCATATACATGTATACAGGTCAATCCCAATCTCCCAACTCATCCCACCACCACCACCCCATGGCTTCCCACACTTGGTGTCCATACGTTTGTTCTCTACCTCTGTGTCTCTATTTCTTCCCTGAAAAGCAGTTCATCTGTACCATTTTTTAGGTTCCACATATATGCATTAATATACAATATTTGTTTTCCTCTTTCTGGCTTACTTCATTCTGTATGACAGTCTCTAGATCCATCGATGTCTCTACAAATGACCCAGTTTCATTCCTTTTTTTGGCTGAGTAATATTCCATTTTATATGTGTACCACATCTTTATCCATTCATCTGTCTGTGGGCATTTAGGTTGCTTGCATTACCTGGCTATTGTAAATAGTGCTGCAATGAACATTGTGGTGAATGTGCCTTTTTGATTTATGGTTTTCTCTGGGTATATGCCCAGAAGTGGGATTGCTGGATCAGATGGTAATTCTATTTCTAGTTTTTTTTAAGGAAACTCCATACTGTTCTCCATAGTGACTGTATCAATTTACATCCCCACCAATAGTGGAAGAGGGCTCCTTTTGTCCACACCCTCCCCAGAATCTGTTGTTTGTAGATTTTCTGATGATGCCGATTGTAACAGGTGTGAGGTGATACCTCATTGTAGTTTTGATTTGCATTTCTCTAATAATTAGTGCTGTTGAGCAGCTTTTCATGTGCGTCTTGGCCATCTCTGTGTCTTCTTTGAAGAAACGTCTCTTTAGATCTTCTGCCCATTTTTGTATTGGGTTGTTTGTTTTTTTAATATTAAGCTGCATGAGCTGTTTATATATATATTGGAGATTAAACCTTTGTCCATTGATTCATTTGCAAGAATTTTCTCCCATTCTGAGGGATGCCTTTTTCCATTCCCGTTTTTTTAACAAAAAAGGAAAGAAAGAAAAAGAAGCAGAACACTAATGTGCGTAAAATATGCCTTTTGAAATGGTCGTTTTGAAATATGGACGTCCTTTGAATTTTTTGGTCGATATGTGACCCCAGGATTTGTTTTCAGGGCAGGTGTCATTTACAGGCCTGCAATGATTTTGAATATCAACTAACCATTAGCGCTGGGATTAAAGCTGCTGATGCGTGAAACGGCCACAAGGTGGCAGCAGTTCTCCCTTACCAAATCTGGTTACTAGAGCAACAGAGCCTCAATGGAAGTCGTGTTCTAGATTGGAATTTAGAATGGAATGTGCCAGGAGAAAGCCCCTCAAGTTTGTCTCACTACTTCTTGTTCGTGTTTTTACTTTTTTATTTTCTATTACAGCAAGTTTGATTACAATGTTTGGCTTGTTATAGGTGTGGAATATGTGGTTCTTTTACACATATACAGATGTCTGTTCTTCCTGGGATCCTTTTCCCATGTACGTTAGGACAGAATGTTGAGTAGTCTTCTCTTGGTATTCTGTAGGTCTTTGGTGATTATATATGTCACCTGTGTTTGATTATGTCTGTTAACCCCGATATCGTAATGAAACCAATCCTCACCTTTCCATTGGTGAACCCTAAGTTTGTTTAATGAATCTGTGATTGCCCTTCTCCGTGGAAATATCTGCCCTGGTATCCATGTTTAGGTAATACCTATAAGTGATATGATACGATATGTGTCTTTCACTTTCTGACTTACTCCAAGTCACGTGATTACCTCTAGACTCATCTACGGGGCTGCAAATGGCATTGTGTCCTTTTTTTCCTTGGCTTCTATTCTGCCTTAGCGAGGTCCATTTTCAACAATGTGATTCCCTGAGGGTTGTGGATTAGCTGACCTGGGCAGCCTTACCCTGCCGGCCGTCCCTCCCCAGGTGTGCCTGGTTGAGGTCAATATAAACAGCGCTCCAGGCAGCAATAGCCCCTGAAGTTGTGCCTGACTCCATATTCTCTGCCCCGTCAGCAGTCTCGGGGCTGTGCTGGTGGGAGGGAGTGAGGGGCCAAGGCTTTGTTGGTGGCCCGGTGTGAGTGGGGCTCTGCTGGCCTTTCTGCAGGAGTTGCCAGGCTGCCACCTGTAAAGAAGAGGATGTGTCACCCATACCTTCCGATGGAATTTCTCTCCGGACAGAGGTGAGGAAGGAAAAAAGCAGTGGGGGCCGGGACAGGAGGGGTATCTCAGGCAGGGCAATAGAAAGCTTCCAGAAGAGCGCCCGGGGCCAGGACCATCCTGGCTGGCCTGCAGGCACCAAGTTGGCCTGCGTGCTGTCGCTGGTGTGGCTCCACGGCCCTTCCTCTAGGCTTTCAAGCCCTTGTACATATTCAGGTGTTTTACCTGGGAAGGGTGGGAACAGTTCAGCAGCAGCTGGCCTGGGGCTCAGCTCACGTTTACTCACAGATGCCTCAGCACGGTCCCCCAGCTTTGCAATGAGGACACTCCTTGCATGGGGGGTGGGTTGCTGGCTGTATGGGAGGTGATTCCCCACCTCTGACCAATTTCAGAATTGTTTACCGCTGGAGCAAGTGCCCTGATAGGGTTTCCCTCTGTATAACTGGTGGGTTCAGGTTGTTTTTCTTTTATGGTTCAAGTTAGATTTGATTCCTCTTTTATGTATTTATAGTTATAAGCATGGAAATAATTCATTCCTATAAATACATCTGTGTGAAGGGAAGAACTTTTTTCTGTTTTATTTTAAAATTTTATTTTTTAAAATTTTGAAATTTAATTTTATTTATTTTTTTTATACAGCAGGTTATTATTAGTTATGTGTTTTATGCATATACATGTATACAGGTCAATCCCAATCTCCCAACTCATCCCACCACCACCACCCCATGGCTTCCCACACTTGGTGTCCATACGTTTGTTCTCTACCTCTGTGTCTCTATTTCTTCCCTGAAAACCAGTTCATCTGTACCATTTTTTAGGTTCCACATATATGCATTAATATACAATATTTGTTTTCCTCTTTCTGGCTTACTTCATTCTGTATGACAGTCTCTAGATCCATCGATGTCTCTACAAATGACCCAGTTTCATTCCTTTTTTTGGCTGAGTAATATTCCATTTTATATGTGTACCACATCTTTATCCATTCATCTGTCTGTGGGCATTTAGGTTGCTTGCATTACCTGGCTATTGTAAATAGTGCTGCAATGAACATTGTGGTGAATGTGCCTTTTTGATTTATGGTTTTCTCTGGGTATATGCCCAGAAGTGGGATTGCTGGATCAGATGGTAATTCTATTTCTAGTTTTTTTAAGGAAACTCCATACTGTTCTCCATAGTGACTGTATCAATTTACATCCCCACCAATAGTGGAAGAGGGCTCCTTTTGTCCACACCCTCCCCAGAATTTGTTGTTTGTAGATTTTCTGATGATGCCGATTCTAACAGGTGTGAGGTGATACCTCATTGTAGTTTTGATTTGCATTTCTCTAATAATTAGTGCTGTTGAGCAGCTTTTCATGGGCGTCTTGGCCATCTCTGTGTCTTCTTTGAAGAAACGTCTCTAGATCTCCTGCCCATTTTTGTATTGGGTTGTTTGTTTTTTTAATATTAAGCTGCATGAGCTGTTTATATATATATTGGAGATTAAACCTTTGTCCATTGATTCATTTGCAACAATTTTCTCCCATTCTGAGGGATGCCTTTTTCCATTCCCGTTTTTTTAACAAAAAAGGAAAGAAAGAAAAAGAAGCAGAACACTAATGTGCGTAAAATATGCCTTTTGAAATGGTCGTTTTGAAATATGGACGTCCTTTGAATTTTTTGGTCAATATGTCACCCCAGGATTTGTTTTCAGGGCAGGTGTCATTTACAGGCCTGCAATGATTTTGAATATCAACTAACCATTAGCGCTGGGATTAAAGCTGCTGTTGCGTGAAACGGCCACAAGGTGGCAGCGGTTCTCCCTTACCAAATCTGGTTACTAGAGCAACAGAGCCTCAATGGAAGTCGTGTTCTAGATTGGAATTTAGAATGGAATGTGCCAGGAGAAAGCCCCTCAAGTTTGTCTCACTACTTCTTTTTCGTGTTTTTACTTTTTTTTTCTATTACAGCAAGTTTGATTACAATGTTTGGCTTGTTGTAGGTGTGGAAGATGTGGTTCTTTTACACATATACAGATGTCTGTTCTTCCTGGGATCCTTTTCCCATGTACGTTAGGACAGAATGTTGAGTAGTCTTCTCTTGGTATTCCGTAGGTCTTTGGTGATTATATATGTCACCTGTGTTTGATTATGTCTGTTAACCCCGATATCGTAATGAAACCAATCCTCACACCTTTCCATTGGTGAACCCTAAGTTTGTTTAATGAATCTGTGATTGCCCTTCTCCGTGGAAGTATCTGCCCTGGTATCCATTTTTAGGTAATACCTATAAGTGATATGATACGATATGTGTCTTTCACTTTCTGACTTACTCCAAGTCACGTGATTACCTCTAGACTCATCTACGGGGCTGCAAATGGCATTGTGTCCTTTTTTTCCTTGGCTTCTATTCTGCCTTAGCGAGGTCCATTTTCAACAATGTGATTCCCTGAGGGTTGTGGATTAGCTGACCTGGGCAGCCTTACCCTGCCGGCCGGCCCTCCCCAGGTGTGCCTGGTTGAGGTCAATATAAACAGCGCTCCAGGCAGCAATAGCCCCTGAAGTTGTGCCTGACTCCATATTCTCTGCCCCGTCAGCAGTCTCGGGGCTGTGCTGGTGGGAGGGAGTGAGGGGCCAAGGCTTTGTTGGTGGCCCGGTGTGAGTGGGGCTCTGCTGGCCTTTCTGCAGGAGTTGCCAGGCTGCCACCTGTAAAGAAGAGGATGTGTCACCCATACCTTCCGATGGAATTTCTCTCCGGACAGAGGTGAGGAAGGAAAAAAGCAGTGGGGGCCGGGACAGGAGGGGTATCTCAGGCAGGGCAATAGAAAGCTTCCAGAAGAGCGCCCGGGGCCAGGACCATCCTGGCTGGCCTGCAGGCACCAAGTTGGCCTGCGTGCTGTCGCTGGTGTGGCTCCACGGCCCTTCCTCTAGGCTTTCAAGCCCTTGTACATATTCAGGTGTTTTACCTGGGAAGGGTGGGAACAGTTCAGCAGCAGCTGGCCTGGGGCTCAGCTCACGTTTACTCACAGATGCCTCAGCACGGTCCCCCAGCTTTGCAATGAGGACGCTCCTTGCATGGGGGGTGGGTTGCTGGCTGTATGGGAGGTGATTCCCCACCTCTGACCAATTTCAGAATTGTTTACCGCTGGAGCAAGTGCCCTGATAGGGTTTCCCTCTGTATAACTGGTGGGTTCAGGTTTTTTTTTCTTTTATGGTTCAAGTTAGATTTGATTCCTCTTTTATGTATTTATAGATATAAGCATGGAAATAATTCATTCCTATAAATACATCTGTGTGAAGGGAAGAACTTTTTTCTGTTTTATTTTAAAATTTTATTTTTTAAAATTTTGAAATTTAATTGTATTTATT
Source organism: Mesoplodon densirostris (assembly GCF_025265405.1). Classification (NCBI taxonomy): domain Eukaryota; kingdom Metazoa; phylum Chordata; class Mammalia; order Artiodactyla; family Ziphiidae; genus Mesoplodon; species Mesoplodon densirostris. The sequence continues at coordinate 241,698,351 of NC_082661.1, forward strand.
TTTTTATACAGCAGGTTATTATTAGTTATGTGTTTTATGCATATACATGTATACAGGTCAATCCCAATCTCCCAACTCATCCCACCACCACCACCCCATGGCTTCCCACACTTGGTGTCCATACGTTTGTTCTCTACCTCTGTGTCTCTATTTCTTCCCTGAAAACCAGTTCATCTGTTCCATTTTTTAGGTTCCACATATATGCATTAATATACAATATTTGTTTTCCTCTTTCTGGCTTACTTCATTCTGTATGACAGTCTCTAGATCCATCGATGTCTCTACAAATGACCCAGTTTCATTCCTTTTTTTGGCTGAGTAATATTCCATTTTATATGTGTACCACATCTTTATCCATTCATCTGTCTGTGGGCATTTAGGTTGCTTGCATTACCTGGCTATTGTAAATAGTGCTGCAATGAACATTGTGGTGAATGTGCCTTTTTGATTTATGGTTTTCTCTGGGTATATGCCCAGAAGTGGGATTGCTGGATCAGATGGTAATTCTATTTCTAGTTTTTTTAAGGAAACTCCATACTGTTCTCCATAGTGACTGTATCAATTTACATCCCCACCAATAGTGGAAGAGGGCTCCTTTTGTCCACACCCTCCCCAGAATTTGTTGTTTGTAGATTTTCTGATGATGCCGATTCTAACAGGTGTGAGGTGATACCTCATTGTAGTTTTGATTTGCATTTCTCTAATAATTAGTGCTGTTGAGGAGCTTTTCATGGGCGTCTTGGCCATCTCTGTGTCTTCTTTGAAGAAACGTCTCTTTAGATCTCCTGCCCATTTTTGTATTGGGTTGTTTGTTTTTTTAATATTAAGCTGCATGAGCTGTTTATATATATATTGGAGATTAAACCTTTGTCCATTGATTCATTTGTAACAATTTTCTCCCATTCTCAGGGATGCCTTTTTCCATTCCCGTTTTTTTAACAAAAAAGGAAAGAAAGAAAAAGAAGCAGAACACTAATGTGCGTAAAATATGCCTTTTGAAATGGTCGTTTTGAAATATGGACGTCCTTTGAATTTTTTGGTCGATATGTGACCCCAGGATTTGTTTTCAGGGCAGGTGTCATTTACAGGCCTGCAATGATTTTGAATATCAACTAACCATTAGCGCTGGGATTAAAGCTGCTGTTGAGTGAAACGGCCACAAGGTGGCAGCGGTTCTCCCTTACCAAATCTGGTTACTAGAGCAACAGAGCCTCAATGGAAGTCGTGTTCTAGATTGGAATTTAGAATGGAATGTGCCAGGAGAAAGCCCCTCAAGTTTGTCTCACTACTTCTTGTTCGTGTTTTTACTTTTTTATTTTCTATTACAGCAAGTTTGATTACAATGTTTGGCTTGTTGTAGGTGTGGAAGATGTGGTTCTTTTACACATATACAGATGTCTGTTCTTCCTGGGATCCTTTTCCCATGTACGTTAGGACAGAATGTTGAGTAGTCTTCTCTTGGTATTCCGTAGGTCTTTGGTGATTATATATGTCACCTGTGTTTGATTATGTCTGTTAACCCCGATATCGTAATGAAACCAATCCTCACACCTTTCCATTGGTGAACCCTAAGTTTGTTTAATGAATCTGTGATTGCCCTTCTCTGTGGAAGTATCTGCCCTGGTATCCATTTTTAGGTAATACCTATAAGTGATATGATACGATATGTGTCTTTCACTTTCTGACTTACTCCAAGTCACGTGATTACCTCTAGACTCATCTACGGGGCTGCAAATGGCATTGTGTCCTTTTTTTCCTTGGCTTCTATTCTGCCTTAGCGAGGTCCATTTTCAACAATGTGATTCCCTGAGTGTTGTGGATTAGCTGACCTGGGCAGCCTTACCCTGCCGGCCGGCCCTCCCCAGGTGTGCCTGGTTGAGGTCAATATAAACAGCGCTCCAGGCAGCAATAGCCCCTGAAGTTGTGCCTGACTCCATATTCTCTGCCCCGTCAGCAGTCTCGGGGCTGTGCTGGTGGGAGGGAGTGAGGGGCCAAGGCTTTGTTGGTGGCCCGGTGTGAGTGGGGCTCTGCTGGCCTTTCTGCAGGAGTTGCCAGGCTGCCACCTGTAAAGAAGAGGATGTGTCACCCATACCTTCCGATGGAATTTCTCTCCGGACAGAGGTGAGGAAGGAAAAAAGCAGTGGGGGCCGGGACAGGAGGGGTATCTCAGGCAGGGCAATAGAAAGCTTCCAGAAGAGCGCCCGGGGCCAGGACCATCCTGGCTGGCCTGCAGGCACCAAGTTGGCCTGCGTGCTGTCGCTGGTGTGGCTCCACGGCCCTTCCTCTAGGCTTTCAAGCCCTTGTACATATTCAGGTGTTTTACCTGGGAAGGGTGGGAACAGTTCAGCAGCAGCTGGCCTGGGGCTCAGCTCACGTTTACTCACAGATGCCTCAGCACGGTCCACCAGCTTTGCAATAAGGATGCTCCTTGCATGGGGTGTGGGTTGCTGGCTGTATGGGATGTGATTCCCCACCTCTGACCAATTTCAGAATTGTTTACCGCTGGAGCAAGTGCCCTGATAGGGTTTCCCTCTGTATAACTGGTGGGTTCAAGTTTTCTTTTTCTTTTATGGTTCAAGTTAGATTTTATTCCTCATTTATGTATTTATAGATATAAGCATGGAAATAATTCATTCCTATAAATACATCTGTGTGAAGGGAAGAACTTTTTTCTGTTTTATTTTAAAATTTTATTTTTTAAAATTTTGAAATTTAATTTTATTTATTTTTTTATACAGCAGGTTATTATTAGTTATGTGTTTTATGCATATACATGTATACAGGTCAATCCCAATCTCCCAACTCATCCCACCACCACCACCCCAGGGCTTCCCACACTTGGTGTCCATACGTTTGTTCTCTACCTCTGTGTCTCTATTTCTTCCCTGAAAACCAGTTCATCTGTTCCATTTTTTAGGTTCCACATATATGCATTAATATACAATATTTGTTTTCCTCTTTCTGGCTTACTTCATTCTGTATGACAGTCTCTAGATCCATCGATGTCTCTACAAATGACCCAGTTTCATTCCTTTTTTTGGCTGAGTAATATTCCATTTTATATGTGTACCACATCTTTATCCATTCATCTGTCTGTGGGCATTTAGGTTGCTTGCATTACCTGGCTATTGTAAATAGTGCTGCAATGAACATTGTGGTGAATGTGCCTTTTTGATTTATGGTTTTCTCTGGGTATATGCCCAGAAGTGGGATTGCTGGATCAGATGGTAATTCTATTTCTAGTTTTTTTAAGGAAACTCCATACTGTTCTCCATAGTGACTGTATCAATTTACATCCCCACCAATAGTGGAAGAGGGCTCCTTTTGTCCACACCCTCCCCAGAATCTGTTGTTTGTAGATTTTCTGATGATGCCGATTCTAACAGGTGTGAGGTGATACCTCATTGTAGTTTTGATTTGCATTTCTCTAATAATTAGTGCTGTTGAGCAGCTTTTCATGGGCGTCTTGGCCATCTCTGTGTCTTCTTTGAAGAAACGTCTCTTTAGATCTCCTGCCCATTTTTGTATTGGGTTGTTTGTTTTTTTAATATTAAGCTGCATGAGCTGTTTATATATATATTGGAGATTAAACCTTTGTCCATTGATTCATTTGTAACAATTTTCTCCCATTCTCAGGGATGCCTTTTTCCATTCCCGTTTTTTTAACAAAAAAGGAAAGAAAGAAAAAGAAGCAGAACACTAATGTGCGTAAAATATGCCTTTTGAAATGGTCGTTTTGAAATATGGACGTCCTTTGAATTTTTTGGTCGATATGTGACCCCAGGATTTGTTTTCAGGGCAGGTGTCATTTACAGGCCTGCAATGATTTTGAATATCAACTAACCATTAGCGCTGGGATTAAAGCTGCTGTTGAGTGAAACGGCCACAAGGTGGCAGCGGTTCTCCCTTACCAAATCTGGTTACTAGAGCAACAGAGCCTCAATGGAAGTCGTGTTCTAGATTGGAATTTAGAATGGAATGTGCCAGGAGAAAGCCCCTCAAGTTTGTCTCACTACTTCTTGTTCGTGTTTTTACTTTTTTATTTTCTATTACAGCAAGTTTGATTACAATGTTTGGCTTGTTGTAGGTGTGGAAGATGTGGTTCTTTTACACATATACAGATGTCTGTTCTTCCTGGGATCCTTTTCCCATGTACGTTAGGACAGAATGTTGAGTAGTCTTCTCTTGGTATTCCGTAGGTCTTTGGTGATTATATATGTCACCTGTGTTTGATTATGTCTGTTAACCCCGATATCGTAATGAAACCAATCCTCACACCTTTCCATTGGTGAACCCTAAGTTTGTTTAATGAATCTGTGATTGCCCTTCTCTGTGGAAGTATCTGCCCTGGTATCCATTTTTAGGTAATACCTATAAGTGATATGATACGATATGTGTCTTTCACTTTCTGACTTACTCCAAGTCACGTGATTACCTCTAGACTCATCTACGGGGCTGCAAATGGCATTGTGTCCTTTTTTTCCTTGGCTTCTATTCTGCCTTAGCGAGGTCCATTTTCAACAATGTGATTCCCTGAGTGTTGTGGATTAGCTGACCTGGGCAGCCTTACCCTGCCGGCCGGCCCTCCCCAGGTGTGCCTGGTTGAGGTCAATATAAACAGCGCTCCAGGCAGCAATAGCCCCTGAAGTTGTGCCTGACTCCATATTCTCTGCCCCGTCAGCAGTCTCGGGGCTGTGCTGGTGGGAGGGAGTGAGGGGCCAAGGCTTTGTTGGTGGCCCGGTGTGAGTGGGGCTCTGCTGGCCTTTCTGCAGGAGTTGCCAGGCTGCCACCTGTAAAGAAGAGGATGTGTCACCCATACCTTCCGATGGAATTTCTCTCCGGACAGAGGTGAGGAAGGAAAAAAGCAGTGGGGGCCGGGACAGGAGGGGTATCTCAGGCAGGGCAATAGAAAGCTTCCAGAAGAGCGCCCGGGGCCAGGACCATCCTGGCTGGCCTGCAGGCACCAAGTTGGCCTGCGTGCTGTCGCTGGTGTGGCTCCACGGCCCTTCCTCTAGGCTTTCAAGCCCTTGTACATATTCAGGTGTTTTACCTGGGAAGGGTGGGAACAGTTCAGCAGCAGCTGGCCTGGGGCTCAGCTCACGTTTACTCACAGATGCCTCAGCACGGTCCCCCAGCTTTGCAATGAGGACGCTCCTTGCATGGGGGGTGGGTTGCTGGCTGTATGGGAGGTGATTCCCCACCTCTGACCAATTTCAGAATTGTTTACCGCTGGAGCAAGTGCCCTGATAGGGTTTCCCTCTGTATAACTGGTGGGTTCAGGTTTTTTTTTCTTTTATGGTTCAAGTTAGATTTGATTCCTCTTTTATGTATTTATAGATATAAGCATGGAAATAATTCATTCCTATAAATACATCTGTGTGAAGGGAAGAACTTTTTTCTGTTTTATTTTAAAATTTTATTTTTTAAAATTTTGAAATTTAATTGTATTTATTTTTTTATACAGCAGGTTATTATTAGTTATGTGTTTTATGCATATACATGTATACAGGTCAATCCCAATCTCCCAACTCATCCCACCACCACCACCCCATGGCTTCCCACACTTGGTGTCCATACGTTTGTTCTCTACCTCTGTGTCTCTATTTCTTCCCTGAAAACCAGTTCATCTGTTCCATTTTTTAGGTTCCACATATATGCATTAATATACAATATTTGTTTTCCTCTTTCTGGCTTACTTCATTCTGTATGACAGTCTCTAGATCCATCGATGTCTCTACAAATGACCCAGTTTCATTCCTTTTTTTGGCTGAGTAATATTCCATTTTATATGTGTACCACATCTTTATCCATTCATCTGTCTGTGGGCATTTAGGTTGCTTGCATTACCTGGCTATTGTAAATAGTGCTGCAATGAACATTGTGGTGAATGTGCCTTTTTGATTTATGGTTTTCTCTGGGTATATGCCCAGAAGTGGGATTGCTGGATCAGATGGTAATTCTATTTCTAGTTTTTTTAAGGAAACTCCATACTGTTCTCCATAGTGACTGTATCAATTTACATCCCCACCAATAGTGGAAGAGGGCTCCTTTTGTCCACACCCTCCCCAGAATTTGTTGTTTGTAGATTTTCTGATGATGCCGATTCTAACAGGTGTGAGGTGATACCTCATTGTAGTTTTGATTTGCATTTCTCTAATAATTAGTGCTGTTGAGCAGCTTTTCATGGGCGTCTTGGCCATCTCTGTGTCTTCTTTGAAGAAACGTCTCTTTAGATCTCCTGCCCATTTTTGTATTGGGTTGTTTGTTTTTTTAATATTAAGCTGCATGAGCTGTTTATATATATATTGGAGATTAAACCTTTGTCCATTGATTCATTTGCAACAATTTTCTCCCATTCTGAGGGATGCCTTTTTCCATTCCCGTTTTTTTAACAAAAAAGGAAAGAAAGAAAAAGAAGCAGAACACTAATGTGCGTAAAATATGCCTTTTGAAATGGTCGTTTTGAAATATGGACGTCCTTTGAATTTTTTGGTCAATATGTGACCCCAGGATTTGTTTTCAGGGCAGGTGTCATTTACAGGCCTGCAATGATTTTGAATATCAACTAACCATTAGCGCTGGGATTAAAGCTGCTGTTGCGTGAAACGGCCACAAGGTGGCAGCGGTTCTCCCTTACCAAATCTGGTTACTAGAGCAACAGAGCCTCAATGGAAGTCGTGTTCCAGATTGGAATTTAGAATGGAATGTGCCAGGAGAAAGCCCCTCAAGTTTGTCTCACTACTTCTTTTTCGTGTTTTTACTTTTTTTTTCTATTACAGCAAGTTTGATTACAATGTTTGGCTTGTTGTAGGTGTGGAAGATGTGGTTCGTTTACACATATACAGATGTCTGTTCTTCCTGGGATCCTTTTCCCATGTACGTTAGGACAGAATGTTGAGTAGTCTTCTCTTGGTATTCCGTAGGTCTTTGGTGATTATATATGTCACCTGTGTTTGATTATGTCTGTTAACCCCGATATCGTAATGAAACCAAACCTCACACCTTTCCATTGGTGAACCCTAAGTTTGTTTAATGAATCTGTGATTGCCCTTCTCCGTGGAAGTATCTGCCCTGGTATCCATTTTTAGGTAATACCTATAAGTGATATGATACGATATGTGTCTTTCACTTTCTGACTTACTCCAAGTCACGTGATTACCTCTAGACTCATCTACGGGGCTGCAAATGGCATTGTGTCCTTTTTTTCCTTGGCTTCTATTCTGCCTTAGCGAGGTCCATTTTCAACAATGTGATTCCCTGAGGGTTGTGGATTAGCTGACCTGGGCAGCCTTACCCTGCCGGCCGGCCCTCCCCAGGTGTGCCTGGTTGAGGTCAATATAAACAGCGCTCCAGGCAGCAATAGCCCCTGAAGTTGTGCCTGACTCCATATTCTCTGCCCCGTCAGCAGTCTCGGGGCTGTGCTGGTGGGAGGGAGTGAGGGGCCAAGGCTGTGTTGGTGGCCCGGTGTGAGTGGGGCTCTGCTGGCCTTTCTGCAGGAGTTGCCAGGCTGCCACCTGTAAAGAAGAGGATGTGTCACCCATACCTTCCGATGGAATTTCTCTCCGGACAGAGGTGAGGAAGGAAAAAAGCAGTGGGGGCCGGGACAGGAGGGGTATCTCAGGCAGGGCAATAGAAAGCTTCCAGAAGAGCGCCCGGGGCCAGGACCATCCTGGCTGGCCTGCAGGCACCAAGTTGGCCTGCGTGCTGTCGCTGGTGTGGCTCCACGGCCCTTCCTCTAGGCTTTCAAGCCCTTGTACATATTCAGGTGTTTTACCTGGGAAGGGTGGGAACAGTTCAGCAGCAGCTGGCCTGGGGCTCAGCTCACGTTTACTCACAGATGCCTCAGCACGGCCCACCAGCTTTGCAATAAGGATGCTCCTTGCATGGGGTGTGGGTTGCTGGCTGTATGGGATGTGATTCCCCACCTCTGACCAATTTCAGAATTGTTTACCGCTGGAGCAAGTGCCCTGATAGGGTTTCCCTCTGTATAACTGGTGGGTTCAAGTTTTCTTTTTCTTTTATGGTTCAAGTTAGATTTTATTCCTCATTTATGTATTTATAGATATAAGCATGGAAATAATTCATTCCTATAAATACATCTGTGTGAAGGGAAGAACTTTTTTCTGTTTTATTTTAAAATTTTATTTTTTAAAATTTTGAAATTTAATTTTATTTATTTTTTTATACAGCAGGTTATTATTAGTTATGTGTTTTATGCATATACATGTATACAGGTCAATCCCAATCTCCCAACTCATCCCACCACCACCACCCCAGGGCTTCCCACACTTGGTGTCCATACGTTTGTTCTCAACCTCTGTGTCTCTATTTCTTCCCTGCAAACCAGTTCATCTGTACCATTTATTAGGTTCCACATATATGCATTAATATACAATACTTGTTTTCCTCTTTCTGACTTACTTCATTCTGTATGACAGTCTCTAGATCCATCGATGTCTCTACAAATGACCCAGTTTCATTCCTTTTTATGGCTGAGTAATATTCCATTTTATATATGTACCACATCTTTATCCATTCATCTGTCTGTGGGCATTTAGGTTGCTTGCATTACCTGGCTATTGTAAATAGTGCTGCAATGAACATTGTGGTGAATGTGCCTTTTTGATTTATGGTTTTCTCTGGGTATATGCCCAGAAGTGGGATTGCTGGATCAGATGGTAATTCTATTTCTAGTTTTTTTAAGGAAACTCCATACTGTTCTCCATAGTGACTGTATCAATTTACATCCCCACCAATAGTGGAAGAGGGCTCCTTTTGTCCACACCCTCCCCAGAATTTGTTGTTTGTAGATTTTCTGATGATGCCGATTCTAACAGGTGTGAGGTGATACCTCATTGTAGTTTTGATTTGCATTTCTCTAATAATTAGTGCTGTTGAGCAGCTTTTCATGGGCGTCTTGGCCATCTCTGTGTCTTCTTTGAAGAAACGACTCTTTAGATCATCTGCCCATTTTTGTATTGGGTTGTTTGTTTTTTTAATATTAAGCTGCATGAGCTATTTATATATATATTGGAGATTAAACCTTTGTCCATTGATTCATTTGCAACGATTTTCACCCATTCTGAGGGATGCCTTTTTCCATTCCCGTTTTTTTAACAAAAAAGGAAAGAAAGAAAAAGAAGCAGAACACTAATGTGCGTAAAATATGCCTTTTGAAATGGTCGTTTTGAAATATGGACGTCCTTTGAATTTTTTGGTCGATATGTGACCCCAGGATTTGTTTTCAGGGCAGGTGTCATTTACAGGCCTGCAATGATTTTGAATATCAACTGACCATTAGCGCTGGGATTAAAGCTGCTGTTACGTGAAACGGCCACAAGGTGGCAGCAGTTCTCCCTTACCAAATCTGGTTACTAGAGCAACAGAGCCTCAATGGAAGTCGTGTTCTAGATTGGAATTTAGAATGGAATGTGCCAGGAGAAAGCCCCTCAAGTTTGTCTCACTACTTCTTGTTCGTGTTTTTAATTTTTTTTAATTTTATTTTCTATTACAGCAAGTTTGATTACAATGTTTGGCTTGTTGTAGGTGTGGAAGATGTGGTTCTTTTACACATATACAGATGTCTGTTCTTCCTGGGATCCTTTTCCCATGTACGTTAGGACAGAATGTTGAGTAGTCTTCTCTTGGTATTCCGTAGGTCTTTGGTGATTATATATGTCACCTGTGTTTGATTATGTCTGTTAACCCCGATATCGTAATGAAACCAATCCTCACACCTTTCCATTGGTGAACCATAAGTTTGTTTAATGAATCTGTGATTGCCCTTCTCCGTGGAAGTATCTGCCCTGGTATCCATTTTTAGGTAACACCTATAAGTGATATGATACGATATGTGTCTTTCACTTTCTGACTTACTCCAAGTCACGTGATTACCTCTAGACTCATCTACGGGGCTGCAAATGGCATTGTGTCCTTTTTTTCCTTGGCTTCTATTCTGCCTTAGCGAGGTCCATTTTCAACAATGTGATTCCCTGAGTGTTGTGGATTAGCTGACCTGGGCAGCCTTACCCTGCCGGCCGGCCCTCCCCAGGTGTGCCTGGTTGAGGTCAATATAAACAGCGCTCCAGGCAGCAATAGCCCCTGAAGTTGTGCCTGACTCCATATTCTCTGCCCCGTCAGCAGTCTCGGGGCTGTGCTGGTGGGAGGGAGTGAGGGGCCAAGGCTTTGTTGGTGGCCCGGTGTGAGTGGGGCTCTGCTGGCCTTTCTGCAGGAGTTGCCAGGCTGCCACCTGTAAAGAAGAGGATGTGTCACCCATACCATCCGATGGAATTTCTCTCCGGACAGAGGTGAGGAAGGAAAAAAGCAGTGGGGGCCGGGACAGGAGGGGTATCTCAGGCAGGGCAATAGAAAGCTTCCAGAAGAGCGCCCAGGGCCAGGACCATCCTGGCTGGTCTGCAGGCACCAAGTTGGCCTGCGTGCTGTCGCTGGTGTGGCTCCACGTCCCTTCTTCCAGGCTTTCAAGCCCTTGTACATATTCAGGTGTTTTACCTGGGAAGGGTGGGAACAGTTCAGCAGCAGCTGGCCTGGGGCTCAGCTCACGTTTACTCACAGATGCCTCAGCACGGTCCCCCAGCTTTGCAATGAGGACGCTCCTTGCATGGGGGGTGGGTTGCTGGCTGTATGGGAGGTGATTCCCCACCTCTGACCAATTTCAGAATTGTTTACCGCTGGAGCAAGTGCCCTGATAGGGTTTCCCTCTGTATAACTGGTGGGTTCAGGTTTTTTTTTTCTTTTATGGTTCAAGTTAGATTTGATTCCTCATTTATGTATTTATAGATATAAGCATGGAAATAATTCATTCCTATAAATACATTTGTGTGAAGGGAAGAACTTTTCTCTGTTTATTTTAAAATTTTATTTTTTAAAAGTTTGAAATTTAATATTATTTATTTTTTTATACAGCAGGTTATTATTAGTTATGTGTTTTATGCATATACATGTATACAGGTCAATCCCAATCTTCCAACTCATCCCACCACCAACACCCCATGGCTTCCCACACTTGGTGTCCATACGTTTGTTCTCTACCTCTGTGTCTCTATTTCTTCCCTGAAAACCAGTTCATCTGTACCAGTTTTTAGGTTCCACATATATGCATTAATATACAATATTTGTTTTCCTCTTTCTGGCTTACTTCATTCTGTATGACAGTCTCTAGATCCATCGATGTCTCTACAAATGACCCAGTTTCATTCCTTTTTTTGGCTGAGTAATATTCCATTTTATATGTGTACCACATCTTTATCCATTCATCTGTCTGTGGGCATTTAGGTTGCTTGCATTACCTGGCTATTGTAAATAGTGCTGCAATGAACATTGTGGTGAATGTGCCTTTTTGATTTATGGTTTTCTCTGGGTATATGCCCAGAAGTGGGATTGCTGGATCAGATGGTAATTCTATTTCTAGTTTTTTTAAGGAAACTCCATACTGATCTCCATAGTGACTGTATCAATTTACATCCCCACCAATAGTGGAAGAGGGCTCCTTTTGTCCACACCCTCCCCAGAATTTGTTGTTTGTAGATTTTCTGATGATGCCGATTCTAACAGGTGTGAGGTGATACCTCATTGTAGTTTTGATTTGCATTTCTCTAATAATTAGTGCTGTTGAGCAGCTTTTCATGTGCGTCTTGGCCATCTCTGTGTCTTCTTTGAAGAAACGTCTCTTTAGATCTTCTGCCCATTTTTGTATTGGGTTGTTTGTTTTTTTAATCGTAAGCTGCATGAGCTGTTTATATATATATTGGAGATTAAACCTTTGTCCATTGATTCATTTGCAACGATTTTCGCCCATTCTGAGGGATGCCTTTTTCCATTCCCATTTTTTTAAAAAAAAGGAAAGAAAGAAAAAGAAGCAGAACACTAATGTGCGTAAAATATGCCTTTTGAAATGGTCGTTTTGAAATATGGACGTCCTTTGAATTTTTTGGTCGATATGTGACCCCAGGATTTGTTTTCAGGGCAGGTGTCATTTACAGGCCTGCAATGATTTTGAATATCAACTGACCATTAGCACTGGGATTAAAGCTGCTGTTGCGCGAAACGGCCACAAGGTGGCAGCAGTTCTCCCTTACCAAATCTGGTTACTAGAGCAACAGAGCCTCAATGGAAGTCGTGTTCTAGATTGGAATTTAGAATGGAATGTGCCAGGAGAAAGCCCCTCAAGTTTGTCTCACTACTTCTTGTTCGTGTTTTTAATTTTTTTTCTATTACAGCAAGTTTGATTACAATGTTTGGCTTGTTGTAGGTGTGGAAGAGGTGGTTCTTTTACACATATACAGATGTCTGTTCTTCCTGGGATCCTTTTCCCATGTACATTAGGACAGAATGTTGAGTAGTCTTCTCTTGGTATTCCGTAGGTCTTTGGTGATTATATATGTCACCTGTGTTTGATTATGTCTGTTAACCCCGATATCGTAATGAAACCAATCCTCACACCTTTCCATTGGTGAACCATAAGTTTGTTTAATGAATCTGTGATTGCCCTTCTCCGTGGAAATATCTGCCCTGGTATCCATTATTAGGTAACACCTATAAGTGATATGATACAATATGTGTCTTTCACTTTCTGACTTACTCCAAGTCACGTGATTACCTCTAGACTCATCTACGGGGCTGCAAATGGCATTGTGTCCTTTTTTTCCTTGGCTTCTATTCTGCCTTAGCGAGGTCCATTTTCAACAATGTGATTCCCTGAGGGTTGTGGATTAGCTGACCTGGGCAGCCTTACCCTGCCGGCCGGCCCTCCCCAGGTGTGCCTGGTTGAGGTCAATATAAACAGCGCTCCAGGCAGCAATAGCCCCTGAAGTTGTGCCTGACTCCATATTCTCTGCCCCGTCAGCAGTCTCGGGGCTGTGCTGGTGGGAGGGAGTGAGGGGCCAAGGCTTCGTTGGTGGCCCGGTGTGAGTTGGGCTCTGCTGGCCTTTCTGCAGGAGTTGCCAGGCTGCCACCTGTAAAGAAGAGGATGTGTCACCCATACCTTCCGATGGAATTTCTCTCCGGACAGAGGTGAGGAAGGAAAAAAGCAGTGGGGGCCTGGACAGTGGGGAATCTCAGGCAGGGCAATAGAAAGCTTCCAGAAGAGCGCCCAGGGCCAGGACCATCCTGGATGGCCTGCAGGCACCAAGTTGGACTGCGTGCTGTCGTTGGTGTGGCTCCATGGCCCTTCCTCTACGCTTTCAAGCCCTTGTACATATTCAGGTGTTTTACCTGGGAAGGGTGGGAACAGTTCAGCAGCAGCTGGCCTGGGGCTCAGCTCACGTTTACTCACAGATGCCTCAGCACGGTCCCCCAGCTTTGCAATGAGGATGCTCCTTGCATGGGGGGTGGGTTTCTGGCTGTATGGGATGTGATTCCCCACCTGTGACCAATTTCAGAATTGTTTACCGCTGGAGCAAGTGCCCTGATAGGGTTTCCCTCTGTATAACTGGTGGGTTCAAGTTTTCTTTTTCTTTTATGGTTCAAGTTAGATTTTATTCCTCATTTATGTATTTATAGATATAAGCATGGAAATAATTCATTCCTATAAATACATCTGTGTGAAGGGAAGAACTTTTTTCTGTTTTATTTTAAAATTTTATTTTTTAAAATTTTGAAATTTAAATTTATTTATTTTTTTATACAGCAGGTTATTATTAGTTATGTATTTTATGCATATACATGTATACAGGTCAATCCCAATCTCCCAACTCATCCCACCACCACCACCCCATGGCTTCCCACACTTGGTGTCCATAAGTTTGTTCTCTACCTCTGTGTCTCTATTTCTTCCCTGCAAACCAGTTCATCTGTACCATTTATTAGGTTCCACATATATGCATTAATATACAATATTTGTTTTCCTCTTTCTGACTTACTTCATTCTGTATGACAGTCTCTAGATCCATCGATGTCTCTACAAATGACCCAGTTTCATTCCTTTTTATGGCTGAGTAATATTCCATTTTATATATGTACCACATCTTTATCCATTCATCTGTCTGTGGGCATTTAGGTTGCTTGCATTACCTGGCTATTGTAAATAGTGCTGCAATGAACATTGTGGTGAATGTGCATTTTTGATTTATGGTTTTCTCTGGGTATATGCCCAGAAGTGGGATTGCTGGATCAGATGGTAATTCTATTTCTAGTTTTTTTAAGGAAACTCCATACTGTTCTCCATAGTGACTGTATCAATTTACATCCCCACCAATAGTGGAAGAGGGCTCCTTTTGTCCACACCCTCCCCAGAATTTGTTGTTTGTAGATTTTCTGATGATGCCGATTCTAACAGGTGTGAGGTGATACCTCATTGTAGTTTTGATTTGCATTTCTCTAATAATTAGTGCTGTTGAGCAGCTTTTCATGGGCGTCTTGGCCATCTCTGTGTGTTCTTTGAAGAAACGACTCTTTAGATCTTCTGCCCATTTTTGTATTGGGTTGTTTGTTTTTTTAATATTAAGCTGCATGAGCTATTTATATATATATTGGAGATTAAACCTTTGTCCATTGATTCATTTGCAACGATTTTCACCCATTCTGAGGGATGCCTTTTTCCATTCCCGTTTTTTTAACAAAAAAGGAAAGAAAGAAAAAGAAGCAGAACACTAATGTGCGTAAAATATGCCTTTTGAAATGGTCGTTTTGAAATATGGACGTCCTTTGAATTTTTTGGTCGATATGTGACCCCAGGATTTGTTTTCAGGGCAGGTGTCATTTACAGGCCTGCAATGATTTTGAATATCAACTGACCATTAGCACTGGGATTAAAGCTGCTGTTGCGCGAAACGGCCACAAGGTGGCAGCAGTTCCCCCTTACCAAATCTGGTTACTAGAGCAACAGAGCCTCAATGGAAGTCGTGTTCTAGATTGGAATTTAGAATGGAATGTGCCAGGAGAAAGCCCCTCAAGTTTGTCTCACTACTTCTTGTTCGTGTTTTTAATTTTTTTTCTATTACAGCAAGTTTGATTACAATGTTTGGCTTGTTGTAGGTGTGGAAGATGTGGTTCTTTTACACATATACAGATGTCTGTTCTTCCTGGGATCCTTTTCCCATGTACATTAGGACAGAATGTTGAGTAGTCTTCTCTTGGTATTCCGTAGGTCTTTGGTGATTATATATGTCACCTGTGTTTGATTATGTCTGTTAACCCCGATATCGTAATGAAACCAATCCTCACACCTTTCCATTGGTGAACCATAAGTTTGTTTAATGAATCTGTGATTGCCCTTCTCCGTGGAAATATCTGCCCTGGTATCCATTATTAGGTAACACCTATAAGTGATATGATACAATATGTGTCTTTCACTTTCTGACTTACTCCAAGTCACGTGATTACCTCTAGACTCATCTACGGGGCTGCAAATGGCATTGTGTCCTTTTTTTCCTTGGCTTCTATTCTGCCTTAGCGAGGTCCATTTTCAACAATGTGATTCCCTGAGGGTTGTGGATTAGCTGACCTGGGCAGCCTTACCCTGCCGGCCGGCCCTCCCCAGGTGTGCCTGGTTGAGGTCAATATAAACAGCGCTCCAGGCAGCAATAGCCCCTGAAGTTGTGCCTGACTCCATATTCTCTGCCCCGTCAGCAGTCTCGGGGCTGTGCTGGTGGGAGGGAGTGAGGGGCCAAGGCTTTGTTGGTGGCCCGGTGTGAGTGGGGCTCTGCTGGCCTTTCTGCAGGAGTTGCCAGGCTGCCACCTGTAAAGAAGAGGATGTGTCACCCATACCTTCCGATGGAATTTCTCTCCGGACAGAGGTGAGGAAGGAAAAAAGCAGTGGGGGCCTGGACAGAGGGGAATCTCAGGCAGGGCAATAGAAAGCTTCCAGAAGAGCGCCCAGGGCCAGGACCATCCTGGATGGCCTGCAGGCACCAAGTTGGACTGCGTGCTGTCGTTGGTGTGGCTCCATGGCCCTTCCTCTACGCTTTCAAGCCCTTGTACATATTCAGGTGTTTTACCTGGGAAGGGTGGGAACAGTTCAGCAGCAGCTGGCCTGGGGCTCAGCTCACGTTTACTCACAGATGCCTCAGCACGGTCCCCCAGCTTTGCAATGAGGATGCTCCTTGCATGGGGGGTGGGTTTCTGGCTGTATGGGATGTGATTCCCCACCTGTGACCAATTTCAGAATTGTTTACCGCTGGAGCAAGTGCCCTGATAGGGTTTCCCTCTGTATAACTGGTGGGTTCAAGTTTTCTTTTTCTTTTATGGTTCAAGTTAGATTTTATTCCTCATTTATGTATTTATAGATATAAGCATGGAAATAATTCATTCCTATAAATACATCTGTGTGAAGGGAAGAACTTTTTTCTGTTTTATTTTAAAATTTTATTTTTTAAAATTTTGAAATTTAATTTTATTTATTTTTTTATACAGCAGGTTATTATTAGTTATGTATTTTATGCATATACATGTATACAGGTCAATCCCAATCTCCCAACTCATCCCACCACCACCACCCCATGGCTTCCCACACTTGGTGTCCATAAGTTTGTTCTCTACCTCTGTGTCTCTATTTCTTCCCTGCAAACCAGTTCATCTGTACCATTTATTAGGTTCCACATATATGCATTAATATACAATATTTGTTTTCCTCTTTCTGACTTACTTCATTCTGTATGACAGTCTCTAGATCCATCGATGTCTCTACAAATGACCCAGTTTCATTCCTTTTTATGGCTGAGTAATATTCCATTTTATATATGTACCACATCTTTATCCATTCATCTGTCTGTGGGCATTTAGGTTGCTTGCATTACCTGGCTATTGTAAATAGTGCTGCAATGAACATTGTGGTGAATGTGCATTTTTGATTTATGGTTTTCTCTGGGTATATGCCCAGAAGTGGGATTGCTGGATCAGATGGTAATTCTATTTCTAGTTTTTTTAAGGAAACTCCATACTGTTCTCCATAGTGACTGTATCAATTTACATCCCCACCAATAGTGGAAGAGGGCTCCTTTTGTCCACACCCTCCCCAGAATTTGTTGTTTGTAGATTTTCTGATGATGCCGATTCTAACAGGTGTGAGGTGATACCTCATTGTAGTTTTGATTTGCATTTCTCTAATAATTAGTGCTGTTGAGCAGCTTTTCATGGGCGTCTTGGCCATCTCTGTGTGTTCTTTGAAGAAACGACTCTTTAGATCTTCTGCCCATTTTTGTATTGGGTTGTTTGTTTTTTTAATATTAAGCTGCATGAGCTATTTATATATATATTGGAGATTAAACCTTTGTCCATTGATTCATTTGCAACGATTTTCACCCATTCTGAGGGATGCCTTTTTCCATTCCCGTTTTTTTAACAAAAAAGGAAAGAAAGAAAAAGAAGCAGAACACTAATGTGCGTAAAATATGCCTTTTGAAATGGTCGTTTTGAAATATGGACGTCCTTTGAATTTTTTGGTCGATATGTGACCCCAGGATTTGTTTTCAGGGCAGGTGTCATTTACAGGCCTGCAATGATTTTGAATATCAACTGACCATTAGCGCTGGGATTAAAGCTGCTGTTACGTGAAACGGCCACAAGGTGGCAGCAGTTCTCCCTTACCAAATCTGGTTACTAGAGCAACAGAGCCTCAATGGAAGTCGTGTTCTAGATTGGAATTTAGAATGGAATGTGCCAGGAGAAAGCCCCTCAAGTTTGTCTCACTACTTCTTGTTCGTGTTTTTACTTTTTTTTTCTATTACAGCAAGTTTGATTACAATGTTTGGCTTGTTGTAGGTGTGGAAGATGTGGTTCTTTTACACATATACAGATGTCTGTTCTTCCTGGGATCCTTTTCCCATGTACGTTAGGACAGAATGTTGAGTAGTCTTCTCTTGGTATTCCGTAGGTCTTTGGTGATTATATATGTCACCTGTGTTTGATTATGTCTGTTAACCCCGATATCGTAATGAAACCAATCCTCACACCTTTCCATTGGTGAACCATAAGTTTGTTTAATGAATCTGTGATTGCCCTTCTCCGTGGAAATATCTGCCCTGGTATCCATTTTTAGGTAACACCTATAAGTGATATGATACGATATGTGTCTTTCACTTTCTGACTTCCTCCAAGTCACGTGATTACCTCTAGACTCATCTACGGGGCTGCAAATGGCATTGTGTCCTTTTTTTCCTTGGCTTCTATTCTGCCTTAGCGAGGTCCATTTTCAACAATGTGATTCCCTGAGGGTTGTGGATTAGCTGACCTGGGCAGCCTTACCCTGCCGGCCGGCCCTCCCCAGGTGTGCCTGGTTGAGGTCAATATAAACAGCGCTCCAGGCAGCAATAGCCCCTGAAGTTGTGCCTGACTCCATATTCTCTGCCCCGTCAGCAGTCTCGGGGCTGTGCTGGTGGGAGGGAGTGAGGGGCCAAGGCTTTGTTGGTGGCCCGGTGTGAGTGGGGCTCTGCTGGCCTTTCTGCAGGAGTTGCCAGGCTGCCACCTGTAAAGAAGAGGATGTGTCACCCATACCTTCCGATGGAATTTCTCTCCGGACAGAGGTGAGGAAGGAAAAAAGCAGTGGGGGCCGGGACAGGAGGGGTATCTCAGGCAGGGCAATAGAAAGCTTCCAGAAGAGCGCCCAGGGCCAGGACCATCCTGGCTGGCCTGCAGGCACCAAGTTGGCCTGCGTGCTGTCGCTGGTGTGGCTCCACGTCCCTTCTTCTAGGCTTTCAAGCCCTTGTACATATTCAGGTGTTTTACCTGGGAAGGGTGGGAACAGTTCAGCAGAAGCTGGCCTGGGGCTCAGCTCACGTTTACTCACAGATGCCTCAGCACGGTCCCCCAGCTTTGCAATGAGGACGCTCCTTGAATGGGGGGTGGGTTGCTGGCTGTATGGGAGGTGATTCCCCACCTCTGACCAATTTCAGAATTGTTTAACGCTGGAGCAAGTGCCCTGATAGGGTTTCCCTCTGTATAACTGGTGGGTTCAGGTTTTTTTTTCTTTTATGGTTCAAGTTAGATTTGATTCCTCATTTATGTATTTATAGATATAAGCATGGAAATAATTCATTCCTATAAATACATCTGTGTGAAGGGAAGAACTTTTCTCTGTTTTATTTTAAAATTTTATTTTTTAAAAGTTTGAAATTTAATATTATTTATTTTTTTATACAGCAGGTTATTATTAGTTATGTATTTTATGCATATACATGTATACAGGTCAATCCCAATCTCCCAACTCATCCCACCACCACCACCCCATGGCTTCCCACACTTGGTGTCCATACGTTTGTTCTCTACCTCTGTGTCTCTATTTCTTCCCTGAAAACCAGTTCTTCTGTACCATTTATTAGGTTCCACATATATGCATTAATATACAATATTTGTTTTCCTCTTTCTGACTTATTTCATTCTGTATGACAGTCTCTAGATCCATCGATGTCTCTACAAATGACCCAGTTTCATTCCCTTTTATGGCTGAGTAGTATTCCATTTTATATATGTACCACATCTTTATCCATTCATCTGTCTGTGGGCATTTAGGTTGCTTGCATTACCTGGCTATTGTAAATAGTGCTGCAATGAACATTGTGGTGAATGTGCCTTTTTGATTTATGGTTTTCTCTGGGTATATGCCCAGAAGTGGGATTGCTGGATCAGATGGTAATTCTATTTCTAGTTTTTTTTAAGGAAACTCCATACTGTTCTCCATAGTGACTGTATCAATTTACATCCCCACCAATAGTGGAAGAGGGCTCCTTTTGTCCACACCCTCCCCAGAATTTGTTGTTTGTAGATTTTCTGATGATGCCGATTCTAACAGGTGTGAGGTGATACCTCATTGTAGTTTTGATTTGCATTTCTCTAATAATTAGTGCTGTTGAGCAGCTTTTCATGTGCATCTTGGCCATCTCTGTGTCTTCTTTGAAGAAACGTCTCTTTAGATCTTCTCCCCATTTTTGTATTGGGTTGTTTGTTTTTTTAATATTAAGCTGCATGAGCTGTTTATATATATATTGGAGATTAAACCTTTGTCCATTGATTCATTTGCAACGATTTTCGCCCATTCTGAGGGATGCCTTTTTCCATTCCCATTTTTTTAAAAAAAAGGAAAGAAAGAAAAAGAAGCAGAACACTAATGTGCGTAAAATATGCCTTTTGAAATGGTCGTTTTGAAATATGGACGTCCTTTGAATTTTTTGGTCGATATGTGACCCCAGGATTTGTTTTCAGGGCAGATGTCATTTACAGGCCTGCAGTGATTTTGAATATCAACTAACCATTAGCGCTGGGATTAAAGCTGCTGTTGCGTGAAACGGCCACAAGGTGGCAGCAGTTCTCCCTTACCAAATCTGGTTACTAGAGCAACAGAGCCTCAATGGAAGTCGTGTTCTAGATTGGAATTTAGAATGGAATGTGCCAGGAGAAAGCCCCTCAAGTTTGTCTCACTACTTCTTGTTCGTGTTTTTACATTTTTTTTCTATTACAGCAAGTTTGATTACAATGTTTGGCTTGTTGTAGGTGTGGAAGATGTGGTTCTTTTACACATATACAGATGTCTGTTCTTCCTGGGATCCTTTTCCCATGTGCCTTAGGATAGAATGTTGAGTAGTCTTCTCTTGGTATTCCGTAGGTCTTTGGTGATTATATATGTCACCTGTGTTTGATTATGTCTGTTAACCCTGATATCGTAATGAAACCAATCCTCACACCTTTCCATTGGTGAACCATAAGTTTGTTTAATGAATCTGATTTCCCTTCTCCGTGGAAGTATCTGCCCTGGTATCCATTTTTAGGTAATACCTATAAGTGATATGATACGATATGTGTCTTTCACTTTCTGACTTACTCCAAGTCACGTGATTACCTCTAGACTCATCTACGGGGCTGCAAATGGCATTGTGTCCTTTTTTTCCTTGGCTTCTATTCTGCCTTAGCGAGGTCCATTTTCAACAATGTGATTCCCTGAGGGTTGTGGATTAGCTGACCTGGGCAGCCTTACCCTGCCTGCCGGCCCTCCCCAGGTGTGCCTGGTTGAGGTCAATATAAACAGCGCTCCAGGCAGCAATAGCCCCTGAAGTTGTGCCTGACTCCATATTCTCTTCCCCGTCAGCAGTCTCGGGGCTGTGCTGGTGGGAGGGAGTGAGGGGCCAAGGCTTTGTTGGTGGCCCGGTGTGAGTGGGGCTCTGCTGG
Organism: Mesoplodon densirostris; assembly: GCF_025265405.1. NCBI lineage: Eukaryota > Metazoa > Chordata > Mammalia > Artiodactyla > Ziphiidae > Mesoplodon > Mesoplodon densirostris. The sequence goes on from NC_082661.1 coordinate 241,719,462, forward strand.
CCTTTCTGCAGGAGTTGCCAGGCTGCCACCTGTAAAGAAGAGGATGTGTCACCCATACCTTCCGATGGAATTTCTCTCCGGACAGAGGTGAGGAAGGAAAAAAGCAGTGGGGGCCGGGACAGGAGGGGTATCTCAGGCAGGGCAATAGAAAGCTTCCAGAAGAGCGCCCGATGCCAGGACCATCCTGGCTGGCCTGCAGGCACCAAGTTGGCCTGCGTGCTGTCGCTGGTGTGGCTCCACGGCCCTTCCTCTAGGCTTTCAAGCCCTTGTACATATTCAGGTGTTTTACCTGGGAAGGGTGGGAACAGTTCAGCAGCAGCTGGCCTGGGGCTCAGCTCACGTTTACTCACAGATGCCTCAGCACGGTCCCCCAGCTTTGCAATGAGGACGCTCCTTGCATGGGGGGTGGGTTGCTGGCTGTATGGGAGATGATTCCCCACCTCTGACCAATTTCAGAATTGTTTACCGCTGGAGCAAGTGCCCTGATAGGGTTTCCCTCTGTATAACTGGTGGGTTCAGGTTTTTTTTTTCTTTTATGGTTCAAGTTAGATTTTATTCCTCTTTTATGTATTTATAGATATAAGCATGGAAATAATTCATTCCTATAAATACATCTGTGTGAAGGGAAGAACTTTTTTCTGTTTTATTTTAAAATTTTATTTTTAAAAATTTTGAAATTTAATTTTATTTTTTTTTATACAGCAGGTTATTATTAGTTATGTGTTTTATGCATATACATGTATACAGGTCAATCCCAATCTCCCAACTCATCCCACCACCCCCACCCCATGGCTTCCCACACTTGGTGTCCATACGTTTGTTCTCTACCTCTGTGTCTCTATTTCTTCCCTGAAAACCAGTTCATCTGTACCATTTTTTAGGTTCCACATATATGCATTAATATACAATATTTGTTTTCCTCTTTCTGGCTTACTTCATTCTGTATGACAGTCTCTAGATCCATCGATGTCTCTACAAATGACCCAGTTTCATTCCTTTTTTTGGCTGAGTAATATTCCATTTTATATGTGTACCACATCTTTATCCATTCATCTGTCTGTGGACATTTAGGTTGCTTGCATTACCTGGCTATTGTAAATAGTGCTGCAATGAACATTGTGGTGAATGTGCCTTTTTGATTTATGGTTTTCTCTGGGTATATGCCCAGAAGTGGGATTGCTGGATCAGATGGTAATTCTATTTCTAGTTTTTTTAAGGAAACTCCATACTGTTCTCCATAGTGACTGTATCAATTTACATCCCCACCAATAGTGGAAGAGGGCTCCTTTTGTCCACACCCTCCCCAGAATTTGTTGTTTGTAGATTTTCTGATGATGCCGATTCTAACAGGTGTGAGGTGATACCTCATTGTAGTTTTGATTTGCATTTCTCTAATAATTAGTGCTGTTGAGCAGCTTTTCATGGGCGTCTTGGCCATCTCTGTGTCTTCTTTGAAGAAACGTCTCTTTAGATCTTCTGCCCATTTTTGTATTGGGTTGTTTGTTTTTATAATATTAAGCTGCATGAGCTGTTTATATATATATTGGAGATTAAACCTTTGTCCATTGATTCATTTGCAACGATTTTCTCCCATTCTGAGGGATGCCTTTTTCCATTCCCGTTTCTTTAACAAAAAAGGAAAGAAAGAAAAAGAAGCAGAAAACTAATGTGCGTAAAATATGCCTTTTGAAATGGTCATTTTGAAATATGGACGTCCTTTGAATTTTTTGGTCGATATGTGACCCCACGATTTGTTTTCAGGGCAGGTGTCATTTACAGGCCTGCAATGATTTTGAATATCAACTAACCATTAGCGCTGGGATTAAAGCTGGTGTTGCGTGAAACCGCCACAAGGTGGCCGCAGTTCTCCCTTACCAAATCTGCTTACTAGAGCAACAGAGCCTCAATGGAAGTCGTGTTCTAGATTGGAATTTAGAATGGAATGTGCCAGGAGAAAGCCCCTCAAGTTTGTCTCACTACTTCTTGTTCGTGTTTTTACTTTTTTTTTCTATTACAGCAAGTTTGATTACAATGTTTGGCTTGTTGTAGGTGTGGGAGATGTGGTTCTTTTACACATATACAGATGTCTGTTCTTCCTGGGATCCTTTTCCCATGTACGTTAGGACAGAATGTTGAGTAGTCTTCTCTTGGTATTCCGTAGGTCTTTGGTGATTATATATGTCACCTGTGTTTGATTATGTCTGTTAACCCCGATATCGTAATGAAACCAATCCTCACACCTTTCCATTGGTGAACCCTAAGTTTCTTTAATGAATCTGTGATTGCCCTTCTCCGTGGAAGTATCTGCCCTGGTATCCATTTTTAGATAATACCAATAAGTGATATGATACGATATGTGTCTTTCACTTTCTGACTTACTCCAAGTCACGTGATTACCTCTAGACTCATCTACGGGGCTGCAAATGGCATTGTGTCCTTTTTTTCCTTGGCTTGTATTCTGCCTTAGCGAGGTCCATTTTCAACAATGTGATTCCCTGAGGGTTGTGGATTAGCTGATCTGGGCAGCCTTACCCTGCCGGCCGGCCCTCCCCAGGTGTGCCTGGTTGAGGTCAATATAAACAGCGCTCCAGGCAGCAATAGCCCCTGAAGTTGTGCCTGACTCCATATTCTCTTCCCTGTCAGCAGTCTCGGGGCTGTGCTGGTGGGAGGGAGTGAGGGGCCAAGGCTTTGTTGGTGGCGGGGTGTGAGTGGGGCTCTGCTGGCCTTTCTGCAGGAGTTGCCAGGCTGCCACCTGCAAAGAAGAGGATGTGTCACCCATACCTTCCGATGGAATTTCTCTCCGGACAGAGGTGAGGAAGGAAAAAAGCAGTGGGGGCCGGGACAGGAGGGGTATCTCAGGCAGGGCAATAGAAAGCTTCCAGAAGAGCGCCCGGGGCCAGGACCATCCTGGCTGGCCTGCAGGCACCAAGTTGGCCTGCGTGCTGTCGCTGGTGTGGCTCCACGGCCCTTCCTCTAGGCTTTCAAGCCCTTGTACATATTCAGGTGTTTTACCTGGGAAGGGTGGGAACAGTTCAGCAGCAGCTGGCCTGGGGCTCAGCTCACGTTTACTCACAGATGCCTCAGCACGGGCCCCCAGCTTTGCAATGAGGACGCTCCTTGAATGGGTGGTGGGTTGCTGGCTGTATGGGAGATGATTCCCCACCTCTGACCAATTTCAGAATTGTTTACCGCTGGAGCAAGTGCCCTGATAGGGTTTCCCTCTGTATAACTGGTGGGTTCAGGTTTTTTTTTTCTTTTATGGTTCAAGTTAGATTTTATTCCTCTTTTATGTATTTATAGATATAAGCATGGAAATAATTCATTCCTATAAATACATCTGTGTGAAGGGAAGAACTTTTTTCTGTTTTATTTTAAAATTTTATTTTTTAAAATTTTGAAATTTAATTTTATTTATTTTTTTATACAGCCGGTTATTATTAGTTATGTATTTTATGCATATACATGTATACAGGTCAATCCCAATCTCCCAACTCATCCCACCACCACCACCCCATGGCTTCCCACACTTGTTGTCCATACGTTTGTTCTCTACCTCTGTGTCTCTATTTCTTCCCTGAAAACCAGTTCATCTGTACCATTTTTTAGGTTCCACATATATGCATTAATATACAATATTTGTTTTCCTCTTTCTGGCTTACTTCATTCTGTATGACAGTCTCTAGATCCATCGATGTCTCTACAAATGACCCAGTTTCATTCCTTTTTTTGGCTGAGTAATATTCCATTTTATATGTGTACCACATCTTTATCCATTCATCTGTCTGTGGGCATTTAGGTTGCTTGCATTACCTGGCTATTGTAAATAGTGCTGCAATGAACATTGTGGTGAATGTGCCTTTTTGATTTATGGTTTTCTCTGGGTATATGCCCAGAAGTGGGATTGCTGGATCAGATGGTAATTCTATTTCTAGTTTTTTTAAGGAAACTCCATACTGTTCTCCATAGTGACTGTATCAATTTACATCCCCACCAATAGTGGAAGAGGGCTCCTTTTGTCCACACCCTCCCCAGAATTTGTTGTTTGTAGATTTTCTGATGATGCCGATTCTAACAGGTGTGAGGTGATACCTCATTGTAGTTTTGATTTGCATTTCTCTAATAATTAGTGCTGTTGAGCAGCTTTTCATGGGCGTCTTGGCCATCTCTGTGTCTTCTTTGAAGAAACGTCTCTTTAGATCTTCTGCCCATTTTTGTATTGGGTTGTTTGTTTTTTTAATATTAAGCTGCATGAGCTGTTTATATATATATTGGAGATTAAACCTTTGTCCATTGATTCATTTGCAACGATTTTCTCCCATTCTGAGGGATGCCTTTTTCCATTCCCGTTTTTTTAACAAAAAAGGAAAGAAAGAAAAAGAAGCAGAAAACTAATGTGCGTGAAATATGCCTTTTGAAATGGTCGTTTTGAAATATGGACGTCCTTTGAATTTTTTGGTCGATATGTGACCCCAGGATTTGTTTTCAGGGCAGGTGTCATTTACAGGCCTGCAATGATTTTGAATATCAACTAACCATTAGCGCTGGGATTAAAGCTGCTGTTGCGTGAAACGGCCACAAGGTGGCAGAAGTTCTCCCTTACCAATTCTGGTTACTAGAGCAACAGAGCCTCAATGGAAGTCGTGTTCTAGATTGGAATTTAGAATGGAATGTGCCAGGAGAAAGCCCCTCAAGTTTGTCTCACTACTTCTTGTTCGTGTTTTTACTTTTTTTTTCTATTACAGCAAGTTTGATTACAATGTTTGGCTTGTTGTAGGTGTGGAAGATGTGGTTCTTTTACACATATACAGATGTCTGTTCTTCCTGGGATCCTTTTCCCATGTACGTTAGGACAGAATGTTGAGTAGTCTTCTCTTGGTATTCCGTAGGTCTTTGGTGATTATATATGTCACCTGTGTTTGATTATGTCTGTTAACCCCGATATCGTAATGAAACCAATCCTCACACCTTTCCATTGGTGAACCCTAAGTTTGTTTAATGAATCTGTGATTGCCCTTCTCCGTGGAAGTATCTGCCCTGGTATCCATTTTTAGGTAATACCTATAAGTGATATGATACGATATGTGTCTTTCACTTTCTGACTTACTCCAAGTCACGTGATTACCTCTAGACTCATCTACGGGGTTGCAAATGGCATTGTGTCCTTTTTTTCCTTGGCTTGTATTCTGCCTTAGCGAGGTCCATTTTCAACAATGTGATTCCCTGAGGGTTGTGGATTAGCTGACCTGGGCAGCCTTACCCTGCCGGCCGGCCCTCCCCAGGTGTGCCTGTTTGAGGTCAATATAAACAGCACTCCAGGCAGCAATAGCCCCTGAAGTTGTGCCTGACTCCATATTCTCTGCCCCGTCAGCAGTCTCGGGGCTGTGCTGGTGGGAGGGAGTGAGGGGCCAAGGCTTTGTTGGTGGCCCGGTGTGAGTGGGGCTCTGCTGGCCTTTCTGCAGGAGTTGCCAGGCTGCCACCTGTAAAGAAGAGGATGTGTCACCCATACCTTCCGATGGAATTTCTCTCCGGACAGAGGTGAGGAAGGAAAAAAGCAGTGGGGGCCGGGACAGGAGGGGTATCTCAGGCAGGGCAATAGAAAGCTTCCAGAAGAACGCCCGGGTCCAGGACCATCCTGGCTGGCCTGCAGGCACCAAGTTGGCCTGCGTGCTGTCGCTGGTGTGGCTCCATGGCCCTTCCTCTAGGCTTTCAAGCCCTTGTACATATTCAGGTGTTTTACCTGGGAAGGGTGGGAACAGTTCAGCAGCAGCTGGCCTGGGGCTCAGCTCACGTTTACTCACAGATGCCTCAGCACGGTCCCCCAGCTTTGCAATGAGGACGCTCCTTGCATGGGGGGTGGGTTGCTGGCTGTATGGGAGGTGATTCCCCACCTCGGACCAATTTCAGAATTGTTTACCGCTGGAGCAAGTGCCCTGATAGGGTTTCCCTCTGTATAACTGGTGGGTTCAGGTTTTCTTTTTCTTTTATGGTTCAAGTTAGATTTGATACCTCTTTTATGTATTTATAGATATAAGCATGGAAATAATTCATTCCTATAAATACATCTGTGTGAAGGGAAGAACTTTTTTCTGTTTTATTTTAAAATTTTATTTTTTAAAATTTTGAAATTTAATTTAATTTATTTTTTTATACAGCAGGTTATTATTAGTTATGTATTTTATGCATATACATGTATACAGGTCAATCCCAATCTCCCAACTCATCCCACCACCACCACCCCATGGCTTCCCGCACTTGGTGTCCATACGTTTGTTCTTTACCTCTGTGTCTCCATTTCTTCCCTGAAAACCAGTTCATCTGTACCATTTTTTAGGTTCCACATATATGCATTAATATACAATATTTGTTTTCCTCTTTCTGACTTACTTCATTCTGTATGACAGTCTCTAGATCCATCGATGTCTCTACAAATGACCCAGTTTCATTCCTTTATATGGCTGAGTAATATTCCATTTTATATATGTACCACATCTTTATCCATTCATCTGTCTGTGGGCATTTAGGTTGCTTGCATTACCTGGCTATTGTAAATAGTGCTGCAATGAACATTGTGGTGAATGTGACTTTTTGATTTATGGTTTTCTGTGGGTATGTGCCCAGAAGTGGGATTGCTGGATCAGATGGTAATTCTATTTCTAGTTTTTTAAGGAAACTCCATACTGTTCTCCATAGTGACTGTATCAATTTACATCCCCACCAATAGTGGAAGAGGGCTCCTTTTGTCCACACCCTCCCCAGAATTTGTTGTTTGTAGATTTTCTGATGATGCCGATTCTAACAGGTGTGAGGTGATACCTCATTGTAGTTTTGATTTGCATTTCTCTAATAATTAGTGCTGTTGAGCAGCTTTTCATGGGTGTCTTGGCCATCTCTGTGTCTTCTTTGAAGAAACGTCTCTTTAGATCTTCTGCCCATTTTTGTATTGGGTTGTTTGTTTTTTTAATATTAAGCTGCATGAGCTGTTTATATATATATTGGAGATTAAACCTTTGTCCATTGATTCATTTGCAACAATTTTCTCCCATTCTGAGGGATGCCTTTTTCCATTCCCTTTTTTTTAACAAAAAAGGAAAGAAAGAAAAAGAAGCAGAACACTAATGTGCGTAAAATATGCCTTTTGAAATGGTCGTTTTGAAATATGGACGTCCTTTGAATTTTTTGGTCGATATGTGACCCCACGATTTGTTTTCAGGGCAGGTGTCATTTACAGGCCTGCAATGATTTTGAATATCAACTAACCATTAGCGCTGGGATTAAAGCTGCTGTTGCGTGAAACGGCCACAAGGTGGCAGCAGTTCTCCCTTACCAAATCTGGTTACTAGAGCAACAGAGCCTCAATGGAAGTCGTGTTCTAGATTGGAATTTAGAATGGAATGTGCCAGGAGAAAGCCCCTCAAGTTTGTCTCACTACTTCTTGTTCGTGTTTTTAATTTTTTATTTTCTATTACAGCAAGTTTGATTACAATGTTTGGCTTGTTGTAGGTGTGAAATATGTGGTTCTTTTACACATATACAGTTGTCTGTTCTTCCTGGGATCCTTTTCCCATGTACGTTAGGACAGAATGTTGAGTAGTCTTCTCTTGGTATTCCGTAAGTCTTTGGTGATTTTATATGTCACCTGTGTTTGATTATGTCTGTTAACCCCGATATCGTAATGAAACCAATCCTCACACCTTTCCATTGGTGAACCCTAAGTTTGTTTAATGAATCTGTGATTGCCCTTCTCCGTGGAAGTATCTGCCCTGGTATCCATTTTTAGGTAATACCTATAAGTGATATGATACGATATGTGTCTTTCACTTTCTGACTTACTCCAAGTCACGTGATTACCTCTAGACTCATCTACGGGGCTGCAAATGGCATTGTGTCCTTTTTTTCCTTGGCTTGTATTCTGCCTTAGCGAGGTCCATTTTCAACAATGTGATTCCCTGAGGGTTGTGGATTAGCTGACCTGGGCAGCCTTACCCTGCCGGCCGGCCCTCCCCAGTTGTGCCTGGTTGAGGTCAATATAAACAGCGCTCCAGGCAGCAATAGCCCCTGAAGTTGTGCCTGACTCCATATTCTCTGCCCCGTCAGCAGTCTCGGGGCTGTGCTGGTGGGAGGGAGTGAGGGGCCAAGGCTTTGTTGGTGGCCCGGTGTGAGTGGGGCTCTGCTGGCCTTTCTGCAGGAGTTGCCAGGCTGCCACCTGTAAAGAAGAGGATGTGTCACCCATACCTTCCGATGGAATTTCTCTCCGGACAGAGGTGAGGAAGGAAAAAAGCAGTGGGGGCCGGGACAGGAGGGGTATCTCAGGCAGGGCAATAGAAAGCTTCCAGAAGAGCGCCCGGGGCCGGGACCATCCTGGCTGGCCTGCAGGCACCAAGTTGGCCTGCGTGCTGTCGCTGGTGTGGCTCCACGGCCCTTCTTCTAGGCTTTCAAGCCCTTGTACATATTCAGGTGTTTTACCTGGGAAGGGTAGGAACAGTTCAGCAGCAGCTGGCCTGGGGCTCAGCTCACGTTTACTCACAGATGCCTCAGCACGGTCCCCCAGCTTTGCAATGAGGACGCTCCTTGCATGGGGGGTGGGTTGCTGGCTGTATGGGAGGTGATTCCCCACCTCTGACCAATTTCAGAATTGTTTACCGCTGGAGCAAGTGCCCTGATGGGTTTCCCTCTGTATAACTGGTGGGTTCAGGTTTTTTTTTCTTTTATGGTTCAAGTTAGATTTGATTCCTCTTTTATGTATTTATAGATATAAGCATGGAAATAATTCATTCCTATAAATACATCTGTGTGAAGGGAAGAACTTTTCTCTGTTTTATTTTAAAATTTTATTTTTTAAAAGTTTGAAATTTAATTGTATTTATTTTTTTATACAGCAGGTTATTATTAGTTATGTGTTTTATGCATATACATGTATACAGGTCAATCCCAATCTCCCAACTCATCCCACCACCACCACCCCAGGGCTTCCCCCACTTGGTGTCCATACGTTTGTTCTCTACCTCTGTGTCTCTATTTCTTCCCTGAAAACCAGTTCATCTGTACCATTTTTTAGGTTCCACATATATGCATTAATATACAATATTTGTTTTCCTCTTTCTGCCTTACTTCATTCTGTATGACAGTCTCTAGATCCATCGATGTCTCTACAAATGACCCAGTTTCATTCCTTTATATGGCTGAGTAATATTCCATTTTATATATGTACCACATCTTTATCCATTCATCTGTCTGTGGGCATTTAGGTTGCTTGCATTACCTGGCTATTGTAAATAGTGCTGCAATGAACATTGTGGTGAATGTGACTTTTTGATTTATGGTTTTCTGTGGGTATGTGCCCAGAAGTGGGATTGCTGGATCAGATGGTAATTCTATTTCTAGTTTTTTAAGGAAACTCCATACTGTTCTCCATAGTGACTGTATCAATTTACATCCCCACCAATAGTGGAAGAGGGCTCCTTTTGTCCACACCCTCCCCAGAATTTGTTGTTTGTAGATTTTCTGATGATGCCGATTCTAACAGGTGTGAGGTGATACCTCATTGTAGTTTTGATTTGCATTTCTCTAATAATTAGTGCTGTTGAGCAGCTTTTCATGGGTGTCTTGGCCATCTCTGTGTCTTCTTTGAAGAAACGTCTCTTTAGATCTTCTGCCCATTTTTGTATTGGGTTGTTTGTTTTTTTAATATTAAGCTGCATGAGCTGTTTATATATATATTGGAGATTAAACCTTTGTCCATTGATTCATTTGCAACAATTTTCTCCCATTCTGAGGGATGCCTTTTTCCATTCCCTTTTTTTTAACAAAAAAGGAAAGAAAGAAAAAGAAGCAGAACACTAATGTGCGTAAAATATGCCTTTTGAAATGGTCGTTTTGAAATATGGACGTCCTTTGAATTTTTTGGTCGATATGTGACCCCACGATTTGTTTTCAGGGCAGGTGTCATTTACAGGCCTGCAATGATTTTGAATATCAACTAACCATTAGCGCTGGGATTAAAGCTGCTGTTGCGTGAAACGGCCACAAGGTGGCAGCAGTTCTCCCTTACCAAATCTGGTTACTAGAGCAACAGAGCCTCAATGGAAGTCGTGTTCTAGATTGGAATTTAGAATGGAATGTGCCAGGAGAAAGCCCCTCAAGTTTGTCTCACTACTTCTTGTTCGTGTTTTTAATTTTTTATTTTCTATTACAGCAAGTTTGATTACAATGTTTGGCTTGTTGTAGGTGTGAAATATGTGGTTCTTTTACACATATACAGTTGTCTGTTCTTCCTGGGATCCTTTTCCCATGTACGTTAGGACAGAATGTTGAGTAGTCTTCTCTTGGTATTCCGTAAGTCTTTGGTGATTTTATATGTCACCTGTGTTTGATTATGTCTGTTAACCCCGATATCGTAATGAAACCAATCCTCACACCTTTCCATTGGTGAACCCTAAGTTTGTTTAATGAATCTGTGATTGCCCTTCTCCGTGGAAGTATCTGCCCTGGTATCCATTTTTAGGTAATACCTATAAGTGATATGATACGATATGTGTCTTTCACTTTCTGACTTACTCCAAGTCACGTGATTACCTCTAGACTCATCTACGGGGCTGCAAATGGCATTGTGTCCTTTTTTTCCTTGGCTTGTATTCTGCCTTAGCGAGGTCCATTTTCAACAATGTGATTCCCTGAGGGTTGTGGATTAGCTGACCTGGGCAGCCTTACCCTGCCGGCCGGCCCTCCCCAGTTGTGCCTGGTTGAGGTCAATATAAACAGCGCTCCAGGCAGCAATAGCCCCTGAAGTTGTGCCTGACTCCATATTCTCTGCCCCGTCAGCAGTCTCGGGGCTGTGCTGGTGGGAGGGAGTGAGGGGCCAAGGCTTTGTTGGTGGCCCGGTGTGAGTGGGGCTCTGCTGGCCTTTCTGCAGGAGTTGCCAGGCTGCCACCTGTAAAGAAGAGGATGTGTCACCCATACCTTCCGATGGAATTTCTCTCCGGACAGAGGTGAGGAAGGAAAAAAGCAGTGGGGGCCGGGACAGGAGGGGTATCTCAGGCAGGGCAATAGAAAGCTTCCAGAAGAGCGCCCGGGGCCGGGACCATCCTGGCTGGCCTGCAGGCACCAAGTTGGCCTGCGTGCTGTCGCTGGTGTGGCTCCACGGCCCTTCTTCTAGGCTTTCAAGCCCTTGTACATATTCAGGTGTTTTACCTGGGAAGGGTAGGAACAGTTCAGCAGCAGCTGGCCTGGGGCTCAGCTCACGTTTACTCACAGATGCCTCAGCACGGTCCCCCAGCTTTGCAATGAGGACGCTCCTTGCATGGGGGGTGGGTTGCTGGCTGTATGGGAGGTGATTCCCCACCTCTGACCAATTTCAGAATTGTTTACCGCTGGAGCAAGTGCCCTGATGGGTTTCCCTCTGTATAACTGGTGGGTTCAGGTTTTTTTTTCTTTTATGGTTCAAGTTAGATTTGATTCCTCTTTTATGTATTTATAGATATAAGCATGGAAATAATTCATTCCTATAAATACATCTGTGTGAAGGGAAGAACTTTTCTCTGTTTTATTTTAAAATTTTATTTTTTAAAAGTTTGAAATTTAATTGTATTTATTTTTTTATACAGCAGGTTATTATTAGTTATGTGTTTTATGCATATACATGTATACAGGTCAATCCCAATCTCCCAACTCATCCCACCACCACCACCCCAGGGCTTCCCCCACTTGGTGTCCATACGTTTGTTCTCTACCTCTGTGTCTCTATTTCTTCCCTGAAAACCAGTTCATCTGTACCATTTTTTAGGTTCCACATATATGCATTAATATACAATATTTGTTTTCCTCTTTCTGCCTTACTTCATTCTGTATGACAGTCTCTAGATCCATCGATGTCTCTACAAATGACCCAGTTTCATTCCTTTATATGGCTGAGTAATATTCCATTTTATATATGTACCACATCTTTATCCATTCATCTGTCTGTGGGCATTTAGGTTGCTTGCATTACCTGGCTATTGTAAATAGTGCTGCAATGAACATTGTGGTGAATGTGACTTTTTGATTTATGGTTTTCTGTGGGTATGTGCCCAGAAGTGGGATTGCTGGATCAGATGGTAATTCTATTTCTAGTTTTTTAAGGAAACTCCATACTGTTCTCCATAGTGACTGTATCAATTTACATCCCCACCAATAGTGGAAGAGGGCTCCTTTTGTCCACACCCTCCCCAGAATTTGTTGTTTGTAGATTTTCTGATGATGCCGATTCTAACAGGTGTGAGGTGATACCTCATTGTAGTTTTGATTTGCATTTCTCTAATAATTAGTGCTGTTGAGCAGCTTTTCATGGGTGTCTTGGCCATCTCTGTGTCTTCTTTGAAGAAACGTCTCTTTAGATCTTCTGCCCATTTTTGTATTGGGTTGTTTGTTTTTTTAATATTAAGCTGCATGAGCTGTTTATATATATATTGGAGATTAAACCTTTGTCCATTGATTCATTTGCAACAATTTTCTCCCATTCTGAGGGATGCCTTTTTCCATTCCCTTTTTTTTAACAAAAAAGGAAAGAAAGAAAAAGAAGCAGAACACTAATGTGCGTAAAATATGCCTTTTGAAATGGTCGTTTTGAAATATGGACGTCCTTTGAATTTTTTGGTCGATATGTGACCCCACGATTTGTTTTCAGGGCAGGTGTCATTTACAGGCCTGCAATGATTTTGAATATCAACTAACCATTAGCGCTGGGATTAAAGCTGCTGTTGCGTGAAACGGCCACAAGGTGGCAGCAGTTCTCCCTTACCAAATCTGGTTACTAGAGCAACAGAGCCTCAATGGAAGTCGTGTTCTAGATTGGAATTTAGAATGGAATGTGCCAGGAGAAAGCCCCTCAAGTTTGTCTCACTACTTCTTGTTCGTGTTTTTAATTTTTTATTTTCTATTACAGCAAGTTTGATTACAATGTTTGGCTTGTTGTAGGTGTGAAATATGTGGTTCTTTTACACATATACAGTTGTCTGTTCTTCCTGGGATCCTTTTCCCATGTACGTTAGGACAGAATGTTGAGTAGTCTTCTCTTGGTATTCCGTAAGTCTTTGGTGATTTTATATGTCACCTGTGTTTGATTATGTCTGTTAACCCCGATATCGTAATGAAACCAATCCTCACACCTTTCCATTGGTGAACCCTAAGTTTGTTTAATGAATCTGTGATTGCCCTTCTCCGTGGAAGTATCTGCCCTGGTATCCATTTTTAGGTAATACCTATAAGTGATATGATACGATATGTGTCTTTCACTTTCTGACTTACTCCAAGTCACGTGATTACCTCTAGACTCATCTACGGGGCTGCAAATGGCATTGTGTCCTTTTTTTCCTTGGCTTGTATTCTGCCTTAGCGAGGTCCATTTTCAACAATGTGATTCCCTGAGGGTTGTGGATTAGCTGACCTGGGCAGCCTTACCCTGCCGGCCGGCCCTCCCCAGTTGTGCCTGGTTGAGGTCAATATAAACAGCGCTCCAGGCAGCAATAGCCCCTGAAGTTGTGCCTGACTCCATATTCTCTGCCCCGTCAGCAGTCTCGGGGCTGTGCTGGTGGGAGGGAGTGAGGGGCCAAGGCTTTGTTGGTGGCCCGGTGTGAGTGGGGCTCTGCTGGCCTTTCTGCAGGAGTTGCCAGGCTGCCACCTGTAAAGAAGAGGATGTGTCACCCATACCTTCCGATGGAATTTCTCTCCGGACAGAGGTGAGGAAGGAAAAAAGCAGTGGGGGCCGGGACAGGAGGGGTATCTCAGGCAGGGCAATAGAAAGCTTCCAGAAGAGCGCCCGGGGCCGGGACCATCCTGGCTGGCCTGCAGGCACCAAGTTGGCCTGCGTGCTGTCGCTGGTGTGGCTCCACGGCCCTTCTTCTAGGCTTTCAAGCCCTTGTACATATTCAGGTGTTTTACCTGGGAAGGGTAGGAACAGTTCAGCAGCAGCTGGCCTGGGGCTCAGCTCACGTTTACTCACAGATGCCTCAGCACGGTCCCCCAGCTTTGCAATGAGGACGCTCCTTGCATGGGGGGTGGGTTGCTGGCTGTATGGGAGGTGATTCCCCACCTCTGACCAATTTCAGAATTGTTTACCGCTGGAGCAAGTGCCCTGATGGGTTTCCCTCTGTATAACTGGTGGGTTCAGGTTTTTTTTTCTTTTATGGTTCAAGTTAGATTTGATTCCTCTTTTATGTATTTATAGATATAAGCATGGAAATAATTCATTCCTATAAATACATCTGTGTGAAGGGAAGAACTTTTCTCTGTTTTATTTTAAAATTTTATTTTTTAAAAGTTTGAAATTTAATTGTATTTATTTTTTTATACAGCAGGTTATTATTAGTTATGTGTTTTATGCATATACATGTATACAGGTCAATCCCAATCTCCCAACTCATCCCACCACCACCACCCCAGGGCTTCCCCCACTTGGTGTCCATACGTTTGTTCTCTACCTCTGTGTCTCTATTTCTTCCCTGAAAACCAGTTCATCTGTACCATTTTTTAGGTTCCACATATATGCATTAATATACAATATTTGTTTTCCTCTTTCTGCCTTACTTCATTCTGTATGACAGTCTCTAGATCCATCGATGTCTCTACAAATGACCCAGTTTCATTCCTTTTTATGGCTGAGTAATATTCCATTTTATATATGTACCACATCTTTATCCATTCATCTGTCTGTGGGCATTTAGGTTGCTTGCATTACCTGGCTATTGTAAATAGTGCTGCAATGAACATTGTGGTGAATGTGCCTTTTTGATTTATGGTTTTCTCTGGGTATATGCCCAGAAGTGGGATTGCTGGATCAGATGGTAATTCTATTTCTAGTTTTTTTAAGGAAACTCCATACTGTTCTCCATAGTGACTGTATCAATTTACATCCCCACCAATAGTGGAAGAGGGCTCCTTTTGTCCACACCCTCCCCAGAATTTGTTGTTTGTAGATTTTCTGATGATGCCGATTCTAACAGGTGTGAGGTGATACCTCATTGTAGTTTTGATTTGCATTTCTCTAATAATTAGTGCTGTTGAGCAGCTTTTCATGTGCGTCTTGGCCATCTCTGTGTCTTCTTTGAAGAAACGTCTCTTTAGATCTTCTGCCCTTTTTTGTATTGGGTTGTTTGTTTTTTTAATATTAAGCTGCATGAGCTGTTTATATATATATTGGATATTAAACCTTTGTCCATTGATTCATTTGCAACAATTTTCTCCCATTCTGAGGGATGCCTTTTTCCATTCCCGTTTTTTTAACAAAAAAGGAAAGAAAGAAAAAGAAGCAGAACACTAATGTGCGTAAAATATGCCTTTTGAAATGGTCGTTTTGAAATATGGACGTCCTTTGAATTTTTTGGTCGATATGTGACCCCAGGATTTGTTTTCAGGGCAGGTGTCATTTACAGGCCTGCAATGATTTTGAATATCAACTAACCATTAGCGCTGGGATTAAAGCTGCTGTTGCGTGAAACGGCCACAAGGTGGCAGCAGTTCTCCCTTACCAAATCTGGTTACTAGAGCAACAGAGCCTCAATGGAAGTCGTGTTCTAGATTGGAATTTAGAATGGAATGTGCCAGGAGAAAGCCCCTCAAGTTTGTCTCACTACTTCTTGTTCGTGTTTTTAATTTTTTATTTTCTATTACAGCAAGTTTGATTACAATGTTTGGCTTGTTGTAGGTGTGGAAGATGTGGTTCTTTTACACATATACAGATGTCTGTTCTTCCTGGGATCCTTTTCCCATGTACGTTAGGACAGAATGTTGAGTAGTCTTCTCTTGGTATTCCGTAGGTCTTTGGTGATTATATATGTCACCTGTGTTTGATTATGTCTGTTAACCCCGATATCGTAATGAAACCAATCCTCACACCTTTCGATTGGTGAATCCTAAGTTTGTTTAATGAATCTGTGATTGCCCTTCTCCGTGGAAGTATCTGCCCTGGTATCCATTTTTAGGTAATACCTATAAGTGATATGATACGATATGTGTCTTTCACTTTCTGACTTACTCCAAGTCACGTGATTACCTCTAGACTCATCTACGGGGCTGCAAATGGCATTGTGTCCTTTTTTTCCTTGGCTTCTATTCTGCCTTAGCGAGGTCCATTTTCAAAAATGTGATTCCCTGAGGGTTGTGGATTAGCTGACCTGGGCAGCCTTACCCTGCCGGCCGGCCCTCCCCAGGTGTGCCTGGTTGAGGTCAATATAAACAGCGCTCCAGGCAGCAATAGCCCCTGAAGTTGTGCCTGACTCCATATTCTCTGCCCCGTCAGCAGTCTCGGGGCTGTGCTGGTGGGAGGGAGTGAGGGGCCAAGGCTTTGTTGGTGGCCCGGTGTGAGTGGGGCTCTGCTGGCCTTTCTGCAGGAGTTGCCAGGCTGCCACCTGTAAAGAAGAGGATGTGTCACCCATACCTTCCGATGGAATTTCTCTCCGGACAGAGGTGAGGAAGGAAAAAAGCAGTGGGGGCCTGGACAGTGGGGAATCTCAGGCAGGGCAATAGAAAGCTTCCAGAAGAGCGCCCGGGGCCAGGACCATCCTGGCTGGCCTGCAGGCACCAAGTTGGCCTGCGTGCTGTCATTGGTGTGGCTCCATGGCCCTTCCTCTAGGCTTTCAAGCCCTTGTACATATTCAGGTGTTTTACCTGGGAAGGGTGGGAACAGTTCAGCAGCAGCTGGCCTGGGGCTCAGCTCACGTTTACTCACAGATGCCTCAGCATGGTCCCCCAGCTTTGCAATGAGGACTCTCCTTGCATGGGGGGTGGGTTGCTGGCTGTATGGGAGGTGATTCCCCACCTCTGACCAATTTCAGAATTGTTTACCGCTGGAGCAAGTGCCCTGATAGGGTTTCCCTCTATATAACTGGTGGGTTCAGGTTTTTTTTTCTTTTATGGTTCAAGTTAGATTTGATTCCTCTTTTATGTATTTATAGATATAAGCATGGAAATAATTCATTCCTATAAATACATCTGTGTGAAGGGAAGAACTTTTCTCTGTTTTATTTTAAAATTTTATTTTTTAAAAGTTTGAAATTTAATTGTATTTATTTTTTTATACAGCAGGTTATTATTAGTTATGTGTTTTATGCATATACATGTATACAGGTCAATCCCAATCTCCCAACTCATCCCACCACCACCACCCCAGGGCTTCCCACACTTGGTGTCCATACGTTTGTTCTCTACCTCTGTGTCTCTATTTCTTCCCTGAAAACCAGTTCATCTGTACCATTTTTTAGGTTCCACATATATGCATTAATATACAATATTTGTTTTCCTCTTTCTGGCTTACTTCATTCTGTATGACAGTCTCTAGATCCATCGATGTCTCTACAAATGACCCAGTTTCATTCCTTTTTTTGGCTGAGTAATATTCCATTTTATATGTGTACCACATCTTTATCCATTCATCTGTTTGTGGGCATTTAGGTTGCTTGCATTACCTGGCTATTGTAAATAGTGCTGCAATGAACATTGTGGTGAATGTGCCTTTTTGATTTATGGTTTTCTCTGGGTATATGCCCAGAAGTGGGATTGCTGGATCAGATGGTAATTCTATTTCTAGTTTTTTTAAGGAAACTCCATACTGTTCTCCATACTGACTGTATCAATTTACATCCCCACCAATAGTGGAAGAGGGCTCCTTTTGTCCACACCCTCCCCAGAATTTGTTGTTTGTAGATTTTCTGATGATGCCGATTCTAACAGGTGTGAGGTGATACCTCATTGTAGTTTTGATTTGCATTTCTCTAATAATTAGTGCTGTTGAGCAGCTTTTCATGGGCGTCTTGGCCATCTCTGTGTCTTCTTTGAAGAAACGTCTCTTTAGATCTTCTCCCCATTTTTGTATTGGGTTGTTTGTTTTTTTAATCGTAAGCTGCATGAGCTGTTTATATATATATTGGAGATTAAACCTTTGTCCATTGATTCATTTGCAACGATTTTCGCCCATTCTGAGGGATGCCTTTTTCCATTCCCATTTTTTTAAAAAAAAGGAAAGAAAGAAAAAGAAGCAGAACACTAATGTGCGTAAAATATGCCTTTTGAAATGGTCGTTTTGAAATATGGACGTCCTTTGAATTTTTTGGTCGATATGTGACCCCAGGATTTGTTTTCAGGGCAGGTGTCATTTACAGGCCTGCAATGATTTTGAATATCAACTAACCATTAGCGCTGGGATTAAAGCTGCTGTTGCGTGAAACGGCCACAAGGTGGCAGCAGTTCTCCCTTACCAAATCTGGTTACTAGAGCAACAGAGCCTCAATGGAAGTCGTGTTCTAGATTGGAATTTAGAATGGAATGTGCCAGGAGAAAGCCCCTCAAGTTTGTCTCACTACTTCTTGTTCGTGTTTTTACTTTTTTTTTCTATTACAGCAAGTTTGATTACAATGTTTGGCTTGTTGTAGGTGTGGAAGATGTGGTTCTTTTACACATATACAGATGTCTGTTCTTCCTGGGATCCTTTTCCCATGTACGTTAGGACAGAATGTTGAGTAGTCTTCTCTTGGTATTCCGTAGGTCTTTGGTGATTTTATATGTCACCTGTGTTTGATTATGTCTGTTAACCCCGATATCGTAATGAAACCAATCCTCACACCTTTCCATTGGTGAACCCTAAGTTTGTTTAATGAATCTGTGATTGCCCTTCTCCGTGGAAGTATCTGCCCTGGTATCCATTTTTAGGTAATACCTATAAGTGATATGATACGATATGTGTCTTTCACTTTCTGACTTACTCCAAGTCACGTGATTACCTCTAGACTCATCTACGGGGCTGCAAATGGCATTGTGTCCTTTTTTTCCTTGGCTTCTATTCTGCCTTAGCGAGGTCCATTTTCAACAATGTGATTCCCTGAGGGTTGTGGATTAGCTGACCTGGGCAGCCTTACCCTGCCGGCCGGCCCTCCCCAGGTGTGCCTGTTTGAGGTCAATATAAACAGCGCTCCAGGCAGCAATAGCCCCTGAAGTTGTGCCTGACTCCATATTCTCTGCCCCGTCAGCAGTCTCGGGGCTGTGCTGGTGGGAGGGAGTGAGGGGCCAAGGCTTTGTTGGTGGCCCGGTGTGAGTGGGGCTCTGCTGGCCTTTCTGCAGGAGTTGCCAGGCTGCCACCTGTAAAGAAGAGGATGTGTCACCCATACCTTCCGATGGAATTTCTCTCCGGACAGAGGTGAGGAAGGAAAAAAGCAGTGGGGGCCGGGACAGGAGGGGTATCTCAGGCAGGGCAATAGAAAGCTTCCAGAAGAGCGCCCGGGGCCAGGACCATCCTGGCTGGCCTACAGGCACCAAGTTGGCCTGCGTGCTGTCGCTGGTGTGGCTCCACGGCCCTTCCTCTAGGCTTTCAAGCCCTTGTACATATTCAGGTGTTTTACCTGGGAAGGGTGGGAACAGTTCAGCAGCAGCTGGCCTGGGGCTCAGCTCACGTTTACTCACAGATGCCTCAGCACGGTCCCCCAGCTTTGCAATGAGGACGCTCCTTCCATGGGGGGTGGGTTGCTGGCTGTATGGGAGGTGATTCCCCACCTCTGACCAATTTCAGAATTGTTTACCGCTGGAGCAAGTGCCCTGATAGGGTTTCCCTCTGTATAACTGGTGGGTTCAGGTTTATTTTTTTCTTTTATGGTTCAAGTTAGATTTGATTCCTCTTATGTATTTATAGATATAAGCATGGAAATAATTCATTCCTATAAATACATCTGTGTGAAGGGAAGAACTTTTCTCTGTTTTATTTTAAAATTTTATTTTTAAAAGTTTGCAATTTAATATTATTTATTTTTTTATACAGCAGGTTATTATTAGTTAAGTATTTTATGCATATACATGTATACAGGTCAATCCCAATCTCCCAACTCATCCCACCACCACCACCCCAGGGCTTCCCACACTTGGTGTCCATACGTTTGTTCTCTACCTCTGTGTCTCTATTTCTTCCCTGAAAACCAGTTCATCTGTACCATTTATTAGGTTCCACATATATGCATTAATATACAATATTTGTTTTCCTCTTTCTGACTTACTTCCTTCTGTATGACAGTCTCCAGATCCATCGATGTCTCTACAAATGACCCAGTTTCATTCCCTTTTATGGCTGAGTAGTATTCCATTTTATATATGTACCACATCTTTATCCATTCATCTGTCTGTGTGCATTTAGGTTGCTTGCATTACCTGGCTATTGTAAATAGTGCTGCAATGAACATTGTGGTGAATGTGCCTTTTTGATTTATGGTTTTCTCTGGGTATATGCCCAGAAGTGGGATTGCTGGATCAGATGGTAATTCTATTTCTAGTTTTTTTAAGGAAACTCCATACTGTTCTCCATAGTGACTGTATCAATTTACATCCCCACCAATAGTGGAAGAGGGCTCCTTTTGTCCACACCCTCCCCAGAATTTGTTGTTTGTAGATTTTCTGATGATGCCGATTCTAACAGGTGTGAGGTGATACCTCATTGTAGTTTTGATTTGCATTTCTCTAATAATTAGTGCTGTTGAGCAGCTTTTCATGTGCGTCTTGGCCATCTCTGTGTCTTCTTTGAAGAAACGACTCTTTAGATCTTCTCCCCATTTTTGTATTGGGTTGTTTGTTTTTTTAATCGTAATCTGCATGAGCTGTTTATATATATATTGGAGATTAAACCTTTGTCCATTGATTCATTTGCAACGATTTTTGCCCATTCTGAGGGATGCCTTTTTCCATTCCCGTTTTTTTAACAAAAAAGGAAAGAAAGAAAAAGAAGCAGAACACTAATGTGCGTAAAATATGCCTTTTGAAATGGTCGTTTTGAAATATGGACGTCCTTTGAATTTTTTGGTCGATATGTGACCCCAGGATTTGTTTTCAGGGCAGGTGTCATTTAAAGGCCTGCAATGATTTTGAATATCAACTAACCATTAGCGCTGGGATTAAAGCTGCTGTTGCGTGAAACGGCCACAAGGTGGCAGCGGTTCTCCCTTACCAAATCTGGTTACTAGAGCAACAGAGCCTCAATGGAAGTCGTGTTCTAGATTGGAATTTAGAATGGAATGTGCCAGGAGAAAGCCCCTCAAGTTTGTCTCACTACTTCTTGTTCGTGTTTTTAATTTTTTATTTTCTATTACAGCAAGTTTGAATACAATGTTTGGCTTGTTTTAGGTGTGGAAGATGTGGTTCTTTTACACATATACAGATGTCTGTTCTTCCTGGGATCCTTTTCCCATGTACGTTAGGACAGAATGTTGAGTAGTCTTCTCTTGGTATCCCGTAGGTCTTTGGTGATTTTATATGTCACCTGTGTTTGATTATGTCTGTTAACCCCGATATCGTAATGAAACCAATCCTCACACCTTTCCATTGGTGAACCCTAAGTTTGTTTAATGAATCTGTGATTGCCCTTCTCCGTGGAAGTATCTGCCCTGGTATCCATTTTTAGGTAATACCTATAAGTGATATGATACGATATGTGTCTTTCACTTTCTGACTTACTCCAAGTCACGTGATTACCTCTAGACTCATCTACGGGGCTGCAAATGGCATTGTGTACTTTTTTTCCTTGGCTTCTATTCTGCCTTAGCGAGGTCCATTTTCAACAATGTGATTCCCTGAGGGTTGTGGATTAGCTGACCTGGGCAGCCTTACCCTGCCGGCCGGCCCTCCCCAGGTGTGCCTGGTTGAGGTCAATATAAACAGCGCTCCAGGCAGCAATAGCCCCTGAAGTTGTGCCTGACTCCATATTCTCTGCCCCGTCAGCAGTCTCGGGGAGGTGCTGGTGGGAGGGAGTGAGGGGCCAAGGCTTTGTTGGTGTCCCGGTGTGAGTGGGGCTCTGCTGGCCTTTCTGCAGGAGTTGCCAGGCTGCCACCTGTAAAGAAGAGGGTGTGTCACCCATACCTTCCGATGGAATTTCTCTCCGGACAGAGGTGAGGAAGGAAAAAAGCAGTGGGGGCCGGGACCAGAGGGGTATCTCAGGTAGGGCATTAGAAAGCTTCCAGAATAGCGCCCGTGGACAGGACCATCCTGGCTGGCCTGCAGGCACCAAGTTGGCCTGTGTGCTGTCGCTGGTGTGGCTCCATGGCCCTTCCTCTAGGCTTTCAAGCCCTTGTACATATTCAGGTGTTTTACCTGGGAAGGGTGGGAACAGTTCAGCAGCAGCTGGCCTGGGGCTCAGCTCACGTTTACTCACAGATGCCTCAGCATGGTCCCCCAGCTTTGCAATGAGGACTCTCCTTGCATGGGGGGTGGGTTGCTGGCTGTATGGGAGGTGATTCCCCACCTCTGACCAATTTCAGAATTGTTTACCGCTGGAGCAAGTGCCCTGATAGGGTTTCCCTCTATATAACTGGTGGGTTCAGGTTTTTTTTTCTTTTATGGTTCAAGTTAGATTTGATTCCTCTTTTATGTATTTATAGATATAAGCATGGAAATAATTCATTCCTATAAATACATCTGTGTGAAGGGAAGAACTTTTCTCTGTTTTATTTTAAAATTTTATTTTTTAAAAGTTTGAAATTTAATTGTATTTATTTTTTTATACAGCAGGTTATTATTAGTTATGTGTTTTATGCATATACATGTATACAGGTCAATCCCAATCTCCCAACTCATCCCACCACCACCACCCCAGGGCTTCCCACACTTGGTGTCCATACGTTTGTTCTCTACCTCTGTGTCTCTATTTCTTCCCTGAAAACCAGTTCATCTGTACCATTTTTTAGGTTCCACATATATGCATTAATATACAATATTTGTTTTCCTCTTTCTGGCTTACTTCATTCTGTATGACAGTCTCTAGATCCATCGATGTCTCTACAAATGACCCAGTTTCATTCCTTTTTTTGGCTGAGTAATATTCCATTTTATATGTGTACCACATCTTTATCCATTCATCTGTTTGTGGGCATTTAGGTTGCTTGCATTACCTGGCTATTGTAAATAGTGCTGCAATGAACATTGTGGTGAATGTGCCTTTTTGATTTATGGTTTTCTCTGGGTATATGCCCAGAAGTGGGATTGCTGGATCAGATGGTAATTCTATTTCTAGTTTTTTTAAGGAAACTCCATACTGTTCTCCATACTGACTGTATCAATTTACATCCCCACCAATAGTCAAGAGGGCTCCTTTTGTCCACACCCTCCCCAGAATTTGTTGTTTGTAGATTTTCTGATGATGCCGATTCTAACAGGTGTGAGGTGATACCTCATTGTAGTTTTGATTTGCATTTCTCTAATAATTAGTGCTGTTGAGCAGCTTTTCATGGGCATCTTGGCCATCTCTGTGTCTTCTTTGAAGAAACGTCTCTTTAGATCTTCTCCCCATTTTTGTATTGGGTTGTTTGTTTTTTTAATCGTAAGCTGCATGAGCTGTTTATATATATATTGGAGATTAAACCTTTGTCCATTGATTCATTTGCAACGATTTTCGCCCATTCTGAGGGATGCCTTTTTCCATTCCCATTTTTTTAAAAAAAAGGAAAGAAAGAAAAAGAAGCAGAACACTAATGTGCGTAAAATATGCCTTTTGAAATGGTCGTTTTGAAATATGGACGTCCTTTGAATTTTTTGGTCGATATGTGACCCCAGGATTTGTTTTCAGGGCAGGTGTCATTTACAGGCCTGCAATGATTTTGAATATCAACTAACCATTAGCGCTGGGATTAAAGCTGCTGTTGCGTGAAACGGCCACAAGGTGGCAGAAGTTCTCCCTTACCAAATCTGGTTACTAGAGCAACAGAGCCTCAATGGAAGTCGTGTTCTAGATTGGAATTTAGAATGGAATGTGCCAGGAGAAAGCCCCTCAAGTTTGTCTCACTACTTCTTGTTCGTGTTTTTACTTTTTTTTTCTATTACAGCAAGTTTGATTACAATGTTTGGCTTGTTGTAGGTGTGGAAGATGTGGTTCTTTTACACATATACAGATGTCTGTTCTTCCTGGGATCCTTTTCCCATGTACGTTAGGACAGAATGTTGAGTAGTCTTCTCTTGGTATTCCGTAGGTCTTTGGTGATTTTATATGTCACCTGTGTTTGATTATGTCTGTTAACCCCGATATCGTAATGAAACCAATCCTCACACCTTTCCATTGGTGAACCCTAAGTTTGTTTAATGAATCTGTGATTGCCCTTCTCCGTGGAAGTATCTGCCCTGGTATCCATTTTTAGGTAATACCTATAAGTGATATGATACGATATGTGTCTTTCACTTTCTGACTTACTCCAAGTCACGTGATTACCTCTAGACTCATCTACGGGGCTGCAAATGGCATTGTGTCCTTTTTTTCCTTGGCTTCTATTCTGCCTTAGCGAGGTCCATTTTCAACAATGTGATTCCCTGAGGGTTGTGGATTAGCTGACCTGGGCAGCCTTACCCTGCCGGCCGGCCCTCCCCAGGTGTGCCTGTTTGAGGTCAATATAAACAGCGCTCCAGGCAGCAATAGCCCCTGAAGTTGTGCCTGACTCCATATTCTCTGCCCCGTCAGCAGTCTCGGGGCTGTGCTGGTGGGAGGGAGTGAGGGGCCAAGGCTTTGTTGGTGGCCCGGTGTGAGTGGGGCTCTGCTGGCCTTTCTGCAGGAGTTGCCAGGCTGCCACCTGTAAAGAAGAGGATGTGTCACCCATACCTTCCGATGGAATTTCTCTCCGGACAGAGGTGAGGAAGGAAAAAAGCAGTGGGGGCCGGGACAGGAGGGGTATCTCAGGCAGGGCAATAGAAAGCTTCCAGAAGAGCGCCCGGGGCCAGGACCATCCTGGCTGGCCTACAGGCACCAAGTTGGCCTGCGTGCTGTCGCTGGTGTGGCTCCACGGCCCTTCCTCTAGGCTTTCAAGCCCTTGTACATATTCAGGTGTTTTACCTGGGAAGGGTGGGAACAGTTCAGCAGCAGCTGGCCTGGGGCTCAGCTCACGTTTACTCACAGATGCCTCAGCACGGTCCCCCAGCTTTGCAATGAGGACGCTCCTTCCATGGGGGGTGGGTTGCTGGCTGTATGGGAGGTGATTCCCCACCTCTGACCAATTTCAGAATTGTTTACCGCTGGAGCAAGTGCCCTGATAGGGTTTCCCTCTGTATAACTGGTGGGTTCAGGTTTATTTTTTTCTTTTATGGTTCAAGTTAGATTTGATTCCTCTTATGTATTTATAGATATAAGCATGGAAATAATTCATTCCTATAAATACATCTGTGTGAAGGGAAGAACTTTTCTCTGTTTTATTTTAAAATTTTATTTTTAAAAGTTTGCAATTTAATATTATTTATTTTTTTATACAGCAGGTTATTATTAGTTAAGTATTTTATGCATATACATGTATACAGGTCAATCCCAATCTCCCAACTCATCCCACCACCACCACCCCAGGGCTTCCCACACTTGGTGTCCATACGTTTGTTCTCTACCTCTGTGTCTCTATTTCTTCCCTGAAAACCAGTTCATCTGTACCATTTATTAGGTTCCACATATATGCATTAATATACAATATTTGTTTTCCTCTTTCTGACTTACTTCCTTCTGTATGACAGTCTCCAGATCCATCGATGTCTCTACAAATGACCCAGTTTCATTCCCTTTTATGGCTGAGTAGTATTCCATTTTATATATGTACCACATCTTTATCCATTCATCTGTCTGTGTGCATTTAGGTTGCTTGCATTACCTGGCTATTGTAAATAGTGCTGCAATGAACATTGTGGTGAATGTGCCTTTTTGATTTATGGTTTTCTCTGGGTATATGCCCAGAAGTGGGATTGCTGGATCAGATGGTAATTCTATTTCTAGTTTTTTTAAGGAAACTCCATACTGTTCTCCATAGTGACTGTATCAATTTACATCCCCACCAATAGTGGAAGAGGGCTCCTTTTGTCCACACCCTCCCCAGAATTTGTTGTTTGTAGATTTTCTGATGATGCCGATTCTAACAGGTGTGAGGTGATACCTCATTGTAGTTTTGATTTGCATTTCTCTAATAATTAGTGCTGTTGAGCAGCTTTTCATGTGCGTCTTGGCCATCTCTGTGTCTTCTTTGAAGAAACGACTCTTTAGATCTTCTCCCCATTTTTGTATTGGGTTGTTTGTTTTTTTAATCGTAAGCTGCATGAGCTGTTTATATATATATTGGAGATTAAACCTTTGTCCATTGATTCATTTGCAACGATTTTTGCCCATTCTGAGGGATGCCTTTTTCCATTCCCGTTTTTTTAACAAAAAAGGAAAGAAAGAAAAAGAAGCAGAACACTAATGTGCGTAAAATATGCCTTTTGAAATGGTCGTTTTGAAATATGGACGTCCTTTGAATTTTTTGGTCGATATGTGACCCCAGGATTTGTTTTCAGGGCAGGTGTCATTTAAAGGCCTGCAATGATTTTGAATATCAACTAACCATTAGCGCTGGGATTAAAGCTGCTGTTGCGTGAAACGGCCACAAGGTGGCAGCGGTTCTCCCTTACCAAATCTGGTTACTAGAGCAACAGAGCCTCAATGGAAGTCGTGTTCTAGATTGGAATTTAGAATGGAATGTGCCAGGAGAAAGCCCCTCAAGTTTGTCTCACTACTTCTTGTTCGTGTTTTTAATTTTTTATTTTCTATTACAGCAAGTTTGAATACAATGTTTGGCTTGTTTTAGGTGTGGAAGATGTGGTTCTTTTACACATATACAGATGTCTGTTCTTCCTGGGATCCTTTTCCCATGTACGTTAGGACAGAATGTTGAGTAGTCTTCTCTTGGTATCCCGTAGGTCTTTGGTGATTTTATATGTCACCTGTGTTTGATTATGTCTGTTAACCCCGATATCGTAATGAAACCAATCCTCACACCTTTCCATTGGTGAACCCTAAGTTTGTTTAATGAATCTGTGATTGCCCTTCTCCGTGGAAGTATCTGCCCTGGTATCCATTTTTAGGTAATACCTATAAGTGATATGATACGATATGTGTCTTTCACTTTCTGACTTACTCCAAGTCACGTGATTACCTCTAGACTCATCTACGGGGCTGCAAATGGCATTGTGTACTTTTTTTCCTTGGCTTCTATTCTGCCTTAGCGAGGTCCATTTTCAACAATGTGATTCCCTGAGGGTTGTGGATTAGCTGACCTGGGCAGCCTTACCCTGCCGGCCGGCCCTCCCCAGGTGTGCCTGGTTGAGGTCAATATAAACAGCGCTCCAGGCAGCAATAGCCCCTGAAGTTGTGCCTGACTCCATATTCTCTGCCCCGTCAGCAGTCTCGGGGCTGTGCTGGTGGGAGGGAGTGAGGGGCCAAGGCTTTGTTGGTGTCCCGGTGTGAGTGGGGCTCTGCTGGCCTTTCTGCAGGAGTTGCCAGGCTGCCACCTGTAAAGAAGAGGGTGTGTCACCCATACCTTCCGATGGAATTTCTCTCCGGACAGAGGTGAGGAAGGAAAAAAGCAGTGGGGGCCGGGACCAGAGGGGTATCTCAGGTAGGGCATTAGAAAGCTTCCAGAATAGCGCCCGTGGACAGGACCATCCTGGCTGGCCTGCAGGCACCAAGTTGGCCTGTGTGCTGTCGCTGGTGTGGCTCCATGGCCCTTCCTCTAGGCTTTCAAGCCCTTGTACATATTCAGGTGTTTTACCTGGGAAGGGTGGGAACAGTTCAGCAGCAGCTGGCCTGGGGCTCAGCTCACGTTTACTCACAGATGCCTCAGCATGGTCCCCCAGCTTTGCAATGAGGACTCTCCTTGCATGGGGGGTGGGTTGCTGGCTGTATGGGAGGTGATTCCCCACCTCTGACCAATTTCAGAATTGTTTACCGCTGGAGCAAGTGCCCTGATAGGGTTTCCCTCTATATAACTGGTGGGTTCAGGTTTTTTTTTCTTTTATGGTTCAAGTTAGATTTGATTCCTCTTTTATGTATTTATAGATATAAGCATGGAAATAATTCATTCCTATAAATACATCTGTGTGAAGGGAAGAACTTTTCTCTGTTTTATTTTAAAATTTTATTTTTTAAAAGTTTGAAATTTAATTGTATTTATTTTTTTATACAGCAGGTTATTATTAGTTATGTGTTTTATGCATATACATGTATACAGGTCAATCCCAATCTCCCAACTCATCCCACCACCACCACCCCAGGGCTTCCCACACTTGGTGTCCATACGTTTGTTCTCTACCTCTGTGTCTCTATTTCTTCCCTGAAAACCAGTTCATCTGTACCATTTTTTAGGTTCCACATATATGCATTAATATACAATATTTGTTTTCCTCTTTCTGGCTTACTTCATTCTGTATGACAGTCTCTAGATCCATCGATGTCTCTACAAATGACCCAGTTTCATTCCTTTTTTTGGCTGAGTAATATTCCATTTTATATGTGTACCACATCTTTATCCATTCATCTGTTTGTGGGCATTTAGGTTGCTTGCATTACCTGGCTATTGTAAATAGTGCTGCAATGAACATTGTGGTGAATGTGCCTTTTTGATTTATGGTTTTCTCTGGGTATATGCCCAGAAGTGGGATTGCTGGATCAGATGGTAATTCTATTTCTAGTTTTTTTAAGGAAACTCCATACTGTTCTCCATACTGACTGTATCAATTTACATCCCCACCAATAGTGGAAGAGGGCTCCTTTTGTCCACACCCTCCCCAGAATTTGTTGTTTGTAGATTTTCTGATGATGCCGATTCTAACAGGTGTGAGGTGATACCTCATTGTAGTTTTGATTTGCATTTCTCTAATAATTAGTGCTGTTGAGCAGCTTTTCATGGGCGTCTTGGCCATCTCTGTGTCTTCTTTGAAGAAACGTCTCTTTAGATCTTCTCCCCATTTTTGTATTGGGTTGTTTGTTTTTTTAATCGTAAGCTGCATGAGCTGTTTATATATATATTGGAGATTAAACCTTTGTCCATTGATTCATTTGCAACGATTTTCGCCCATTCTGAGGGATGCCTTTTTCCATTCCCATTTTTTTAAAAAAAAGGAAAGAAAGAAAAAGAAGCAGAACACTAATGTGCGTAAAATATGCCTTTTGAAATGGTCGTTTTGAAATATGGACGTCCTTTGAATTTTTTGGTCGATATGTGACCCCAGGATTTGTTTTCAGGGCAGGTGTCATTTACAGGCCTGCAATGATTTTGAATATCAACTAACCATTAGCGCTGGGATTAAAGCTGCTGTTGCGTGAAACGGCCACAAGGTGGCAGAAGTTCTCCCTTACCAAATCTGGTTACTAGAGCAACAGAGCCTCAATGGAAGTCGTGTTCTAGATTGGAATTTAGAATGGAATGTGCCAGGAGAAAGCCCCTCAAGTTTGTCTCACTACTTCTTGTTCGTGTTTTTACTTTTTTTTTCTATTACAGCAAGTTTGATTACAATGTGTGGCTTGTTGTAGGTGTGGAAGATGTGGTTCTTTTACACATATACAGATGTCTGTTCTTCCTGGGATCCTTTTCCCATGTACGTTAGGACAGAATGTTGAGTAGTCTTCTCTTGGTATTCCGTAGGTCTTTGGTGATTATATATGTCACCTGTGTTTGATTATGTCTGTTAACCCCGATATCGTAATGAAACCAATCCTCACACCTTTCCATTGGTGAACCCTAAGTTTGTTTAATGAATCTGTGATTGCCCTTCTCCGTGGAAATATCTGCCCTGGTATCCATTTTTAGGTAATACCTATAAGTGATATGATACGATATGTGTCTTTCACTTTCTGACTTACTCCAAGTCACGTGATTAACTCTAGACTCATCTACGGGGCTGCAAATGGCATTGTGTCCTTTTTTTCCTTGGCTTCTATTCTGCCTTAGCGAGGTCCATTTTCAACAATGTGATTCCCTGAGGGTTGTGGATTAGCTGACCTGGGCAGCCTTACCCTGCCGGCCGGCCCTCCCCAGGTGTGCCTGGTTGAGGTCAATATAAACAGCGCTCCAGGCAGCAATAGCCCCTGAAGTTGTGCCTGACTCCATATTCTCTGCCCCGTCAGCAGTCTCGGGGCTGTGCTGGTGGGAGGGAGTGAGGGGCCAAGGCTTTGTTGGTGGCCCGGTGTGAGTGGGGCTCTGCTGGCCTTTCTGCAGGAGTTGCCAGGCTGCCACCTGTAAAGAAGAGGATGTGTCACCCATACCTTCCGATGGAATTTCTCTCCGGACAGAGGTGAGGAAGGAAAAAAGCAGTGGGGGCCGGGACAGGAGGGGTATCTCAGGCAGGGCAATAGAAAGCTTCCAGAAGAGCGCCCGGGGCCAGGACCATCCTGGCTGGCCTACAGGCACCAAGTTGGCCTGCGTGCTGTCGCTGGTGTGGCTCCACGGCCCTTCCTCTAGGCTTTCAAGCCCTTGTACATATTCAGGTGTTTTACCTGGGAAGGGTGGGAACAGTTCAGCAGCAGCTGGCCTGGGGCTCAGCTCACGTTTACTCACAGATGCCTCAGCACGGTCCCCCAGCTTTGCAATGAGGACGCTCCTTCCATGGGGGGTGGGTTGCTGGCTGTATGGGAGGTGATTCCCCACCTCTGACCAATTTCAGAATTGTTTACCGCTGGAGCAAGTGCCCTGATAGGGTTTCCCTCTGTATAACTGGTGGGTTCAGGTTTATTTTTTTCTTTTATGGTTCAAGTTAGATTTGATTCCTCTTATGTATTTATAGATATAAGCATGGAAATAATTCATTCCTATAAATACATCTGTGTGAAGGGAAGAACTTTTCTCAGTTTTATTTTAAAATTTTATTTTTAAAAGTTTGCAATTTAATATTATTTATTTTTTTATACAGCAGGTTATTATTAGTTAAGTATTTTATGCATATACATGTATACAGGTCAATCCCAATCTCCCAACTCATCCCACCACCACCACCCCAGGGCTTCCCACACTTGGTGTCCATACGTTTGTTCTCTACCTCTGTGTCTCTATTTCTTCCCTGAAAACCAGTTCATCTGTACCATTTATTAGGTTCCACATATATGCATTAATATACAATATTTGTTTTCCTCTTTCTGACTTACTTCCTTCTGTATGACAGTCTCCAGATCCATCGATGTCTCTACAAATGACCCAGTTTCATTCCCTTTTATGGCTGAGTAGTATTCCATTTTATATATGTACCACATCTTTATCCATTCATCTGTCTGTGTGCATTTAGGTTGCTTGCATTACCTGGCTATTGTAAATAGTGCTGCAATGAACATTGTGGTGAATGTGCCTTTTTGATTTATGGTTTTCTCTGGGTATATGCCCAGAAGTGGGATTGCTGGATCAGATGGTAATTCTATTTCTAGTTTTTTTAAGGAAACTCCATACTGTTCTCCATAGTGACTGTATCAATTTACATCCCCACCAATAGTGGAAGAGGGCTCCTTTTGTCCACACCCTCCCCAGAATTTGTTGTTTGTAGATTTTCTGATGATGCCGATTCTAACAGGTGTGAGGTGATACCTCATTGTAGTTTTGATTTGCATTTCTCTAATAATTAGTGCTGTTGAGCAGCTTTTCATGTGCGTCTTGGCCATCTCTGTGT
This sequence comes from Mesoplodon densirostris, assembly GCF_025265405.1. Lineage (NCBI taxonomy): Eukaryota > Metazoa > Chordata > Mammalia > Artiodactyla > Ziphiidae > Mesoplodon > Mesoplodon densirostris. Next base: position 241,750,872 of record NC_082661.1, read on the forward strand.
CTTCTTTGAAGAAACGACTCTTTAGATCTTCTCCCCATTTTTGTATTGGGTTGTTTGTTTTTTTAATCGTAAGCTGCATGAGCTGTTTATATATATATTGGAGATTAAACCTTTGTCCATTGATTCATTTGCAACGATTTTTGCCCATTCTGAGGGATGCCTTTTTCCATTCCCGTTTTTTTAACAAAAAAGGAAAGAAAGAAAAAGAAGCAGAACACTAATGTGCGTAAAATATGCCTTTTGAAATGGTCGTTTTGAAATATGGACGTCCTTTGAATTTTTTGGTCGATATGTGACCCCAGGATTTGTTTTCAGGGCAGGTGTCATTTACAGGCCTGCAATGATTTTGAATATCAACTAACCATTAGCGCTGGGATTAAAGCTGCTGTTGCGTGAAACGGCCACAAGGTGGCAGCGGTTCTCCCTTACCAAATCTGGTTACTAGAGCAACAGAGCCTCAATGGAAGTCGTGTTCTAGATTGGAATTTAGAATGGAATGTGCCAGGAGAAAGCCCCTCAAGTTTGTCTCACTACTTCTTGTTCGTGTTTTTAATTTTTTATTTTCTATTACAGCAAGTTTGAATACAATGTTTGGCTTGTTTTAGGTGTGGAAGATGTGGTTCTTTTACATATATACAGATGTCTGTTCTTCCTGGGATCCTTTTCCCATGTACGTTAGGACAGAATGTTGAGTAGTCTTCTCTTGGTATTCCGTAGGTCTTTGGTGATTATATATGTCACCTGTGTTTGATTATGTCTGTTAACCCCGATATCGTAATGAAACCAATCCTCACACCTTTCCATTGGTGAACCCTAAGTTTGTTTAATGAATCTGTGATTGCCCTTCTCCGTGGAAGTATCTGCCCTGGTATCCATTTTTAGGTAATACCTATAAGTGATATGATACGATATGTGTCTTTCACTTTCTGACTTACTCCAAGTCACGTGATTACCTCTAGACTCATCTACGGGGCTGCAAATGGCATTGTGTCCTTTTTTTCCTTGGCTTCTATTCTGCCTTAGCGAGGTCCATTTTCAACAATGTGATTCCCTGAGGGTTGTGGATTAGCTGACCTGGGCAGCCTTACCCTGCCGGCCGGCCCTCCCCAGGTGTGCCTGGTTGAGGTCAATATAAACAGCGCTCCAGGCAGCAATAGCCCCTGAAGTTGTGCCTGACTCCATATTCTCTGCCCCGTCAGCAGTCTCGGGGCTGTGCTGGTGGGAGGGAGTGAGGGGCCAAGGCTTTGTTGGTGGCCCGGTGTGAGTGGGGCTCTGCTGGCCTTTCTGCAGGAGTTGCCAGGCTGCCACCTGTAAAGAAGAGGATGTGTCACCCATACCTTCCGATGGAATTTCTCTCCGGACAGAGGTGAGGAAGGAAAAAAGCAGTGGGGGCCGGGACAGGACGGGTATCTCAGGTAGGGCATTAGAAAACTTCCAGAAGAGCGCCCGGGGCCAGGACCATCCTGGCTGGCCTGCAGGCACCAAGTTGGCCTGTGTGCTGTCGCTGGTGTGGCTCCATGGCCCTTTCTCTAGGTTTTCAAGCCCTTGTACATATTCAGGTGTTTTACCTGGGAAGGGTGGGAACAGTTCAGCAGCAGCTGGCCTGGGGCTCAGCTCACGTTTACTCACAGATGCCTCAGCACGGTCCCCCAGATTTGCAATGAGGATGCTCCTTGCATGGGGTGTGGGTTTCTGGCTGTATGGGAGGTGATTCCCAACCTCTGACTAATTTCAGAATTGTTTACCGCTGGAGCAAGTGCCCTGATAGGGTTTCCCTCTGTATAACTGGTGGGTTCAGGTTTTTTTTTCTTTTATGGTTCAAGTTAGATTTGATTCCTCTTATGTATTTATAGATATAAGCATGGAAATAATTCATTCCTATAAATACATCTGTGTGAAGGGAAGAACTTTTCTCAGTTTTATTTTAAAATTTTATTTTTTAAAAGTTTGAAATTTAATATTATTTATTTTTTTATACAGCAGGATATTATTAGTTAAGTATTTTATGCATATACATGTATACAGGTCAATCCCAATCTCCCAACTCATCCCACCACCACCACCCCAGGGCTTCCCACACTTGGTGTCCATACGTTTGTTCTCTACCTCTGTGTCTCTATTTCTTCCCTGAAAACCAGATCATCTGTACCATTTATTAGGTTCCACATATATGCATTAATATACAATATATGTTTTCCTCTTTCTGACTTACTTCCTTCTGTATGACAGTCTCCAGATCCATCGATGTCTCTACAAATGACCCAGTTTCATTCCCTTTTATGGCTGAGTAGTATTCCATTTTATATATGTACCACTCTTTATCCATTCATCTGTCTGTGTGCATTTAGGTTGCTTGCATTACCTGGCTATTGTAAATAGTGCTGCAATGAACATTGTGGTGAATGTGCCTTTTTGATTTATGGTTTTCTCTGGGTATATGCCCAGAAGTGGGATTGCTGGATCAGATGGTAATTCTATTTCTAGTTTTTTTAAGGAAACTCCATACTGTTCTCCATAGTGACTGTATCAATTTACATCCCCACCAATAGTGGAAGAGGGCTCCTTTTGTCCACACCCTCCCCAGAATTTGTTGTTTGTAGATTTTCTGATGATGCCGATTCTAACAGGTGTGAGGTGATACCTCATTGTAGTTTTGATTTGCATTTCTCTAATAATTAGTGCTGTTGAGCAGCTTTTCATGTGCGTCTTGGCCATCTCTGTGTCTTCTTTGAAGAAACGACTCTTTAGATCTTCTCCCCATTTTTGTATTGGGTTGTTTGTTTTTTTAATATTAAGCTGCATGAGCTGTTTATATATATATTGGAGATTAAACCTTTGTCCATTGATTCATTTGCAACGATTTTTGCCCATTCTGAGGGATTCCTTTTTCCATTCCCGTTTTTTTAACAAAAAAGGAAAGAAAGAAAAAGAAGCAGAACACTAATGTGCGTAAAATATGCCTTTTGAAATGGTCGTTTTGAAATATGGACGTCCTTTGAATTTTTTGGTCGATATGTGACCCCAGGATTTGTTTTCAGGGCAGGTGTCATTTACAGGCCTGCAATGATTTTGAATATCAACTAACCATTAGCGCTGGGATTAAAGCTGCTGTTGCGTGAAACGGCCACAAGGTGGCAGCGGTCCTCCCTTACCAAATCTGGTTACTAGAGCAACAGAGCCTCAATGGAAGTCGTGTTCTAGATTGGAATTTAGAATGGAATGTGCCAGGAGAAAGCCCCTCAAGTTTGTCTCACTACTTCTTGTTCGTGTTTTTAATTTTTTATTTTCTATTACAGCAAGTTTGAATACAATGTTTGGCTTGTTTTAGGTGTGGAAGATGTGGTTCTTTTACACATATACAGATGTCTGTTCTTCCTGGGATCCTTTTCCCATGTACGTTAGGACAGAATGTTGAGTAGTCTTCTCTTGGTATTCCGTAGGTCTTTGGTGATTATATATGTCACCTGTGTTTGATTATGTCTGTTAACCCCGATATCGTAATGAAACCAATCCTCACACCTTTCCATTGGTGAACCCTAAGTTTGTTTAATGAATCTGTGATTGCCCTTCTCCGTGGAAGTATCTGCCCTGGTATCCATTTTTAGGTAATACCTATAAGTGATATGATACGATATGTGTCTTTCACTTTCTGACTTACTCCAAGTCACGTGATTACCTCTAGACTCATCTACGGGGCTGCAAATGGCATTGTGTCCTTTTTTTCCTTGGCTTCTATTCTGCCTTAGCGAGGTCCATTTTCAACAATGTGATTCCCTGAGGGTTGTGGATTAGCTGACCTGGGCAGCCTTACCCTGCCGGCCGGCCCTCCCCAGGTGTGCCTGTTTGAGGTCAATATAAACAGCGCTCCAGGCAGCAATAGCCCCTGAAGTTGTGCCTGACTCCATATTCTCTGCCCCGTCAGCAGTCTCGGGGCTGTGCTGGTGGGAGGGAGTGAGGGGCCAAGGCTTTGTTGGTGGCCCGGTGTGAGTGGGGCTCTGCTGGCCTTTCTGCAGGAGTTGCCAGGCTGCCACCTGTAAAGAAGAGGATGTGTCACCCATACCTTCCGATGGAATTTCTCTCCGGACAGAGGTGAGGAAGGAAAAAAGCAGTGGGGGCCGGGACAGGAGGGGTATCTCAGGTAGGGCATTAGAAAACTTCCAGAAGAGCGCCCGGGGCCAGGACCATCCTGGCTGGCCTGCAGGCACCAAGTTGGCCTGTGTGCTGTCGCTGGTGTGGCTCCATGGCCCTTCCTCTAGGTTTTCAAGCCCTTGTACATATTCAGGTGTTTTACCTGGGAAGGGTGGGAACAGTTCAGCAGCAGCTGGCCTGGGGCTCAGCTCACGTTTACTCACAGATGCCTCAGCACGGTCCCCCAGATTTGCAATGAGGATGCTCCTTGCATGGGGTGTGGGTTTCTGGCTGTATGGGAGGTGATTCCCCACCTCTGACTAATTTCAGAATTGTTTACCGCTGGAGCAAGTGCCCTGATAGGGTTTCCCTCTGTATAACTGGTGGGTTCAGGTTTTTTTTTTCTTTTATGGTTCAAGTTAGATTTGATTCCTCTTATGTATTTATAGATATAAGCATGGAAATAATTCATTCCTATAAATACATCTGTGTGAAGGGAAGAACTTTTCTCAGTTTTATTTTAAAATTTTATTTTTTAAAAGTTTGAAATTTAATATTATTTATTTTTTTATACAGCAGGATATTATTAGTTAAGTATTTTATGCATATACATGTATACAGGTCAATCCCAATCTCCCAACTCATCCCACCACCACCACCCCAGGGCTTCCCACACTTGGTGTCCATACGTTTGTTCTCTACCTCTGTGTCTCTATTTCTTCCCTGAAAACCAGATCATCTGTACCATTTATTAGGTTCCACATATATGCATTAATATACAATATATGTTTTCCTCTTTCTGACTTACTTCCTTCTGTATGACAGTCTCCAGATCCATCGATGTCTCTACAAATGACCCAGTTTCATTCCCTTTTATGGCTGAGTAGTATTCCATTTTATATATGTACCACTCTTTATCCATTCATCTGTCTGTGTGCATTTAGTTTGCTTGCATTACCTGGCTATTGTAAATAGTGCTGCAATGAACATTGTGGTGAATGTGCCTTTTTGATTTATGGTTTTCTCTGGGTATATGCCCAGAAGTGGGATTGCTGGATCAGATGGTAATTCTATTTCTAGTTTTTTTAAGGAAACTCCATACTGTTCTCCATAGTGACTGTATCAATTTACATCCCCACCAATAGTGGAAGAGGGCTCCTTTTGTCCACACCCTCCCCAGAATTTGTTGTTTGTAGATTTTCTGATGATGCCGATTCTAACAGGTGTGAGGTGATACCTCATTGTAGTTTTGATTTGCATTTCTCTAATAATTAGTGCTGTTGAGCAGCTTTTCATGTGCGTCTTGGCCATCTCTGTGTCTTCTTTGAAGAAACGACTCTTTAGATCTTCTCCCCATTTTTGTATTGGGTTGTTTGTTTTTTTAATATTAAGCTGCATGAGCTGTTTATATATATATTGGAGATTAAACCTTTGTCCATTGATTCATTTGCAACGATTTTTGCCCATTCTGAGGGATTCCTTTTTCCATTCCCGTTTTTTTAACAAAAAAGGAAAGAAAGAAAAAGAAGCAGAACACTAATGTGCGTAAAATATGCCTTTTGAAATGGTCGTTTTGAAATATGGACGTCCTTTGAATTTTTTGGTCTATATGTGACCCCACGATTTGTTTTCAAGGCAGGTGTCATTTACAGGCCTGCAATGATTTTGAATATCAACTAACCATTAGTGATGGGATTAAAGCTGCTGATGCGTGAAACGGCCACAAGGTGGCAGCAGTTCTCCCTTACCAAATCTGGTTACTAGAGCAACAGAGCCTCAATGGAAGTCGTGTTCTAGATTGGAATTTAGAATGGAATGTGCCAGGAGAAAGCCCCTCAAGTTTGTCTCACTACTTCTTGTTCGTGTTTTTAATTTTTTATTTTCTATTACAGCAAGTTTGATTACAATGTTTGGCTTGTTATAGGTGTGGAATATGTGGTTCTTTTACACATATACAGATGTCTGTTCTTCCTGGGATCCTTTTCCCATGTACGTTAGGACAGAATGTTGAGTAGTCTTCTCTTGGTATTCCGTAGGTCTTTGGTGGTTATATATGTCACCTGTGTTTGATTATGTCTGTTAACCCCGATATCGTAATGAAACCAATCCTCACACCTTTCCATTGGTGAACCCTAAGTTTGTTTAATGAATCTGTGATTGCCTTTCTCCGTGGAAATATCTGCCCTGGTATCCATTTTTAGGTAATACCTATAAGTGATATGATACGATATGTTTCTTTCACTTTCTGACTTACTCCAAGTCACGTGATTACCTCTAGACTCATCTACGGGGCTGCAAATGGCATTGTGTCCTTTTTTTCCTTGGCTTCTATTCTGCCTTAGCGAGGTCCATTTTCAACAATGTGATTCCCTGAGGGTTGTGGATTAGCTGACCTGGGCAGCCTTACCCTGCCGGCCGGCCCTCCCCAGGTGTGCCTGGTTGAGGTCAATATAAACAGCGCTCCAGGCAGCAATAGCCCCTGAAGTTGTGCCTGACTCCATATTCTCTGCCCCGTCAGCAGTCTCGGGGCTGTGCTGGTGGGAGGGAGTGAGGGGCCAAGGCTTTTTTGGTGGCCCGGTGTGAGTGGGGCTCTCCTGGCCTTTCTGCAGGAGTTGCCAGGCTGCCACCTGTAAAGAAGAGGATGTGTCACCCATACCTTCCGATGGAATTTCTCTCCGGACAGAGGTGAGGAAGGAAAAAAGCAGTGGGGGCCGCGACAGGAGGGGTATCTCAGGCAGGGCAATAGAAAGCTTCCAGAAGAGCGCCCGGGGCCAGGACCATCCTGGCTGGCCTGCAGGCACCAAGTTGGCCTGCGTGCTGTCGCTGGTGTGGCTCCACGGCCCTTCCTCTAGGCTTTCAAGCCCTTGTACATATTCAGGTGTTTTACCTGGGAAGGGTGGGAACAGTTCAGCAGCAGCTGGCCTGGGGCTCAGCTCACGTTTACTCACAGATGCCTCAGCACGGTCCCCCATCTTTGAAATGAGGACACTCCTTGCATGGGGGGTGGGTTGCTGGCTGTATGGGAGGTGATTCCCCACCTCTGACCAATTTCAGAATTGTTTACCGCTGGAGCAAGTGCCCTGATAGGGTTTCCCTCTGTATAACTGGTGGGTTCAGGTTTTTTTTCTTTTATGGTTCAAGTTAGATTTGATTCCTCTTTTATGTATTTATAGTTATAAGCATGGAAATAATTCATTCCTATAAATACATCTGTGTGAAGGGAAGAACTTTTTTCTGTTTTATTTTAAAATTTTATTTTTTAAAATTTTGAAATTTAATTTTATTTATTTTTTTTATACAGCAGGTTATTATTAGTTATGTGTTTTATGCATATACATGTATACAGGTCAATCCCAATCTCCCAACTCATCCCACCACCACCACCCCATGGCTTCCCACACTTGGTGTCCATACGTTTGTTCTCTACCTCTGTGTCTCTATTTCTTCCCTGAAAACCAGTTCATCTGTACCATTTTTTAGGTTCCACATATATGCATTAATATACAATATTTGTTTTCCTCTTTCTGGCTTACTTCATTCTGTATGACAGTCTCTAGATCCATCGATGTCTCTACAAATGACCCAGTTTCATTCCTTTTTTTGGCTGAGTAATATTCCATTATATGTGTACCACATCTTTATCCATTCATCTGTCTGTGGGCATTTAGGTTGCTTGCATTACCTGGCTATTGTAAATAGTGCTGCAATGAACATTGTGGTGAATGTGCCTTTTTGATTTATGGTTTTCTCTGGGTATATGCCCAGAAGTGGGATTGCTGGATCAGATGGTAATTCTATTTCTAGTTTTTTTAAGGAAACTCCATACTGTTCTCCATAGTGACTGTATCAATTTACATCCCCACCAATAGTGGAAGAGGGCTCCTTTTGTCCACACCCTCCCCAGAATTTGTTGTTTGTAGATTTTCTGATGATGCCGATTCTAACAGGTGTGAGGTGATACCTCATTGTAGTTTTGATTTGCATTTCTCTAATAATTAGTGCTGTTGAGCAGCTTTTCATGGGCGTCTTGGCCATCTCTGTGTCTTCTTTGAAGAAACGTCTCTTTAGATCTTCTGCCCATTTTTGTATTGGGTTGTTTGTTTTTTTAATATTAAGCTGCATGAGCAGTTTATATATATATTGGAGATTAAACCTTTGTCCATTGATTCATTTGCAACAATTTTCTCCCATTCTGAGGGATGCCTTTTTCCATTCCCGTTTTTTTAACAAAAAAGGAAAGAAAGAAAAAGAAGCAGAACACTAATGTGCGTAAAATATGCCTTTTGAAATGGTCATTTTGAAATATGGACGTCCTTTGAATTTTTTGGTCGATATGTGACCCCAGGATTTGTTTTCAGGGCAGGTGTCATTTACAGGCCTGCAATGATTTTGAATATCAACTAACCATTAGCGCTGGGATTAAAGCTGCTGTTGCGTGAAACGGCCACAAGGTGGCAGCGGTTCTCCCTTACCAAATCTGGTTACTAGAGCAACAGAGCCTCAATGGAAGTCGTGTTCTAGATTGGAATTTAGAATGGAATGTGCCAGGAGAAAGCCCCTCAAGTTTGTCTCACTACTTCTTGTTCGTGTTTTTACTTTTTTATTTTCTATTACAGCAAGTTTGATTACAATGTTTGGCTTGTTATAGGTGTGGAATATGTGGTTCTTTTACACATATACAGATGTCTGTTCTTCCTGGGATCCTTTTCCCATGTACGTTAGGACAGAATGTTGAGTAGTCTTCTCTTGGTATTCTGTAGGTCTTTGGTGATTATATATGTCACCTGTGTTTGATTATGTCTGTTAACCCCGATATCGTAATGAAACCAATCCTCACACCTTTCCATTGGTGAACCCTAAGTTTGTTTAATGAATCTGTGATTGCCCTTCTCCGTGGAAATATCTGCCCTGGTATCCATTTTTAGGTAATACCTATAAGTGATATGATACGATATGTGTCTTTCACTTTCTGACTTACTCCAAGTCACGTGATTACCTCTAGACTCATCTACGGGGCTGCAAATGGCATTGTGTCCTTTTTTTCCTTGGCTTCTATTCTGCCTTAGCGAGGTCCATTTTCAACAATGTGATTCCCTGAGGGTTGTGGATTAGCTGACCTGGGCAGCCTTACCCTGCCGGCCGGCCCTCCCCAGGTGTGCCTGGTTGAGGTCAATATAAACAGCGCTCCAGGCAGCAATAGCCCCTGAAGTTGTGCCTGACTCCATATTCTCTGCCCCGTCAGCAGTCTCGGGGCTGTGCTGGTGGGAGGGAGTGAGGGGCCAAGGCTTTGTTGGTGGCCCGGTGTGAGTGGGGCTCTGCTGGCCTTTCTGCAGGAGTTGCCAGGCTGCCACCTGTAAAGAAGAGGATGTGTCACCCATACCTTCCGATGGAATTTCTCTCCGGACAGAGGTGAGGAAGGAAAAAAGCAGTGGGGGCCGGGACAGGAGGGGTATCTCAGGCAGGGCAATAGAAAGCTTCCAGAAGAGCGCCCGGGGCCAGGACCATCCTGGCTGGCCTGCAGGCACCAAGTTGGCCTGCGTGCTGTCGCTGGTGTGGCTCCACGGCCCTTCCTCTAGGCTTTCAAGCCCTTGTACATATTCAGGTGTTTTACCTGGGAAGGGTGGGAACAGTTCAGCAGCAGCTGGCCTGGGGCTCAGATCACGTTTACTCACAGATGCCTCAGCACGGTCCCCCAGCTTTGCAATGAGGACGCTCCTTGCATGGGGGGTGGGTTGCTGGCTGTATGGGAGGTGATTCCCCACCTCTGACCAATTTCAGAATTGTTTACCGCTGGAGCAAGTGCCCTGATAGGGTTTCCCTCTGTATAACTGGTGGGTTCAGGTTTTTTTTTTTCTTTTATGGTTCAAGTTAGATTTGATTCCTCTTTTATGTATTTATAGATATAAGCATGGAAATAATTCATTCCTATAAATACATCTGTGTGAAGGGAAGAACTTTTTTCTGTTTTATTTTAAAATTTTATTTTTTAAAATTTTGAAATTTAATTGTATTTATTTTTTTATACAGCAGGTTATTATTAGTTATGTGTTTTATGCATATACATGTATACAGGTCAATCCCAATCTTCCAACTCATCCCACCACCAACACCCCATGGCTTCCCACACTTGGTGTCCATACGTTTGTTCTCTACCTCTGTGTCTCTATTTCTTCCCTGAAAACCAGTTCATCTGTACCAGTTTTTAGGTTCCACATATATGCATTAATATACAATATTTGTTTTCCTCTTTCTGGCTTACTTCATTCTGTATGACAGTCTCTAGATCCATCGATGTCTCTACAAATGACCCAGTTTCATTCCTTTTTTTGGCTGAGTAATATTCCATTTTATATGTGTACCACATCTTTATCCATTCATCTGTCTGTGGGCATTTAGGTTGCTTGCATTACCTGGCTATTGTAAATAGTGCTGCAATGAACATTGTGGTGAATGTGCCTTTTTGATTTATGGTTTTCTCTGGGTATATGCCCAGAAGTGGGATTGCTGGATCAGATGGTAATTCTATTTCTAGTTTTTTTAAGGAAACTCCATACTGTTCTCCATAGTGACTGTATCAATTTACATCCCCACCAATAGTGGAAGAGGGCTCCTTTTGTCCACACCCTCCCCAGAATTTGTTGTTTGTAGATTTTCTGATGATGCCGATTCTAACAGGTGTGAGGTGATACCTCATTGTAGTTTTGATTTGCATTTCTCTAATAATTAGTGCTGTTGAGCAGCTTTTCATGGGCGTCTTGGCCATCTCTGTGTCTTCTTTGAAGAAACGTCCCTTTAGATCTTCTGCCCATTTTTGTATTGGGTTGTTTGTTTTTTTAATATTAAGCTGCATGAGCTGTTTATATATATATTGGAGATTAAACCTTTGTCCATTGATTCATTTGCAACGATTTTCGCCCATTCTGAGGGATGCCTTTTTCCATTCCCGTTTTTTTAACAAAAAAGGAAAGAAAGAAAAAGAAGCAGAACACGAATGTGCGTAAAATATGCCTTTTGAAATGGTCGTTTTGAAATATGGACGTCCTTTGAATTTTTTGGTCGATATGTGACCCCAGGATTTGTTTTCAGGGCAGGTGTCATTTACAGGCCTGCAATGATTTTGAATATCAACTAACCATTAGCGCTGGGATTAAAGCTGCTGTTGCGTGAAACGGCCACAAGGTGGCAGCGGTTCTCCCTTACCAAATCTGGTTACTAGAGCAACAGAGCCTCAATGGAAGTCGTGTTCTAGATTGGAATTTAGAATGGAATGTGCCAGGAGAAAGCCCCTCAAGTTTGTCTCACTACTTCTTGTTCGTGTTTTTAATTTTTTATTTTCTATTACAGCAAGTTTGAATACAATGTTTGGCTTGTTGTAGGTGTGGAAGATGTGGTTCTTTTACACATATACAGATGTCTGTTCTTCCTGGGATCCTTTTCCCATGTACGTTAGGACAGAATGTTGAGTAGTCTTCTCTTGGTATTCCGTAGGTCTTTGGTGATTATATATGTCACCTGTGTTTGATTATGTCTGTTAACCCCGATATCGTAATGAAACCAATCCTCACACCTATCCATTGGTGAACCGTAAGTTTGTTTAATGAATCTGTGATTGCCCTTCTCCGTGGAAGTATCTGCCCTGGTATCCATTTTTAGGTAATACCTATAAGTGATATGATACGATATGTGTCTTTCACTTTCTGACTTACTCCAAGTCACGTGATTACCTCTAGACTCATCTACGGGGCTGCAAAGGGCATTGTGTCCTTTTTTTCCTTGGCTTCTATTCTGACTTAGCGAGGTCCATTTTCAACAATGTGATTCCCTGAGGGTTGTGGATTAGCTGACCTGGGCAGCCTTACCCTGCCGGCCGGCCCTTCCCAGGTGTGCCTGGTTGAGGTCAATATAAACAGCGCTCCAGGCAGCAATAGCCCCTGAAGTTGTGCCTGACTCCATATTCTCTGCCCCGTCAGCAGTCTCGGGGCTGTGCTGGTGGGAGGGAGTGAGGGGCCAAGGCTTTGTTGGTGGCCCGGTGTGAGTGGGGCTCTGCTGGCCTTTCTGCAGGAGTTGCCAGGCTGCCACCTGTAAAGAAGAGGATGTGTCACCCATACCTTCCGATGGAATTTCTCTCCGGACAGAGGTGAGGAAGGAAAAAAGCAGTGGGGGCCGGGACAGGAGGGGTATCTCAGGTAGGGCGTTAGAAAACTTCCAGAAGAGCGCCCGGGGCCAGGACCATCCTGGCTGGCCTGCAGGCACCAAGTTGGCCTGTGTGCTGTCGCTGGTGTGGCTCCATGGCCCTTCCTCTAGGTTTTCAAGCCCTTGTACATATTCAGGTGTTTTACCTGGGAAGGGTGGGAACAGTTCAGCAGCAGCTGGCCTGGGGCTCAGCTCACGTTTACTCACAGATGCCTCAGCACGGTCCCCCAGATTTGCAATGAGGACGCTCCTTGCATGGGGTGTGGGTTGCTGGCTGTATGGGAGGTGATTCCCCACCTCTGACCAATTTCAGAATTGTTTACTGCTGGAGCGAGGGCCCTGATAGGGTTTCCCTCTGTATAACTGGTGGGTTCAGGTTTTTTTTTCTTTTATGGTTCAAGTTAGATTTGATTCCTCTTATGTATTTATAGATATAAGCATGGAAATAATTCATTCCTATAAATACATCTGTGTGAAGGGAAGAACTTTTCTCAGTTTTATTTTAAAATTTTATTTTTTAAAAGTTTGCAATTTAATATTATTTATTTTTTTATACAGCAGGTTATTATTAGTTAAGTATTTTATGCATATACATGTATACAGGTCAATCCCAATCTCCCAACTCATCCCACCACCACCACCCCAGGGCTTCCCACACTTGGTGTCCATACGTTTGTTCTCTACCTCTGTGTCTCTATTTCTTCCCTGAAAACCAGTTCATCTGTACCATTTATTAGGTTCCACATATATGCATTAATATACAATATTTGTTTTCCTCTTTCTGACTTACTTCCTTCTGTATGACAGTCTCCAGATCCATCGATGTCTCTACAAATGACCCAGTTTCATTCCCTTTTAAGGCTGAGTAGTATTCCATTTTATATATGTACCACATCTTTATCCATTCATCTGTCTGTGTGCATTTAGGTTGCTTGCATTACCTGGCTATTGTAAATAGTGCTGCAATGAACATTGTGGTGAATGTGCCTTTTTGATTTATGGTTTTCTCTGGGTATATGCCCAGAAGTGGGATTGCTGGATCAGATGGTAATTCTATTTCTAGTTTTTTTAAGGAAACTCCATACTGTTCTCCATAGTGACTGTATCAATTTACATCCCCACCAATAGTGGAAGAGGGCTCCTTTTGTCCACACCCTCCCCAGAATTTGTTGTTTGTAGATTTTCTGATGATGCCGATTCTAACAGGTGTGAGGTGATACCTCATTGTAGTTTTGATTTGCATTTCTCTAATAATTAGTGCTGTTGAGCAGCTTTTCATGTGCGACTTGGCCATCTCTGTGTCTTCTTTGAAGAAACGACTCTTTAGATCTTCTCCCCATTTTTGTATTGGGTTGTTTGTTTTTTTAATCGTAAGCTGCATGAGCTGTTTATATATATATTGGAGATTAAACCTTTGTCCATTGATTCATTTGCAACAATTTTTGCCCATTCTGAGGGATGCCTTTTTCCATTCCCGTTTTTTTAACAAAAAAGGAAAGAAAGAAAAAGAAGCAGAACACTAATGTGCGTAAAATATGCCTTTTGAAATGGTCGTTTTGAAATATGGACGTCCTTTGAATTTTTTGTTCGATATGTGACCCCACGATTTGTTTTCAGGGCAGGTGTCATTTACAGGCCTGCAATGATTTTGAATATCAACTAACCATTAGTGATGGGATTAAAGCTGCTGATGCGTGAAACGGCCACAAGGTGGCAGCAGTTCTCCCTTACCAAATCTGGTTACTAGAGCAACAGAGCCTCAATGGAAGTCGTGTTCTAGATTGGAATTTAGAATGGAATGTGCCAGGAGAAAGCCCCTCAAGTTTGTCTCACTACTTCTTGTTCGTGTTTTTACTTTTTTATTTTCTATTACAGCAAGTTTGATTACAATGTTTGGCTTGTTATAGGTGTGGAATATGTGGTTCTTTTACACATATACAGATGTCTGTTCTTCCTGGGATCCTTTTCCCATGTACGTTAGGACAGAATGTTGAGTAGTCTTCTCTTGGTATTCCGTAGGTCTTTGGTGATTATATATGTCACCTGTGTTTGATTATGTCTGTTAACCCCGATATCGTAATGAAACCAATCCTCACACCTTTCCATTGGTGAACCCTAAGTTTGTTTAATGAATCTGTGATTGCCTTTCTCCGTGGAAATATCTGCCCTGGTATCCATTTTTAGGTAATACCTATAAGTGATATGATACGATATGTTTCTTTCACTTTCTGACTTACTCCAAGTCACGTGATTACCTCTAGACTCATCTACGGGGCTGCAAATGGCATTGTGTCCTTTTTTTCCTTGGCTTCTATTCTGCCTTAGCGAGGTCCATTTTCAACAATGTGATTCCCTGAGGGTTGTGGATTAGCTGACTTGGGCAGCCTTACCCTGCCGGCCGGCCCTCCCCAGGTGTGCCTGGTTGAGGTCAATATAAACAGCGCTCCAGGCAGCAATAGCCCCTGAAGTTGTGCCTGACTCCATATTCTCTGCCCCGTCAGCAGTCTCGGGGCTGTGCTGGTGGGAGGGAGTGAGGGGCCAAGGCTTTTTTGGTGGCCCGGTGTGAGTGGGGCTCTGCTGGCCTTTCTGCAGGAGTTGCCAGGCTGCCACCTGTAAAGAAGAGGATGTGTCACCCATACCTTCCGATGGAATTTCTCTCCGGACAGAGGTGAGGAAGGAAAAAAGCAGTGGGGGCCGCGACAGGAGGGGTATCTCAGGCAGGGCAATAGAAAGCTTCCAGAAGAGCGCCCGGGGCCAGGACCATCCTGGCTGGCCTGCAGGCACCAAGTTGGCCTGCGTGCTGTCGCTGGTGTGGCTCCACGGCCCTTCCTCTAGGCTTTCAAGCCCTTGTACATATTCAGGTGTTTTACCTGGGAAGGGTGGGAACAGTTCAGCAGCAGCTGGCCTGGGGCTCAGCTCACGTTTACTCACAGATGCCTCAGCACGGTCCCCCATCTTTGAAATGAGGACACTCCTTGCATGGGGGGTGGGTTGCTGGCTGTATGGGAGGTGATTCCCCACCTCTGACCAATTTCAGAATTGTTTACCGCTGGAGCAAGTGCCCTGATAGGGTTTCCCTCTGTATAACTGGTGGGTTCAGGTTTTTTTTCTTTTATGGTTCAAGTTAGATTTGATTCCTCTTTTATGTATTTATAGTTATAAGCATGGAAATAATTCATTCCTATAAATACATCTGTGTGAAGGGAAGAACTTTTTTCTGTTTTATTTTAAAATTTTATTTTTTAAAATTTTGAAATTTAATTTTATTTATTTTTTTTATACAGCAGGTTATTATTAGTTATGTGTTTTATGCATATACATGTATACAGGTCAATCCCAATCTCCCAACTCATCCCACCACCACCACCCCATGGCTTCCCACACTTGGTGTCCATACGTTTGTTCTCTACCTCTGTGTCTCTATTTCTTCCCTGAAAACCAGTTCATCTGTACCATTTTTTAGGTTCCACATATATGCATTAATATACAATATTTGTTTTCCTCTTTCTGGCTTACTTCATTCTGTATGACAGTCTCTAGATCCATCGATGTCTCTACAAATGACCCAGTTTCATTCCTTTTTTTGGCTGAGTAATATTCCATTATATGTGTACCACATCTTTATCCATTCATCTGTCTGTGGGCATTTAGGTTGCTTGCATTACCTGGCTATTGTAAATAGTGCTGCAATGAACATTGTGGTGAATGTGCCTTTTTGATTTATGGTTTTCTCTGGGTATATGCCCAGAAGTGGGATTGCTGGATCAGATGGTAATTCTATTTCTAGTTTTTTTAAGGAAACTCCATACTGTTCTCCATAGTGACTGTATCAATTTACATCCCCACCAATAGTGGAAGAGGGCTCCTTTTGTCCACACCCTCCCCAGAATTTGTTGTTTGTAGATTTTCTGATGATGCCGATTCTAACAGGTGTGAGGTGATACCTCATTGTAGTTTTGATTTGCATTTCTCTAATAATTAGTGCTGTTGAGCAGCTTTTCATGGGCGTCTTGGCCATCTCTGTGTCTTCTTTGAAGAAACGTCTCTTTAGATCTTCTGCCCATTTTTGTATTGGGTTGTTTGTTTTTTTAATATTAAGCTGCATGAGCAGTTTATATATATATATTGGAGATTAAACCTTTGTCCATTGATTCATTTGCAACAATTTTCTCCCATTCTGAGGGATGCCTTTTTCCATTCCCGTTTTTTTAACAAAAAAGGAAAGAAAGAAAAAGAAGCAGAACACTAATGTGCGTAAAATATGCCTTTTGAAATGGTCATTTTGAAATATGGACGTCCTTTGAATTTTTTGGTCGATATGTGACCCCAGGATTTGTTTTCAGGGCAGGTGTCATTTACAGGCCTGCAATGATTTTGAATATCAACTAACCATTAGCGCTGGGATTAAAGCTGCTGTTGCGTGAAACGGCCACAAGGTGGCAGCGGTTCTCCCTTACCAAATCTGGTTACTAGAGCAACAGAGCCTCAATGGAAGTCGTGTTCTAGATTGGAATTTAGAATGGAATGTGCCAGGAGAAAGCCCCTCAAGTTTGTCTCACTACTTCTTGTTCGTGTTTTTACTTTTTTATTTTCTATTACAGCAAGTTTGATTACAATGTTTGGCTTGTTATAGGTGTGGAATATGTGGTTCTTTTACACATATACAGATGTCTGTTCTTCCTGGGATCCTTTTCCCATGTACGTTAGGACAGAATGTTGAGTAGTCTTCTCTTGGTATTCTGTAGGTCTTTGGTGATTATATATGTCACCTGTGTTTGATTATGTCTGTTAACCCCGATATCGTAATGAAACCAATCCTCACACCTTTCCATTGGTGAACCCTAAGTTTGTTTAATGAATCTGTGATTGCCCTTCTCCGTGGAAATATCTGCCCTGGTATCCATTTTTAGGTAATACCTATAAGTGATATGATACGATATGTGTCTTTCACTTTCTGACTTACTCCAAGTCACGTGATTACCTCTAGACTCATCTACGGGGCTGCAAATGGCATTGTGTCCTTTTTTTCCTTGGCTTCTATTCTGCCTTAGCGAGGTCCATTTTCAACAATGTGATTCCCTGAGGGTTGTGGATTAGCTGACCTGGGCAGCCTTACCCTGCCGGCCGGCCCTCCCCAGGTGTGCCTGGTTGAGGTCAATATAAACAGCGCTCCAGGCAGCAATAGCCCCTGAAGTTGTGCCTGACTCCATATTCTCTGCCCCGTCAGCAGTCTCGGGGCTGTGCTGGTGGGAGGGAGTGAGGGGCCAAGGCTTTGTTGTTGGCCCGGTGTGAGTGGGGCTCTGCTGGCCTTTCTGCAGGAGTTGCCAGGCTGCCACCTGTAAAGAAGAGGATGTGTCACCCATACCTTCCGATGGAATTTCTCTCCGGACAGAGGTGAGGAAGGAAAAAAGCAGTGGGGGCCGCGACAGGAGGGGTATCTCAGGCAGGGCAATAGAAAGCTTCCAGAAGAGCGCCCGGGGCCAGGACCATCCTGGCTGGCCTGCAGGCACCAAGTTGGCCTGCGTGCTGTCGCTGGTGTGGCTCCACGGCCCTTCCTCTAGGCTTTCAAGCCCTTGTACATATTCAGGTGTTTTACCTGGGAAGGGTGGGAACAGTTCAGCAGCAGCTGGCCTGGGGCTCAGATCACGTTTACTCACAGATGCCTCAGCACGGTCCCCCAGCTTTGCAATGAGGACGCTCCTTGCATGGGGGGTGGGTTGCTGGCTGTATGGGAGGTGATTCCCCACCTCTGACCAATTTCAGAATTGTTTACCGCTGGAGCAAGTGCCCTGATAGGGTTTCCCTCTGTATAACTGGTGGGTTCAGGTTTTTTTTTTTCTTTTATGGTTCAAGTTAGATTTGATTCCTCTTTTATGTATTTATAGATATAAGCATGGAAATAATTCATTCCTATAAATACATCTGTGTGAAGGGAAGAACTTTTTTCTGTTTCATTTTAAAATTTTATTTTTTAAAATTTTGAAATTTAATTGTATTTATTTTTTTATACAGCAGGTTATTATTAGTTATGTGTTTTATGCATATACATGTATACAGGTCAATCCCAATCTTCCAACTCATCCCACCACCAACACCCCATGGCTTCCCACACTTGGTGTCCATACGTTTGTTCTCTACCTCTGTGTCTCTATTTCTTCCCTGAAAACCAGTTCATCTGTACCAGTTTTTAGGTTCCACATATATGCATTAATATACAATATTTGTTTTCCTCTTTCTGGCTTACTTCATTCTGTATGACAGTCTCTAGATCCATCGATGTCTCTACAAATGACCCAGTTTCATTCCTTTTTTTGGCTGAGTAATATTCCATTTTATATGTGTACCACATCTTTATCCATTCATCTGTCTGTGGGCATTTAGGTTGCTTGCATTACCTGGCTATTGTAAATAGTGCTGCAATGAACATTGTGGTGAATGTGCCTTTTTGATTTATGGTTTTCTCTGGGTATATGCCCAGAAGTGGGATTGCTGGATCAGATGGTAATTCTATTTCTAGTTTTTTTAAGGAAACTCCATACTGTTCTCCATAGTGACTGTATCAATTTACATCCCCACCAATAGTGGAAGAGGGCTCCTTTTGTCCACACCCTCCCCAGAATTTGTTGTTTGTAGATTTTCTGATGATGCCGATTCTAACAGGTGTGAGGTGATACCTCATTGTAGTTTTGATTTGCATTTCTCTAATAATTAGTGCTGTTGAGCAGCTTTTCATGGGCGTCTTGGCCATCTCTGTGTCTTCTTTGAAGAAACGTCCCTTTAGATCTTCTGCCCATTTTTGTATTGGGTTGTTTGTTTTTTTAATATTAAGCTGCATGAGCTGTTTATATATATATTGGAGATTAAACCTTTGTCCATTGATTCATTTGCAACGATTTTCGCCCATTCTGAGGGATGCCTTTTTCCATTCCCGTTTTTTTAACAAAAAAGGAAAGAAAGAAAAAGAAGCAGAACACGAATGTGCGTAAAATATGCCTTTTGAAATGGTCGTTTTGAAATATGGACGTCCTTTGAATTTTTTGGTCGATATGTGACCCCAGGATTTGTTTTCAGGGCAGGTGTCATTTACAGGCCTGCAATGATTTTGAATATCAACTAACCATTAGCGCTGGGATTAAAGCTGCTGTTGCGTGAAACGGCCACAAGGTGGCAGCGGTTCTCCCTTACCAAATCTGGTTACTAGAGCAACAGAGCCTCAATGGAAGTCGTGTTCTAGATTGGAATTTAGAATGGAATGTGCCAGGAGAAAGCCCCTCAAGTTTGTCTCACTACTTCTTGTTCGTGTTTTTAATTTTTTATTTTCTATTACAGCAAGTTTGAATACAATGTTTGGCTTGTTGTAGGTGTGGAAGATGTGGTTCTTTTACACATATACAGATGTCTGTTCTTCCTGGGATCCTTTTCCCATGTACGTTAGGACAGAATGTTGAGTAGTCTTCTCTTGGTATTCCGTAGGTCTTTGGTGATTATATATGTCACCTGTGTTTGATTATGTCTGTTAACCCCGATATCGTAATGAAACCAATCCTCACACCTATCCATTGGTGAACCGTAAGTTTGTTTAATGAATCTGTGATTGCCCTTCTCCGTGGAAGTATCTGCCCTGGTATCCATTTTTAGGTAATACCTATAAGTGATATGATACGATATGTGTCTTTCACTTTCTGACTTACTCCAAGTCACGTGATTACCTCTAGACTCATCTACGGGGCTGCAAAGGGCATTGTGTCCTTTTTTTCCTTGGCTTCTATTCTGACTTAGCGAGGTCCATTTTCAACAATGTGATTCCCTGAGGGTTGTGGATTAGCTGACCTGGGCAGCCTTACCCTGCCGGCCGGCCCTTCCCAGGTGTGCCTGGTTGAGGTCAATATAAACAGCGCTCCAGGCAGCAATAGCCCCTGAAGTTGTGCCTGACTCCATATTCTCTGCCCCGTCAGCAGTCTCGGGGCTGTGCTGGTGGGAGGGAGTGAGGGGCCAAGGCTTTGTTGGTGGCCCGGTGTGAGTGGGGCTCTGCTGGCCTTTCTGCAGGAGTTGCCAGGCTGCCACCTGTAAAGAAGAGGATGTGTCACCCATACCTTCCGATGGAATTTCTCTCCGGACAGAGGTGAGGAAGGAAAAAAGCAGTGGGGGCCGGGACAGGAGGGGTATCTCAGGTAGGGCGTTAGAAAACTTCCAGAAGAGCGCCCGGGGCCAGGACCATCCTGGCTGGCCTGCAGGCACCAAGTTGGCCTGTGTGCTGTCGCTGGTGTGGCTCCATGGCCCTTCCTCTAGGTTTTCAAGCCCTTGTACATATTCAGGTGTTTTACCTGGGAAGGGTGGGAACAGTTCAGCAGCAGCTGGCCTGGGGCTCAGCTCACGTTTACTCACAGATGCCTCAGCACGGTCCCCCAGATTTGCAATGAGGACGCTCCTTGCATGGGGTGTGGGTTGCTGGCTGTATGGGAGGTGATTCCCCACCTCTGACCAATTTCAGAATTGTTTACTGCTGGAGCGAGGGCCCTGATAGGGTTTCCCTCTGTATAACTGGTGGGTTCAGGTTTTTTTTTCTTTTATGGTTCAAGTTAGATTTGATTCCTCTTATGTATTTATAGATATAAGCATGGAAATAATTCATTCCTATAAATACATCTGTGTGAAGGGAAGAACTTTTCTCAGTTTTATTTTAAAATTTTATTTTTTAAAAGTTTGCAATTTAATATTATTTATTTTTTTATACAGCAGGTTATTATTAGTTAAGTATTTTATGCATATACATGTATACAGGTCAATCCCAATCTCCCAACTCATCCCACCACCACCACCCCAGGGCTTCCCACACTTGGTGTCCATACGTTTGTTCTCTACCTCTGTGTCTCTATTTCTTCCCTGAAAACCAGTTCATCTGTACCATTTATTAGGTTCCACATATATGCATTAATATACAATATTTGTTTTCCTCTTTCTGACTTACTTCCTTCTGTATGACAGTCTCCAGATCCATCGATGTCTCTACAAATGACCCAGTTTCATTCCCTTTTAAGGCTGAGTAGTATTCCATTTTATATATGTACCACATCTTTATCCATTCATCTGTCTGTGTGCATTTAGGTTGCTTGCATTACCTGGCTATTGTAAATAGTGCTGCAATGAACATTGTGGTGAATGTGCCTTTTTGATTTATGGTTTTCTCTGGGTATATGCCCAGAAGTGGGATTGCTGGATCAGATGGTAATTCTATTTCTAGTTTTTTTAAGGAAACTCCATACTGTTCTCCATAGTGACTGTATCAATTTACATCCCCACCAATAGTGGAAGAGGGCTCCTTTTGTCCACACCCTCCCCAGAATTTGTTGTTTGTAGATTTTCTGATGATGCCGATTCTAACAGGTGTGAGGTGATACCTCATTGTAGTTTTGATTTGCATTTCTCTAATAATTAGTGCTGTTGAGCAGCTTTTCATGTGCGACTTGGCCATCTCTGTGTCTTCTTTGAAGAAACGACTCTTTAGATCTTCTCCCCATTTTTGTATTGGGTTGTTTGTTTTTTTAATCGTAAGCTGCATGAGCTGTTTATATATATATTGGAGATTAAACCTTTGTCCATTGATTCATTTGCAACAATTTTTGCCCATTCTGAGGGATGCCTTTTTCCATTCCCGTTTTTTTAACAAAAAAGGAAAGAAAGAAAAAGAAGCAGAACACTAATGTGCGTAAAATATGCCTTTTGAAATGGTCGTTTTGAAATATGGACGTCCTTTGAATTTTTTGTTCGATATGTGACCCCACGATTTGTTTTCAGGGCAGGTGTCATTTACAGGCCTGCAATGATTTTGAATATCAACTAACCATTAGTGATGGGATTAAAGCTGCTGATGCGTGAAACGGCCACAAGGTGGCAGCAGTTCTCCCTTACCAAATCTGGTTACTAGAGCAACAGAGCCTCAATGGAAGTCGTGTTCTAGATTGGAATTTAGAATGGAATGTGCCAGGAGAAAGCCCCTCAAGTTTGTCTCACTACTTCTTGTTCGTGTTTTTACTTTTTTATTTTCTATTACAGCAAGTTTGATTACAATGTTTGGCTTGTTATAGGTGTGGAATATGTGGTTCTTTTACACATATACAGATGTCTGTTCTTCCTGGGATCCTTTTCCCATGTACGTTAGGACAGAATGTTGAGTAGTCTTCTCTTGGTATTCCGTAGGTCTTTGGTGATTATATATGTCACCTGTGTTTGATTATGTCTGTTAACCCCGATATCGTAATGAAACCAATCCTCACACCTTTCCATTGGTGAACCCTAAGTTTGTTTAATGAATCTGTGATTGCCCTTCTCCGTGGAAGTATCTGCCCTGGTATCCATTTTTAGGTAATACCTATAAGTGATATGATACGATATGTGTCTTTCACTTTCTGACTTACTCCAAGTCACGTGATTACCTCTAGACTCATCTACGGGGCTGCAAATGGCATTGTGTCCTTTTTTTCCTTGGCTTCTATTCTGCCTTAGCGAGGTCCATTTTCAACAATGTGATTCCCTGAGGGTTGTGGATTAGCTGACATGGGCAGCCTTACCCTGCCGGCCGGCCCTCCCCAGGTGTGCCTGGTTGAGGTCAATATAAACAGCGCTCCAGGCAGCAATAGCCCCTGAAGTTGTGCCTGACTCCATATTCTCTGCCCCGTCAGCAGTCTCGGGGCTGTGCTGGTGGGAGGGAGTGAGGGGCCAAGGCTTTGTTGGTGGCCCGGTGTGAGTGGGGCTCTGCTGGCCTTTCTGCAGGAGTTGCCAGGCTGCCACCTGTAAAGAAGAGGATGTGTCACCCATACCTTCCGATGGAATTTCTCTCCGGACAGAGGTGAGGAAGGAAAAAAGCAGTGGGGGCCGGGACAGGAGGGGTATCTCAGGCAGGGCAATAGAAAGCTTCCAGAAGAGCGCCCGGGGCCAGGACCATCCTGGCTGGCCTGCAGGCACCAAGTTGGCCTGTGTGCTGTCGCTGGTGTGGCTCCACGGCCCTTCCTCTAGGCTTTCAAGCCCTTGTACATATTCAGGTGTTTTACCTGGGAAGGGTGGGAACAGTTCAGCAGCAGCTGGCCTGGGGCTCAGCTCACGTTTACTCACAGATGCCTCAGCACGGTCCCCCAGCTTTGCAATGAGGACGCTCCTTGCATGGGGGGTGGGTTGCTGGCTGTATGGGAGGTGATTCCCCACCTCTGACCAATTTCAGAATTGTTTACCGCTGGAGCAAGTGCCCTGATAGGGTTTCCCTCTGTATAACTGGTGGGTTCAGGTTTTTTTTTCTTTTATGGTTCAAGTTAGATTTGATTCCTCTTTTATGTATTTATAGATATAAGCATGGAAATAATTCATTCCTATAAATACATCTGTGTGAAGGGAAGAACTTTTTTCTGTTTTATTTTAAATTTTTATTTTTTAAAATTTTGAAATTTAATTGTATTTATTTTTTTATACAGCAGGTTATTATTAGTTATGTGTTTTATGCATATACATGTATACAGGTCAATCCCAATCTCCCAACTCATCCCACCACCACCACCCCATGGCTTCCCACACTTGGTGTCCATACGTTTGTTCTCTACCTCTGTGTCTCTATTTCTTCCCTGAAAACCAGTTCATCTGTACCAGTTTTTAGGTTCCACATATATGCATTAATATACAATATTTGTTTTCCTCTTTCTGGCTTACTTCATTCTTTATGACAGTCTCTAGATCCATCGATGTCTCTACAAATGACCCAGTTTCATTCCTTTTTTTGGCTGAGTAATATTCCATTTTATATGTGTACCACATCTTTATCCATTCATCTGTCTGTGGGCATTTAGGTTGCTTGCATTACCTGGCTATTGTAAATAGTGCTGCAATGAACATTGTGGTGAATGTGCCTTTTTGATTTATGGTTTTCTGTGGGTATGTGCCCAGAAGTGGGATTGCTGGATCAGATGGTAATTCTATTTCTAGTTTTTTTAAGGAAACTCCATACTGTTCTCCATAGTGACTGTATCAATTTACATCCCCACCAATAGTGGAAGAGGGCTCCTTTTGTCCACACCCTCTCCAGAATTTGTTGTTTGTAGATTTTCTGATGATGCCGATTCTAACAGGTGTGAGGTGATACCTCATTGTAGTTTTGATTTGCATTTCTCTAATAATTAGTGCTGTTGAGCAGCTTTTCATGGGCGTCTTGGCCATCTCTGTGTGTTCTTTGAAGAAACGTCTCTTTAGATCTTCTGCCCATTTTTGTATTGGGTTGTTTGTTTTTTTAATATTAAGCTGCATGAGCTGTTTATATATATATTGGAGATTAAACCTTTGTCCATTGATTCATTTGCAAGAATTTTCTCCCATTCTGAGGGATGCCTTTTTCCATTCCCGTTTTTTTAACAAAAAAGGAAAGAAAGAGAAAGAAGCAGAACACTAATGTGCGTAAAATATGCCTTTTGAAATGGTCGTTTTGAAATATGGACGTCCTTTGAATTTTTTGGTCGATATGTGACCCCAGGATTTGTTTTCAGGGCAGGTGTCATTTACAGGCCTGCAATGATTTTGAATATCAACTAACCATTAGCGCTGGGATTAAAGCTGCTGTTGCGTGAAACGGCCACAAGGTGGCAGCGGTTCTCCCTTACCAAATCTGGTTACTAGAGCAACAGAGCCTCAATGGAAGTCGTGTTCTAGATTGGAATTTAGAATGGAATGTGCCAGGAGAAAGCCCCTCAAGTTTGTCTCACTACTTCTTGTTCGTGTTTTTAATTTTTTATTTTCTATTACAGCAAGTTTGAATACAATGTTTGGCTTGTTGTAGGTGTGGAAGATGTGGTTCTTTTACACATATACAGATGTCTGTTCTTCCTGGGATCCTTTTCCCATGTACGTTAGCACAGAATGTTGAGTAGTCTTCTCTTGGTATTCCATAGGTCTTTGGTGATTATATATGTCACCTGTGTTTGATTATGTCTGTTAACCCCGATATCGTAATGAAACCAATCCTCACACCTTTCCATTGGTGAACCGTAAGTTTGTTTAATGAATCTGTGATTGCCCTTCTCCGTGGAAGTATCTGCCCTGGTATCCATTTTTAGGTAATACCTATAAGTGATATGATACGATATGTGTCTTTCACTTTCTGACTTACTCCAAGTCACGTGATTACCTCTAGACTCATCTACGGGGCTGCAAATGGCATTGTGTCCTTTTTTTCCTTGGCTTCTATTCTGACTTAGCGAGGTCCATTTTCAACAATGTGATTCCCTGAGGGTTGTGGATTAGCTGACCTGGGCAGCCTTACCCTGCCGGCCGGCCCTCCCCAGGTGTGCCTGGTTGAGGTCAATATAAACAGCGCTCCAGGCAGCAATAGCCCCTGAAGTTGTGCCTGACTCCATATTCTCTGCCCCGTCAGCAGTCTCGGGGCTGTGCTGGTGGGAGGGAGTGAGGGGCCAAGGCTTTGTTGGTGGCCCGGTGTGAGTGCTCCTCTGCTGGCCTTTCTGCAGGAGTTGCCAGGCTGCCACCTGTAAAGAAGAGGATGTGTCACCCATACCTTCCGATGGAATTTCTCTCCGGACAGAGGTGAGGAAGGAAAAAAGCAGTGGGGGCCGGGACAGGAGGGGTATCTCGGGTAGGGCATTAGAAAACTTCCAGAAGAGCGCCCGGGGCCAGGATCATCCTGGCTGGCCTGCAGGCACCAAGTTGGCCTGTGTGCTGTCGCTGGTGTGGCTCCATGGCCCTTCCTCTAGGTTTTCAAGCCCTTGTACATATTCAGGTGTTTTACCTGGGAAGGGTGGGAACAGTTCAGCAGCAGCTGGCCTGGGGCTCAGCTCACGTTTACTCACAGATGCCTCAGCACGGTCCCCCAGATTTGCAATGAGGACGCTCCTTGCATGGGGTGTGGGTTGCTGGCTGTATGGGATTTGATTCCCCACCTCTGACCAATTTCAGAATTGTTTACTGCTGGAGCGAGTGCCCTGATAGGGTTTCCCTCTGTATAACTGGTGGGTTCAGGTTTTTTTTTCTTTTATGGTTCAAGTTAGATTTGATTCCTCTTATGTATTTATAGATATAAGCATGGAAATAATTCATTCCTATAAATACATCTGTGTGAAGGGAAGAACTTTTCTCTGTTTTATTTTAAAATTTTATTTTTTAAAAGTTTGCAATTTAATATTATTTATTTTTTTATACAGCAGGTTATTATTAGTTAAGTATTTTATGCATATACATGTATACAGGTCAATCCCAATCTCCCAACTCATCCCACCACCACCACCCCAGGGCTTCCCACACTTGGTGTCCATACGTTTGTTCTCTACCTCTGTGTCTCTATTTCTTCCCTGAAAACCAGTTCATCTGTACCATTTATTAGGTTCCACATATATGCATTAATATACAATATTTGTTTTCCTCTTTCTGACTTACTTCCTTCTGTATGACAGTCTCCAGATCCATCGATGTCTCTACAAATGACCCAGTTTCATTCCCTTTTATGGCTGAGTAGTATTCCATTTTATATATGTACCACATCTTTATCCATTCATCTGTCTGTGTGCATTTAGGTTGCTTGCATTACCTGGCTATTGTAAATAGTGCTGCAATGAACATTGTGGTGAATGTGCCTTTTTGATTTATGGTTTTCTCTGGGTATATGCCCAGAAGTGGGATTGCTGGATCAGATGGTAATTCTATTTCTAGTTTTTTTTAAGGAAACTCCATACTGTTCTCCATAGTGACTGTATCAATTTACATCCCCACCAATAGTGGAAGAGGGCTCCTTTTGTCCACACCCTCCCCAGAATTTGTTGTTTGTAGATTTTCTGATGATGCCGATTCTAACAGGTGTGAGGTGATACCTCATTGTAGTTTTGATTTGCATTTCTCTAATAATTAGTGCTGTTGAGCAGCTTTTCATGTGCGTCTTGGCCATCTCTGTGTCTTCTTTGAAGAAACGACTCTTTAGATCTTCTCCCCATTTTTGTATTGGGTTGTTTGTTTTTTTAATCGTAAGCTGCATGAGCTGTTTATATATATATTGGAGATTAAACCTTTGTCCATTGATTCATTTGCAACGATTTTTGCCCATTCTGAGGGATGCCTTTTTCCATTCCCGTTTTTTTAACAAAAAAGGAAAGAAAGAAAAAGAAGCAGAACACTAATGTGCGTAAAATATGCCTTTTGAAATGGTCGTTTTGAAATATGGACGTCCTTTGAATTTTTTGGTCGATATGTGACCCCAGGATTTGTTTTCAGGGCAGGTGTCATTTAAAGGCCTGCAATGATTTTGAATATCAACTAACCATTAGCGCTGGGATTAAAGCTGCTGTTGCGTGAAACGGCCACAAGGTGGCAGCGGTTCTCCCTTACCAAATCTGGTTACTAGAGCAACAGAGCCTCAATGGAAGTCGTGTTCTAGATTGGAATTTAGAATGGAATGTGCCAGGAGAAAGCCCCTCAAGTTTGTCTCACTACTTCTTGTTCGTGTTTTTAATTTTTTATTTTCTATTACAGCAAGTTTGAATACAATGTTTGGCTTGTTTTAGGTGTGGAAGATGTGGTTCTTTTACACATATACAGATGTCTGTTCTTCCTGGGATCCTTTTCCCATGTACGTTAGGACAGAATGTTGAGTAGTCTTCTCTTGGTATCCCGTAGGTCTTTGGTGATTTTATATGTCACCTGTGTTTGATTATGTCTGTTAACCCCGATATCGTAATGAAACCAATCCTCACACCTTTCCATTGGTGAACCCTAAGTTTGTTTAATGAATCTGTGATTGCCCTTCTCCGTGGAAGTATCTGCCCTGGTATCCATTTTTAGGTAATACCTATAAGTGATATGATACGATATGTGTCTTTCACTTTCTGACTTACTCCAAGTCACGTGATTACCTCTAGACTCATCTACGGGGCTGCAAATGGCATTGTGTACTTTTTTTCCTTGGCTTCTATTCTGCCTTAGCGAGGTCCATTTTCAACAATGTGATTCCCTGAGGGTTGTGGATTAGCTGACCTGGGCAGCCTTACCCTGCCGGCCGGCCCTCCCCAGGTGTGCCTGGTTGAGGTCAATATAAACAGCGCTCCAGGCAGCAATAGCCCCTGAAGTTGTGCCTGACTCCATATTCTCTGCCCCGTCAGCAGTCTCGGGGCTGTGCTGGTGGGAGGGAGTGAGGGGCCAAGGCTTTGTTGGTGTCCCGGTGTGAGTGGGGCTCTGCTGGCCTTTCTGCAGGAGTTGCCAGGCTGCCACCTGTAAAGAAGAGGGTGTGTCACCCATACCTTCCGATGGAATTTCTCTCCGGACAGAGGTGAGGAAGGAAAAAAGCAGTGGGGGCCGGGACCAGAGGGGTATCTCAGGTAGGGCATTAGAAAGCTTCCAGAATAGCGCCCGTGGACAGGACCATCCTGGCTGGCCTGCAGGCACCAAGTTGGCCTGTGTGCTGTCGCTGGTGTGGCTCCATGGCCCTTCCTCTAGGCTTTCAAGCCCTTGTACATATTCAGGTGTTTTACCTGGGAAGGGTGGGAACAGTTCAGCAGCAGCTGGCCTGGGGCTCAGCTCACGTTTACTCACAGATGCCTCAGCATGGTCCCCCAGCTTTGCAATGAGGACTCTCCTTGCATGGGGGGTGGGTTGCTGGCTGTATGGGAGGTGATTCCCCACCTCTGACCAATTTCAGAATTGTTTACCGCTGGAGCAAGTGCCCTGATAGGGTTTCCCTCTATATAACTGGTGGGTTCAGGTTTTTTTTTCTTTTATGGTTCAAGTTAGATTTGATTCCTCTTTTATGTATTTATAGATATAAGCATGGAAATAATTCATTCCTATAAATACATCTGTGTGAAGGGAAGAACTTTTCTCTGTTTTATTTTAAAATTTTATTTTTTAAAAGTTTGAAATTTAATTGTATTTATTTTTTTATACAGCAGGTTATTATTAGTTATGTGTTTTATGCATATACATGTATACAGGTCAATCCCAATCTCCCAACTCATCCCACCACCACCACCCCAGGGCTTCCCACACTTGGTGTCCATACGTTTGTTCTCTACCTCTGTGTCTCTATTTCTTCCCTGAAAACCAGTTCATCTGTACCATTTTTTAGGTTCCACATATATGCATTAATATACAATATTTGTTTTCCTCTTTCTGGCTTACTTCATTCTGTATGACAGTCTCTAGATCCATCGATGTCTCTACAAATGACCCAGTTTCATTCCTTTTTTTGGCTGAGTAATATTCCATTTTATATGTGTACCACATCTTTATCCATTCATCTGTTTGTGGGCATTTAGGTTGCTTGCATTACCTGGCTATTGTAAATAGTGCTGCAATGAACATTGTGGTGAATGTGCCTTTTTGATTTATGGTTTTCTCTGGGTATATGCCCAGAAGTGGGATTGCTGGATCAGATGGTAATTCTATTTCTAGTTTTTTTAAGGAAACTCCATACTGTTCTCCATACTGACTGTATCAATTTACATCCCCACCAATAGTGGAAGAGGGCTCCTTTTGTCCACACCCTCCCCAGAATTTGTTGTTTGTAGATTTTCTGATGATGCCGATTCTAACAGGTGTGAGGTGATACCTCATTGTAGTTTTGATTTGCATTTCTCTAATAATTAGTGCTGTTGAGCAGCTTTTCATGGGCGTCTTGGCCATCTCTGTGTCTTCTTTGAAGAAACGTCTCTTTAGATCTTCTCCCCATTTTTGTATTGGGTTGTTTGTTTTTTTAATCGTAAGCTGCATGAGCTGTTTATATATATATTGGAGATTAAACCTTTGTCCATTGATTCATTTGCAACGATTTTCGCCCATTCTGAGGGATGCCTTTTTCCATTCCCATTTTTTTAAAAAAAAGGAAAGAAAGAAAAAGAAGCAGAACACTAATGTGCGTAAAATATGCCTTTTGAAATGGTCGTTTTGAAATATGGACGTCCTTTGAATTTTTTGGTCGATATGTGACCCCAGGATTTGTTTTCAGGGCAGGTGTCATTTACAGGCCTGCAATGATTTTGAATATCAACTAACCATTAGCGCTGGGATTAAAGCTGCTGTTGCGTGAAACGGCCACAAGGTGGCAGAAGTTCTCCCTTACCAAATCTGGTTACTAGAGCAACAGAGCCTCAATGGAAGTCGTGTTCTAGATTGGAATTTAGAATGGAATGTGCCAGGAGAAAGCCCCTCAAGTTTGTCTCACTACTTCTTGTTCGTGTTTTTACTTTTTTTTTCTATTACAGCAAGTTTGATTACAATGTGTGGCTTGTTGTAGGTGTGGAAGATGTGGTTCTTTTACACATATACAGATGTCTGTTCTTCCTGGGATCCTTTTCCCATGTACGTTAGGACAGAATGTTGAGTAGTCTTCTCTTGGTATTCCGTAGGTCTTTGGTGATTATATATGTCACCTGTGTTTGATTATGTCTGTTAACCCCGATATCGTAATGAAACCAATCCTCACACCTTTCCATTGGTGAACCCTAAGTTTGTTTAATGAATCTGTGATTGCCCTTCTCCGTGGAAGTATCTGCCCTGGTATCCATTTTTAGGTAATACCTATAAGTGATATGATACGATATGTGTCTTTCACTTTCTGACTTACTCCAAGTCACGTGATTACCTCTAGACTCATCTACGGGGCTGCAAATGGCATTGTGTCCTTTTTTTCCTTGGCTTCTATTCTGCCTTAGCGAGGTCCATTTTCAACAATGTGATTCCCTGAGGGTTGTGGATTAGCTGACCTGGGCAGCCTTACCCTGCCGGCCGGCCCTCCCCAGGTGTGCCTGTTTGAGGTCAATATAAACAGCGCTCCAGGCAGCAATAGCCCCTGAAGTTGTGCCTGACTCCATATTCTCTGCCCCGTCAGCAGTCTCGGGGCTGTGCTGGTGGGAGGGAGTGAGGGGCCAAGGCTTTGTTGGTGGCCCGGTGTGAGTGGGGCTCTGCTGGCCTTTCTGCAGGAGTTGCCAGGCTGCCACCTGTAAAGAAGAGGATGTGTCACCCATACCTTCCGATGGAATTTCTCTCCGGACAGAGGTGAGGAAGGAAAAAAGCAGTGGGGGCCGGGACAGGAGGGGTATCTCAGGCAGGGCAATAGAAAGCTTCCAGAAGAGCGCCCGGGGCCAGGACCATCCTGGCTGGCCTACAGGCACCAAGTTGGCCTGCGTGCTGTCGCTGGTGTGGCTCCACGGCCCTTCCTCTAGGCTTTCAAGCCCTTGTACATATTCAGGTGTTTTACCTGGGAAGGGTGGGAACAGTTCAGCAGCAGCTGGCCTGGGGCTCAGCTCACGTTTACTCACAGATGCCTCAGCACGGTCCCCCAGCTTTGCAATGAGGACGCTCCTTCCATGGGGGGTGGGTTGCTGGCTGTATGGGAGGTGATTCCCCACCTCTGACCAATTTCAGAATTGTTTACCGCTGGAGCAAGTGCCCTGATAGGGTTTCCCTCTGTATAACTGGTGGGTTCAGGTTTATTTTTTTCTTTTATGGTTCAAGTTAGATTTGATTCCTCTTATGTATTTATAGATATAAGCATGGAAATAATTCATTCCTATAAATACATCTGTGTGAAGGGAAGAACTTTTCTCAGTTTTATTTTAAAATTTTATTTTTAAAAGTTTGCAATTTAATATTATTTATTTTTTTATACAGCAGGTTATTATTAGTTAAGTATTTTATGCATATACATGTATACAGGTCAATCCCAATCTCCCAACTCATCCCACCACCACCACCCCAGGGCTTCCCACACTTGGTGTCCATACGTTTGTTCTCTACCTCTGTGTCTCTATTTCTTCCCTGAAAACCAGTTCATCTGTACCATTTATTAGGTTCCACATATATGCATTAATATACAATATTTGTTTTCCTCTTTCTGACTTACTTCCTTCTGTATGACAGTCTCCAGATCCATCGATGTCTCTACAAATGACCCAGTTTCATTCCCTTTTATGGCTGAGTAGTATTCCATTTTATATATGTACCACATCTTTATCCATTCATCTGTCTGTGTGCATTTAGGTTGCTTGCATTACCTGGCTATTGTAAATAGTGCTGCAATGAACATTGTGGTGAATGTGCCTTTTTGATTTATGGTTTTCTCTGGGTATATGCCCAGAAGTGGGATTGCTGGATCAGATGGTAATTCTATTTCTAGTTTTTTTAAGGAAACTCCATACTGTTCTCCATAGTGACTGTATCAATTTACATCCCCACCAATAGTGGAAGAGGGCTCCTTTTGTCCACACCCTCCCCAGAATTTGTTGTTTGTAGATTTTCTGATGATGCCGATTCTAACAGGTGTGAGGTGATACCTCATTGTAGTTTTGATTTGCATTTCTCTAATAATTAGTGCTGTTGAGCAGCTTTTCATGTGCGTCTTGGCCATCTCTGTGTCTTCTTTGAAGAAACGACTCTTTAGATCTTCTCCCCATTTTTGTATTGGGTTGTTTGTTTTTTTAATCGTAAGCTGCATGAGCTGTTTATATATATATTGGAGATTAAACCTTTGTCCATTGATTCATTTGCAACGATTTTTGCCCATTCTGAGGGATGCCTTTTTCCATTCCCGTTTTTTTAACAAAAAAGGAAAGAAAGAAAAAGAAGCAGAACACTAATGTGCGTAAAATATGCCTTTTGAAATGGTCGTTTTGAAATATGGACGTCCTTTGAATTTTTTGGTTGATATGTGACCCCAGGATTTGTTTTCAGGGCAGGTGTCATTTACAGGCCTGCAATGATTTTGAATATCAACTAACCATTAGCGCTGGGATTAAAGCTGCTGTTGCGTGAAACGGCCACAAGGTGGCAGCGGTTCTCCCTTACCAAATCTGGTTACTAGAGCAACAGAGCCTCAATGGAAGTCGTGTTCTATTTTGGAATTTAGAATGGAATGTGCCAGGAGAAAGCCCCTCAAGTTTGTCTCACTACTTCTTGTTCGTGTTTTTAATTTTTTATTTTCTATTACAGCAAGTTTGAATACAATGTTTGGCTTGTTTTAGGTGTGGAAGATGTGGTTCTTTTACACATATACAGATGTCTGTTCTTCCTGGGATCCTTTTCCCATGTACGTTAGGACAGAATGTTGAGTAGTCTTCTCTTGGTATTCCGTAGGTCTTTGGTGATTATATATGTCACCTGTGTTTGATTATGTCTGTTAACCCCGATATCGTAATGAAACCAATCCTCACACCTTTCCATTGGTGAACCCTAAGTTTGTTTAATGAATCTGTGATTGCCCTTCTCCGTGGAAGTATCTGCCCTGGTATCCATTTTTAGGTAATACCTATAAGTGATATGATACGATATGTGTCTTTCACTTTCTGACTTACTCCAAGTCACGTGATTACCTCTAGACTCATCTACGGGGCTGCAAATGGCATTGTGTCCTTTTTTTCCTTGGCTTCTATTCTGCCTTAGCGAGGTCCATTTTCAACAATGTGATTCCCTGAGGGTTGTGGATTAGCTGACCTGGGCAGCCTTACCCTGCCGGCCGGCCCTCCCCAGGTGTGCCTGGTTGAGGTCAATATAAACAGCGCTCCAGGCAGCAATAGCCCCTGAAGTTGTGCCTGACTCCATATTCTCTGCCCCGTCAGCAGTCTCGGGGCTGTGCTGGTGGGAGGGAGTGAGGGGCCAAGGCTTTGTTGGTGGCCCGGTGTGAGTGGGGCTCTGCTGGCCTTTCTGCAGGAGTTGCCAGGCTGCCACCTGTAAAGAAGAGGATGTGTCACCCATACCTTCCGATGGAATTTCTCTCCGGACAGAGGTGAGGAAGGAAAAAAGCAGTGGGGGCCGGGACAGGACGGGTATCTCAGGTAGGGCATTAGAAAACTTCCAGAAGAGCGCCCGGGGCCAGGACCATCCTGGCTGGCCTGCAGGCACCAAGTTGGCCTGTGTGCTGTCGCTGGTGTGGCTCCATGGCCCTTTCTCTAGGTTTTCAAGCCCTTGTACATATTCAGGTGTTTTACCTGGGAAGGGTGGGAACAGTTCAGCAGCAGCTGGCCTGGGGCTCAGCTCACGTTTACTCACAGATGCCTCAGCACGGTCCCCCAGATTTGCAATGAGGATGCTCCTTGCATGGGGTGTGGGTTTCTGGCTGTATGGGAGGTGATTCCCCACCTCTGACTAATTTCAGAATTGTTTACCGCTGGAGCAAGTGCCCTGATAGGGTTTCCCTCTGTATAAGTGGTGGGTTCAGGTTTTTTTTTCTTTTATGGTTCAAGTTAGATTTGATTCCTCTTATGTATTTATAGATATAAGCATGGAAATAATTCATTCCTATAAATACATCTGTGTGAAGGGAAGAACTTTTCTCAGTTTTATTTTAAAATTTTATTTTTTAAAAGTTTGAAATTTAATATTATTTATTTTTTTATACAGCAGGATATTATTAGTTAAGTATTTTATGCATATACATGTATACAGGTCAATCCCAATCTCCCAACTCATCCCACCACCACCACCCCAGGGCTTCCCACACTTGGTGTCCATACGTTTGTTCTCTACCTCTGTGTCTCTATTTCTTCCCTGAAAACCAGATCATCTGTACCATTTATTAGGTTCCACATATATGCATTAATATACAATATATGTTTTCCTCTTTCTGACTTACTTCCTTCTGTATGACAGTCTCCAGATCCATCGATGTCTCTACAAATGACCCAGTTTCATTCCCTTTTATGGCTGAGTAGTATTCCATTTTATATATGTACCACTCTTTATCCATTCATCTGTCTGTGTGCATTTAGGTTGCTTGCATTACCTGGCTATTGTAAATAGTGCTGCAATGAACATTGTGGTGAATGTGCCTTTTTGATTTATGGTTTTCTCTGGGTATATGCCCAGAAGTGGGATTGCTGGATCAGATGGTAATTCTATTTCTAGTTTTTTTAAGGAAACTCCATACTGTTCTCCATAGTGACTGTATCAATTTACATCCCCACCAATAGTGGAAGAGGGCTCCTTTTGTCCACACCCTCCCCAGAATTTGTTGTTTGTAGATTTTCTGATGATGCCGATTCTAACAGGTGTGAGGTGATACCTCATTGTAGTTTTGATTTGCATTTCTCTAATAATTAGTGCTGTTGAGCAGCTTTTCATGTGCGTCTTGGCCATCTCTGTGTCTTCTTTGAAGAAACGACTCTTTAGATCTTCTCCCCATTTTTGTATTGGGTTGTTTGTTTTTTTAATATTAAGCTGCATGAGCTGTTTATATATATATTGGAGATTAAACCTTTGTCCATTGATTCATTTGCAACGATTTTTGCCCATTCTGAGGGATTCCTTTTTCCATTCCCGTTTTTTTAACAAAAAAGGAAAGAAAGAAAAAGAAGCAGAACACTAATGTGCGTAAAATATGCCTTTTGAAATGGTCGTTTTGAAATATGGACGTCCTTTGAATTTTTTGGTCGATATGTGACCCCAGGATTTGTTTTCAGGGCAGGTGTCATTTACAGGCCTGCAATGATTTTGAATATCAACTAACCATTAGCGCTGGGATTAAAGCTGCTGTTGCGTGAAACGGCCACAAGGTGGCAGCGGTCCTCCCTTACCAAATCTGGTTACTAGAGCAACAGAGCCTCAATGGAAGTCGTGTTCTAGATTGGAATTTAGAATGGAATGTGCCAGGAGAAAGCCCCTCAAGTTTGTCTCACTACTTCTTGTTCGTGTTTTTAATTTTTTATTTTCTATTACAGCAAGTTTGAATACAATGTTTGGCTTGTTTTAGGTGTGGAAGATGTGGTTCTTTTACACATATACAGATGTCTGTTCTTCCTGGGATCCTTTTCCCATGTACGTTAGGACAGAATGTTGAGTAGTCTTCTCTTGGTATTCCGTAGGTCTTTGGTGATTATATATGTCACCTGTGTTTGATTATGTCTGTTAACCCCGATATCGTAATGAAACCAATCCTCACACCTTTCCATTGGTGAACCCTAAGTTTGTTTAATGAATCTGTGATTGCCCTTCTCCGTGGAAGTATCTGCCCTGGTATCCATTTTTAGGTAATACCTATAAGTGATATGATACGATATGTGTCTTTCACTTTCTGACTTACTCCAAGTCACGTGATTACCTCTAGACTCATCTACGGGGCTGCAAATGGCATTGTGTCCTTTTTTTCCTTGGCTTCTATTCTGCCTTAGCGAGGTCCATTTTCAACAATGTGATTCCCTGAGGGTTGTGGATTAGCTGACCTGGGCAGCCTTACCCTGCCGGCCGGCCCTCCCCAGGTGTGCCTGTTTGAGGTCAATATAAACAGCGCTCCAGGCAGCAATAGCCCCTGAAGTTGTGCCTGACTCCATATTCTCTGCCCCGTCAGCAGTCTCGGGGCTGTGCTGGTGGGAGGGAGTGAGGGGCCAAGGCTTTGTTGGTGGCCCGGTGTGAGTGGGGCTCTGCTGGCCTTTCTGCAGGAGTTGCCAGGCTGCCACCTGTAAAGAAGAGGGTGTGTCACCCATACCTTCCGATGGAATTTCTCTCCGGACAGAGGTGAGGAAGGAAAAAAGCAGTGGGGGCCGGGACAGGAGGGGTATCTCAGGTAGGGCATTAGAAAACTTCCAGAAGAGCGCCCGGGGCCAGGACCATCCTGGCTGGCCTGCAGGCACCAAGTTGGCCTGTGTGCTGTCGCTGGTGTGGCTCCATGGCCCTTCCTCTAGGTTTTCAAGCCCTTGTACATATTCAGGTGTTTTACCTGGGAAGGGTGGGAACAGTTCAGCAGCAGCTGGCCTGGGGCTCAGCTCACGTTTACTCACAGATGCCTCAGCACGGTCCCCCAGATTTGCAATGAGGATGCTCCTTGCATGGGGTGTGGGTTTCTGGCTGTATGGGAGGTGATTCCCCACCTCTGACTAATTTCAGAATTGTTTACCGCTGGAGCAAGTGCCCTGATAGGGTTTCCCTCTGTATAACTGGTGGGTTCAGGTTTTTTTTTTCTTTTATGGTTCAAGTTAGATTTGATTCCTCTTATGTATTTATAGATATAAGCATGGAAATAATTCATTCCTATAAATACATCTGTGTGAAGGGAAGAACTTTTCTCAGTTTTATTTTAAAATTTTATTTTTTAAAAGTTTGAAATTTAATATTATTTATTTTTTTATACAGCAGGATATTATTAGTTAAGTATTTTATGCATATACATGTATACAGGTCAATCCCAATCTCCCAACTCATCCCACCACCACCACCCCAGGGCTTCCCACACTTGGTGTCCATACGTTTGTTCTCTACCTCTGTGTCTCTATTTCTTCCCTGAAAACCAGATCATCTGTACCATTTATTAGGTTCCACATATATGCATTAATATACAATATATGTTTTCCTCTTTCTGACTTACTTCCTTCTGTATGACAGTCTCCAGATCCATCGATGTCTCTACAAATGACCCAGTTTCATTCCCTTTTATGGCTGAGTAGTATTCCATTTTATATATGTACCACTCTTTATCCATTCATCTGTCTGTGTGCATTTAGGTTGCTTGCATTACCTGGCTATTGTAAATAGTGCTGCAATGAACATTGTGGTGAATGTGCCTTTTTGATTTATGGTTTTCTCTGGGTATATGCCCAGAAGTGGGATTGCTG
Organism: Mesoplodon densirostris; assembly: GCF_025265405.1. Taxonomy (NCBI): domain Eukaryota; kingdom Metazoa; phylum Chordata; class Mammalia; order Artiodactyla; family Ziphiidae; genus Mesoplodon; species Mesoplodon densirostris. The sequence goes on from NC_082661.1 coordinate 241,788,755, forward strand.
GATCAGATGGTAATTCTATTTCTAGTTTTTTTAAGGAAACTCCATACTGTTCTCCATAGTGACTGTATCAATTTACATCCCCACCAATAGTGGAAGAGGGCTCCTTTTGTCCACACCCTCCCCAGAATTTGTTGTTTGTAGATTTTCTGATGATGCCGATTCTAACAGGTGTGAGGTGATACCTCATTGTAGTTTTGATTTGCATTTCTCTAATAATTAGTGCTGTTGAGCAGCTTTTCATGTGCGTCTTGGCCATCTCTGTGTCTTCTTTGAAGAAACGACTCTTTAGATCTTCTCCCCATTTTTGTATTGGGTTGTTTGTTTTTTTAATATTAAGCTGCATGAGCTGTTTATATATATATTGGAGATTAAACCTTTGTCCATTGATTCATTTGCAACGATTTTTGCCCATTCTGAGGGATTCCTTTTTCCATTCCCGTTTTTTTAACAAAAAAGGAAAGAAAGAAAAAGAAGCAGAACACTAATGTGCGTAAAATATGCCTTTTGAAATGGTCGTTTTGAAATATGGACGTCCTTTGAATTTTTTGTTCTATATGTGACCCCACGATTTGTTTTCAAGGCAGGTGTCATTTACAGGCCTGCAATGATTTTGAATATCAACTAACCATTAGTGATGGGATTAAAGCTGCTGATGCGTGAAACGGCCACAAGGTGGCAGCAGTTCTCCCTTACCAAATCTGGTTACTAGAGCAACAGAGCCTCAATGGAAGTCGTGTTCTAGATTGGAATTTAGAATGGAATGTGCCAGGAGAAAGCCCCTCAAGTTTGTCTCACTACTTCTTGTTCGTGTTTTTAATTTTTTATTTTCTATTACAGCAAGTTTGATTACAATGTTTGGCTTGTTATAGGTGTGGAATATGTGGTTCTTTTACACATATACAGATGTCTGTTCTTCCTGGGATCCTTTTCCCATGTACGTTAGGACAGAATGTTGAGTAGTCTTCTCTTGGTATTCCGTAGGTCTTTGGTGGTTATATATGTCACCTGTGTTTGATTATGTCTGTTAACCCCGATATCGTAATGAAACCAATCCTCACACCTTTCCATTGGTGAACCCTAAGTTTGTTTAATGAATCTGTGATTGCCTTTCTCCGTGGAAATATCTGCCCTGGTATCCATTTTTAGGTAATACCTATAAGTGATATGATACGATATGTTTCTTTCACTTTCTGACTTACTCCAAGTCACGTGATTACCTCTAGACTCATCTACGGGGCTGCAAATGGCATTGTGTCCTTTTTTTCCTTGGCTTCTATTCTGCCTTAGCGAGGTCCATTTTCAACAATGTGATTCCCTGAGGGTTGTGGATTAGCTGACTTGGGCAGCCTTACCCTGCCGGCCGGCCCTCCCCAGGTGTGCCTGGTTGAGGTCAATATAAACAGCGCTCCAGGCAGCAATAGCCCCTGAAGTTGTGCCTGACTCCATATTCTCTGCCCCGTCAGCAGTCTCGGGGCTGTGCTGGTGGGAGGGAGTGAGGGGCCAAGGCTTTTTTGGTGGCCCGGTGTGAGTGGGGCTCTGCTGGCCTTTCTGCAGGAGTTGCCAGGCTGCCACCTGTAAAGAAGAGGATGTGTCACCCATACCTTCCGATGGAATTTCTCTCCGGACAGAGGTGAGGAAGGAAAAAAGCAGTGGGGGCCGCGACAGGAGGGGTATCTCAGGCAGGGCAATAGAAAGCTTCCAGAAGAGCGCCCGGGGCCAGGACCATCCTGGCTGGCCTGCAGGCACCAAGTTGGCCTGCGTGCTGTCGCTGGTGTGGCTCCACGGCCCTTCCTCTAGGCTTTCAAGCCCTTGTACATATTCAGGTGTTTTACCTGGGAAGGGTGGGAACAGTTCAGCAGCAGCTGGCCTGGGGCTCAGCTCACGTTTACTCACAGATGCCTCAGCACGGTCCCCCATCTTTGAAATGAGGACACTCCTTGCATGGGGGGTGGGTTGCTGGCTGTATGGGAGGTGATTCCCCACCTCTGACCAATTTCAGAATTGTTTACCGCTGGAGCAAGTGCCCTGATAGGGTTTCCCTCTGTATAACTGGTGGGTTCAGGTTTTTTTTCTTTTATGGTTCAAGTTAGATTTGATTCCTCTTTTATGTATTTATAGTTATAAGCATGGAAATAATTCATTCCTATAAATACATCTGTGTGAAGGGAAGAACTTTTTTCTGTTTTATTTTAAAATTTTATTTTTTAAAATTTTGAAATTTAATTTTATTTATTTTTTTTATACAGCAGGTTATTATTAGTTATGTGTTTTATGCATATACATGTATACAGGTCAATCCCAATCTCCCAACTCATCCCACCACCACCACCCCATGGCTTCCCACACTTGGTGTCCATACGTTTGTTCTCTACCTCTGTGTCTCTATTTCTTCCCTGAAAACCAGTTCATCTGTACCATTTTTTAGGTTCCACATATATGCATTAATATACAATATTTGTTTTCCTCTTTCTGGCTTACTTCATTCTGTATGACAGTCTCTAGATCCATCGATGTCTCTACAAATGACCCAGTTTCATTCCTTTTTTTGGCTGAGTAATATTCCATTTTATATGTGTACCACATCTTTATCCATTCATCTGTCTGTGGGCATTTAGGTTGCTTGCATTACCTGGCTATTGTAAATAGTGCTGCAATGAACATTGTGGTGAATGTGCCTTTTTGATTTATGGTTTTCTCTGGGTATATGCCCAGAAGTGGGATTGCTGGATCAGATGGTAATTCTATTTCTAGTTTTTTTAAGGAAACTCCATACTGTTCTCCATAGTGACTGTATCAATTTACATCCCCACCAATAGTGGAAGAGGGCTCCTTTTGTCCACACCCTCCCCAGAATTTGTTGTTTGTAGATTTTCTGATGATGCCGATTCTAACAGGTGTGAGGTGATACCTCATTGTAGTTTTGATTTGCATTTCTCTAATAATTAGTGCTGTTGAGCAGCTTTTCATGGGCGTCTTGGCCATCTCTGTGTCTTCTTTGAAGAAACGTCTCTTTAGATCTTCTGCCCATTTTTGTATTGGGTTGTTTGTTTTTTTAATATTAAGCTGCATGAGCAGTTTATATATATATTGGAGATTAAACCTTTGTCCATTGATTCATTTGCAACAATTTTCTCCCATTCTGAGGGATGCCTTTTTCCATTCCCGTTTTTTTAACAAAAAAGGAAAGAAAGAAAAAGAAGCAGAACACTAATGTGCGTAAAATATGCCTTTTGAAATGGTCATTTTGAAATATGGACGTCCTTTGAATTTTTTGGTCGATATGTGACCCCAGGATTTGTTTTCAGGGCAGGTGTCATTTACAGGCCTGCAATGATTTTGAATATCAACTAACCATTAGCGCTGGGATTAAAGCTGCTGTTGCGTGAAACGGCCACAAGGTGGCAGCAGTTCTCCCTTACCAAATCTGGTTACTAGAGCAACAGAGCCTCAATGGAAGTCGTGTTCTAGATTGGAATTTAGAATGGAATGTGCCAGGAGAAAGCCCCTCAAGTTTGTCTCACTACTTCTTGTTCGTGTTTTTAATTTTTTATTTTCTATTACAGCAAGTTTGATTACAATGTTTGGCTTGTTATAGGTGTGGAATATGTGGTTCTTTTACACATATACAGATGTCTGTTCTTCCTGGGATCCTTTTCCCATGTACGTTAGGACAGAATGTTGAGTAGTCTTCTCTTGGTATTCTGTAGGTCTTTGGTGATTATATATGTCACCTGTGTTTGATTATGTCTGTTAACCCCGATATCGTAATGAAACCAATCCTCACACCTTTCCATTGGTGAACCCTAAGTTTGTTTAATGAATCTGTGATTGCCCTTCTCCGTGGAAATATCTGCCCTGGTATCCATTTTTAGGTAATACCTATAAGTGATATGATACGATATGTGTCTTTCACTTTCTGACTTACTCCAAGTCACGTGATTACCTCTAGACTCATCTACGGGGCTGCAAATGGCATTGTGTCCTTTTTTTCCTTGGCTTCTATTCTGCCTTAGCGAGGTCCATTTTCAACAATGTGATTCCCTGAGGGTTGTGGATTAGCTGACCTGGGCAGCCTTACCCTGCCGGCCGGCCCTCCCCAGGTGTGCCTGGTTGAGGTCAATATAAACAGCGCTCCAGGCAGCAATAGCCCCTGAAGTTGTGCCTGACTCCATATTCTCTGCCCCGTCAGCAGTCTCGGGGCTGTGCTGGTGGGAGGGAGTGAGGGGCCAAGGCTTTGTTGGTGGCCCGGTGTGAGTGGGGCTCTGCTGGCCTTTCTGCAGGAGTTGCCAGGCTGCCACCTGTAAAGAAGAGGATGTGTCACCCATACCTTCCGATGGAATTTCTCTCCGGACAGAGGTGAGGAAGGAAAAAAGCAGTGGGGGCCGGGACAGGAGGGGTATCTCAGGCAGGGCAATAGAAAGCTTCCAGAAGAGCGCCCGGGGCCAGGACCATCCTGGCTGGCCTGCAGGCACCAAGTTGGCCTGCGTGCTGTCGCTGGTGTGGCTCCACGGCCCTTCCTCTAGGCTTTCAAGCCCTTGTACATATTCAGGTGTTTTACCTGGGAAGGGTGGGAACAGTTCAGCAGCAGCTGGCCTGGGGCTCAGATCACGTTTACTCACAGATGCCTCAGCACGGTCCCCCAGCTTTGCAATGAGGACGCTCCTTGCATGGGGGGTGGGTTGCTGGCTGTATGGGAGGTGATTCCCCACCTCTGACCAATTTCAGAATTGTTTACCGCTGGAGCAAGTGCCCTGATAGGGTTTCCCTCTGTATAACTGGTGGGTTCAGGTTTTTTTTTTCTTTTATGGTTCAAGTTAGATTTGATTCCTCTTTTATGTATTTATAGATATAAGCATGGAAATAATTCATTCCTATAAATACATCTGTGTGAAGGGAAGAACTTTTTTCTGTTTTATTTTAAAATTTTATTTTTTAAAATTTTGAAATTTAATTGTATTTATTTTTTTATACAGCAGGTTATTATTAGTTATGTGTTTTATGCATATACATGTATACAGGTCAATCCCAATCTTCCAACTCATCCCACCACCAACACCCCATGGCTTCCCACACTTGGTGTCCATACGTTTGTTCTCTACCTCTGTGTCTCTATTTCTTCCCTGAAAACCAGTTCATCTGTACCAGTTTTTAGGTTCCACATATATGCATTAATATACAATATTTGTTTTCCTCTTTCTGGCTTACTTCATTCTGTATGACAGTCTCTAGATCCATCGATGTCTCTACAAATGACCCAGTTTCATTCCTTTTTTTGGCTGAGTAATATTCCATTTTATATGTGTACCACATCTTTATCCATTCATCTGTCTGTGGGCATTTAGGTTGCTTGCATTACCTGGCTATTGTAAATAGTGCTGCAATGAACATTGTGGTGAATGTGCCTTTTTGATTTATGGTTTTCTCTGGGTATATGCCCAGAAGTGGGATTGCTGGATCAGATGGTAATTCTATTTCTAGTTTTTTTAAGGAAACTCCATACTGTTCTCCATAGTGACTGTATCAATTTACATCCCCACCAATAGTGGAAGAGGGCTCCTTTTGTCCACACCCTCCCCAGAATTTGTTGTTTGTAGATTTTCTGATGATGCCGATTCTAACAGGTGTGAGGTGATACCTCATTGTAGTTTTGATTTGCATTTCTCTAATAATTAGTGCTGTTGAGCAGCTTTTCATGGGCGTCTTGGCCATCTCTGTGTCTTCTTTGAAGAAACGTCCCTTTAGATCTTCTGCCCATTTTTGTATTGGGTTGTTTGTTTTTTTAATATTAAGCTGCATGAGCTGTTTATATATATATTGGAGATTAAACCTTTGTCCATTGATTCATTTGCAACGATTTTCGCCCATTCTGAGGGATGCCTTTTTCCATTCCCGTTTTTTTAACAAAAAAGGAAAGAAAGAAAAAGAAGCAGAACACGAATGTGCGTAAAATATGCCTTTTGAAATGGTCGTTTTGAAATATGGACGTCCTTTGAATTTTTTGGTCGATATGTGACCCCAGGATTTGTTTTCAGGGCAGGTGTCATTTACAGGCCTGCAATGATTTTGAATATCAACTAACCATTAGCGCTGGGATTAAAGCTGCTGTTGCGTGAAACGGCCACAAGGTGGCAGCGGTTCTCCCTTACCAAATCTGGTTACTAGAGCAACAGAGCCTCAATGGAAGTCGTGTTCTAGATTGGAATTTAGAATGGAATGTGCCAGGAGAAAGCCCCTCAAGTTTGTCTCACTACTTCTTGTTCGTGTTTTTAATTTTTTATTTTCTATTACAGCAAGTTTGAATACAATGTTTGGCTTGTTGTAGGTGTGGAAGATGTGGTTCTTTTACACATATACAGATGTCTGTTCTTCCTGGGATCCTTTTCCCATGTACGTTAGGACAGAATGTTGAGTAGTCTTCTCTTGGTATTCCGTAGGTCTTTGGTGATTATATATGTCACCTGTGTTTGATTATGTCTGTTAACCCCGATATCGTAATGAAACCAATCCTCACACCTATCCATTGGTGAACCGTAAGTTTGTTTAATGAATCTGTGATTGCCCTTCTCCGTGGAAGTATCTGCCCTGGTATCCATTTTTAGGTAATACCTATAAGTGATATGATACGATATGTGTCTTTCACTTTCTGACTTACTCCAAGTCACGTGATTACCTCTAGACTCATCTACGGGGCTGCAAAGGGCATTGTGTCCTTTTTTTCCTTGGCTTCTATTCTGACTTAGCGAGGTCCATTTTCAACAATGTGATTCCCTGAGGGTTGTGGATTAGCTGACCTGGGCAGCCTTACCCTGCCGGCCGGCCCTTCCCAGGTGTGCCTGGTTGAGGTCAATATAAACAGCGCTCCAGGCAGCAATAGCCCCTGAAGTTGTGCCTGACTCCATATTCTCTGCCCCGTCAGCAGTCTCGGGGCTGTGCTGGTGGGAGGGAGTGAGGGGCCAAGGCTTTGTTGGTGGCCCGGTGTGAGTGGGGCTCTGCTGGCCTTTCTGCAGGAGTTGCCAGGCTGCCACCTGTAAAGAAGAGGATGTGTCACCCATACCTTCCGATGGAATTTCTCTCCGGACAGAGGTGAGGAAGGAAAAAAGCAGTGGGGGCCGGGACAGGAGGGGTATCTCAGGTAGGGCATTAGAAAACTTCCAGAAGAGCGCCCGGGGCCAGGACCATCCTGGCTGGCCTGCAGGCACCAAGTTGGCCTGTGTGCTGTCGCTGGTGTGGCTCCATGGCCCTTCCTCTAGGTTTTCAAGCCCTTGTACATATTCAGGTGTTTTACCTGGGAAGGGTGGGAACAGTTCAGCAGCAGCTGGCCTGGGGCTCAGCTCACGTTTACTCACAGATGCCTCAGCACGGTCCCCCAGATTTGCAATGAGGACGCTCCTTGCATGGGGTGTGGGTTGCTGGCTGTATGGGAGGTGATTCCCCACCTCTGACCAATTTCAGAATTGTTTACTGCTGGAGCGAGGGCCCTGATAGGGTTTCCCTCTGTATAACTGGTGGGTTCAGGTTTTTTTTTCTTTTATGGTTCAAGTTAGATTTGATTCCTCTTATGTATTTATAGATATAAGCATGGAAATAATTCATTCCTATAAATACATCTGTGTGAAGGGAAGAACTTTTCTCAGTTTTATTTTAAAATTTTATTTTTTAAAAGTTTGCAATTTAATATTATTTATTTTTTTATACAGCAGGTTATTATTAGTTAAGTATTTTATGCATATACATGTATACAGGTCAATCCCAATCTCCCAACTCATCCCACCACCACCACCCCAGGGCTTCCCACACTTGGTGTCCATACGTTTGTTCTCTACCTCTGTGTCTCTATTTCTTCCCTGAAAACCAGTTCATCTGTACCATTTATTAGGTTCCACATATATGCATTAATATACAATATTTGTTTTCCTCTTTCTGACTTACTTCCTTCTGTATGACAGTCTCCAGATCCATCGATGTCTCTACAAATGACCCAGTTTCATTCCCTTTTAAGGCTGAGTAGTATTCCATTTTATATATGTACCACATCTTTATCCATTCATCTGTCTGTGTGCATTTAGGTTGCTTGCATTACCTGGCTATTGTAAATAGTGCTGCAATGAACATTGTGGTGAATGTGCCTTTTTGATTTATGGTTTTCTCTGGGTATATGCCCAGAAGTGGGATTGCTGGATCAGATGGTAATTCTATTTCTAGTTTTTTTAAGGAAACTCCATACTGTTCTCCATAGTGACTGTATCAATTTACATCCCCACCAATAGTGGAAGAGGGCTCCTTTTGTCCACACCCTCCCCAGAATTTGTTGTTTGTAGATTTTCTGATGATGCCGATTCTAACAGGTGTGAGGTGATACCTCATTGTAGTTTTGATTTGCATTTCTCTAATAATTAGTGCTGTTGAGCAGCTTTTCATGTGCGACTTGGCCATCTCTGTGTCTTCTTTGAAGAAACGACTCTTTAGATCTTCTCCCCATTTTTGTATTGGGTTGTTTGTTTTTTTAATCGTAAGCTGCATGAGCTGTTTATATATATATTGGAGATTAAACCTTTGTCCATTGATTCATTTGCAACAATTTTTGCCCATTCTGAGGGATGCCTTTTTCCATTCCCGTTTTTTTAACAAAAAAGGAAAGAAAGAAAAAGAAGCAGAACACTAATGTGCGTAAAATATGCCTTTTGAAATGGTCGTTTTGAAATATGGACGTCCTTTGAATTTTTTGTTCGATATGTGACCCCACGATTTGTTTTCAGGGCAGGTGTCATTTACAGGCCTGCAATGATTTTGAATATCAACTAACCATTAGTGATGGGATTAAAGCTGCTGATGCGTGAAACGGCCACAAGGTGGCAGCAGTTCTCCCTTACCAAATCTGGTTACTAGAGCAACAGAGCCTCAATGGAAGTCGTGTTCTAGATTGGAATTTAGAATGGAATGTGCCAGGAGAAAGCCCCTCAAGTTTGTCTCACTACTTCTTGTTCGTGTTTTTACTTTTTTATTTTCTATTACAGCAAGTTTGATTACAATGTTTGGCTTGTTATAGGTGTGGAATATGTGGTTCTTTTACACATATACAGATGTCTGTTCTTCCTGGGATCCTTTTCCCATGTACGTTAGGACAGAATGTTGAGTAGTCTTCTCTTGGTATTCCGTAGGTCTTTGGTGATTATATATGTCACCTGTGTTTGATTATGTCTGTTAACCCCGATATCGTAATGAAACCAATCCTCACACCTTTCCATTGGTGAACCCTAAGTTTGTTTAATGAATCTGTGATTGCCTTTCTCCGTGGAAATATCTGCCCTGGTATCCATTTTTAGGTAACACCTATAAGTGATATGATACGATATGTGTCTTTCACTTTCTGACTTACTCCAAGTCACGTGATTACCTCTAGACTCATCTACGGGGCTGCAAATGGCATTGTGTCCTTTTTTTCCTTGGCTTCTATTCTGCCTTAGCGAGGTCCATTTTCAACAATGTGATTCCCTGAGGGTTGTGGATTAGCTGACTTGGGCAGCCTTACCCTGCCGGCCGGCCCTCCCCAGGTGTGCCTGGTTGAGGTCAATATAAACAGCGCTCCAGGCAGCAATAGCCCCTGAAGTTGTGCCTGACTCCATATTCTCTGCCCCGTCAGCAGTCTCGGGGCTGTGCTGGTGGGAGGGAGTGAGGGGCCAAGGCTTTGTTGGTGGCCCGGTGTGAGTGGGGCTCTGCTGGCCTTTCTGCAGGAGTTGCCAGGCTGCCACCTGTAAAGAAGAGGATGTGTCACCCATACCTTCCGATGGAATTTCTCTCCGGACAGAGGTGAGGAAGGAAAAAAGCAGTGGGGGCCGCGACAGGAGGGGTATCTCAGGCAGGGCAATAGAAAGCTTCCAGAAGAGCGCCCGGGGCCAGGACCATCCTGGCTGGCCTGCAGGCACCAAGTTGCCCTGCGTGCTGTCGCTGGTGTGGCTCCACGGCCTTTCCTCTAGGCTTTCAAGCCCTTGTACATATTCAGGTGTTTTACCTGGGAAGGGTGGGAACAGTTCAGCAGCAGCTGGCCTGGGGCTCAGCTCACGTTTACTCACAGATGCCTCAGCACGGTCCCCCAGCTTTGCAATGAGGACGCTCCTTGCATAGGGGGTGGGTTGCTGGCTGTATGGGAGGTGATTCCCCACCTCTGACCAATTTCAGAATTGTTTACCGCTGGAGCAAGTGCCCTGATAGGGTTTCCCTCTGTATAACTGGTGGGTTCAGGTTTTTTTTTCTTTTATGGTTCAAGTTAGATTTGATTCCTCTTTTATGTATTTATAGATATAAGCATGGAAATAATTCATTCCTATAAATACATCTGTGTGAAGGGAAGAACTTTTTTCTGTTTTATTTTAAATTTTTATTTTTTAAAATTTTGAAATTTAATTTTATTTATTTTTTTTATACAGCAGGTTATTATTAGTTATGTGTTTTATGCATATACATGTATACAGGTCAATCCCAATCTCCCAACTCATCCCACCACCACCACCCCATGGCTTCCCACACTTGGTGTCCATACGTTTGTTCTCTACCTCTGTGTCTCTATTTCTTCCCTGAAAAGCAGTTCATCTGTACCATTTTTTAGGTTCCACATATATGCATTAATATACAATATTTGTTTTCCTCTTTCTGGCTTACTTCATTCTGTATGACAGTCTCTAGATCCATCGATGTCTCTACAAATGACCCAGTTTCATTCCTTTTTTTGGCTGAGTAATATTCCATTTTATATGTGTACCACATCTTTATCCATTCATCTGTCTGTGGGCATTTAGGTTGCTTGCATTACCTGGCTATTGTAAATAGTGCTGCAATGAACATTGTGGTGAATGTGCCTTTTTGATTTATGGTTTTCTCTGGGTATATGCCCAGAAGTGGGATTGCTGGATCAGATGGTAATTCTATTTCTAGTTTTTTTAAGGAAACTCCATACTGTTCTCCATAGTGACTGTATCAATTTACATCCCCACCAATAGTGGAAGAGGGCTCCTTTTGTCCACACCCTCCCCAGAATTTGTTGTTTGTAGATTTTCTGATGATGCCGATTCTAACAGGTGTGAGGTGATACCTCATTGTAGTTTTGATTTGCATTTCTCTAATAATTAGTGCTGTTGAGCAGCTTTTCATGGGCGTCTTGGCCATCTCTGTGTCTTCTTTGAAGAAACGTCTCTTTAGATCTCCTGCCCATTTTTGTATTGGGTTGTTTGTTTTTTTAATATTAAGCTGCATGAGCTGTTTATATATATATTGGAGATTAAACCTTTGTCCATTGATTCATTTGCAACAATTTTCTCCCATTCTGAGGGATGCCTTTTTCCATTCCCGTTTTTTTAACAAAAAAGGAAAGAAAGAAAAAGAAGCAGAACACTAATGTGCGTAAAATATGCCTTTTGAAATGGTCGTTTTGAAATATGGACGTCCTTTGAATTTTTTGGTCAATATGTCACCCCAGGATTTGTTTTCAGGGCAGGTGTCATTTACAGGCCTGCAATGATTTTGAATATCAACTAACCATTAGCGCTGGGATTAAAGCTGCTGTTGCGTGAAACGGCCACAAGGTGGCAGCGGTTCTCCCTTACCAAATCTGGTTACTAGAGCAACAGAGCCTCAATGGAAGTCGTGTTCTAGATTGGAATTTAGAATGGAATGTGCCAGGAGAAAGCCCCTCAAGTTTGTCTCACTACTTCTTTTTCGTGTTTTTACTTTTTTTTTCTATTACAGCAAGTTTGATTACAATGTTTGGCTTGTTGTAGGTGTGGAAGATGTGGTTCTTTTACACATATACAGATGTCTGTTCTTCCTGGGATCCTTTTCCCATGTACGTTAGGACAGAATGTTGAGTAGTCTTCTCTTGGTATTCCGTAGGTCTTTGGTGATTATATATGTCACCTGTGTTTGATTATGTCTGTTAACCCCGATATCGTAATGAAACCAATCCTCACACCTTTCCATTGGTGAACCCTAAGTTTGTTTAATGAATCTGTGATTGCCCTTCTCCGTGGAAGTATCTGCCCTGGTATCCATTTTTAGGTAATACCTATAAGTGATATGATACGATATGTGTCTTTCACTTTCTGACTTACTCCAAGTCACGTGATTACCTCTAGACTCATCTACGGGGCTGCAAATGGCATTGTGTCCTTTTTTTCCTTGGCTTCTATTCTGCCTTAGCGAGGTCCATTTTCAACAATGTGATTCCCTGAGGGTTGTGGATTAGCTGACCTGGGCAGCCTTACCCTGCCGGCCGGCCCTCCCCAGGTGTGCCTGGTTGAGGTCAATATAAACAGCGCTCCAGGCAGCAATAGCCCCTGAAGTTGTGCCTGACTCCATATTCTCTGCCCCGTCAGCAGTCTCGGGGCTGTGCTGGTGGGAGGGAGTGAGGGGCCAAGGCTTTGTTGGTGGCCCGGTGTGAGTGGGGCTCTGCTGGCCTTTCTGCAGGAGTTGCCAGGCTGCCACCTGTAAAGAAGAGGATGTGTCACCCATACCTTCCGATGGAATTTCTCTCCGGACAGAGGTGAGGAAGGAAAAAAGCAGTGGGGGCCGGGACAGGAGGGGTATCTCAGGCAGGGCAATAGAAAGCTTCCAGAAGAGCGCCCGGGGCCAGGACCATCCTGGCTGGCCTGCAGGCACCAAGTTGGCCTGCGTGCTGTCGCTGGTGTGGCTCCACGGCCCTTCCTCTAGGCTTTCAAGCCCTTGTACATATTCAGGTGTTTTACCTGGGAAGGGTGGGAACAGTTCAGCAGCAGCTGGCCTGGGGCTCAGCTCACGTTTACTCACAGATGCCTCAGCACGGTCCCCCAGCTTTGCAATGAGGACGCTCCTTGCATGGGGGGTGGGTTGCTGGCTGTATGGGAGGTGATTCCCCACCTCTGACCAATTTCAGAATTGTTTACCGCTGGAGCAAGTGCCCTGATAGGGTTTCCCTCTGTATAACTGGTGGGTTCAGGTTTTTTTTTCTTTTATGGTTCAAGTTAGATTTGATTCCTCTTTTATGTATTTATAGATATAAGCATGGAAATAATTCATTCCTATAAATACATCTGTGTGAAGGGAAGAACTTTTTTCTGTTTTATTTTAAAATTTTATTTTTTAAAATTTTGAAATTTAATTGTATTTATTTTTTTATACAGCAGGTTATTATTAGTTATGTGTTTTATGCATATACATGTATACAGGTCAATCCCAATCTCCCAACTCATCCCACCACCACCACCCCATGGCTTCCCACACTTGGTGTCCATACGTTTGTTCTCTACCTCTGTGTCTCTATTTCTTCCCTGAAAACCAGTTCATCTGTTCCATTTTTTAGGTTCCACATATATGCATTAATATACAATATTTGTTTTCCTCTTTCTGGCTTACTTCATTCTGTATGACAGTCTCTAGATCCATCGATGTCTCTACAAATGACCCAGTTTCATTCCTTTTTTTGGCTGAGTAATATTCCATTTTATATGTGTACCACATCTTTATCCATTCATCTGTCTGTGGGCATTTAGGTTGCTTGCATTACCTGGCTATTGTAAATAGTGCTGCAATGAACATTGTGGTGAATGTGCCTTTTTGATTTATGGTTTTCTCTGGGTATATGCCCAGAAGTGGGATTGCTGGATCAGATGGTAATTCTATTTCTAGTTTTTTTAAGGAAACTCCATACTGTTCTCCATAGTGACTGTATCAATTTACATCCCCACCAATAGTGGAAGAGGGCTCCTTTTGTCCACACCCTCCCCAGAATTTGTTGTTTGTAGATTTTCTGATGATGCCGATTCTAACAGGTGTGAGGTGATACCTCATTGTAGTTTTGATTTGCATTTCTCTAATAATTAGTGCTGTTGAGGAGCTTTTCATGGGCGTCTTGGCCATCTCTGTGTCTTCTTTGAAGAAACGTCTCTTTAGATCTCCTGCCCATTTTTGTATTGGGTTGTTTGTTTTTTTAATATTAAGCTGCATGAGCTGTTTATATATATATTGGAGATTAAACCTTTGTCCATTGATTCATTTGTAACAATTTTCTCCCATTCTCAGGGATGCCTTTTTCCATTCCCGTTTTTTTAACAAAAAAGGAAAGAAAGAAAAAGAAGCAGAACACTAATGTGCGTAAAATATGCCTTTTGAAATGGTCGTTTTGAAATATGGACGTCCTTTGAATTTTTTGGTCGATATGTGACCCCAGGATTTGTTTTCAGGGCAGGTGTCATTTACAGGCCTGCAATGATTTTGAATATCAACTAACCATTAGCGCTGGGATTAAAGCTGCTGTTGAGTGAAACGGCCACAAGGTGGCAGCGGTTCTCCCTTACCAAATCTGGTTACTAGAGCAACAGAGCCTCAATGGAAGTCGTGTTCTAGATTGGAATTTAGAATGGAATGTGCCAGGAGAAAGCCCCTCAAGTTTGTCTCACTACTTCTTGTTCGTGTTTTTACTTTTTTATTTTCTATTACAGCAAGTTTGATTACAATGTTTGGCTTGTTGTAGGTGTGGAAGATGTGGTTCTTTTACACATATACAGATGTCTGTTCTTCCTGGGATCCTTTTCCCATGTACGTTAGGACAGAATGTTGAGTAGTCTTCTCTTGGTATTCCGTAGGTCTTTGGTGATTATATATGTCACCTGTGTTTGATTATGTCTGTTAACCCCGATATCGTAATGAAACCAATCCTCACACCTTTCCATTGGTGAACCCTAAGTTTGTTTAATGAATCTGTGATTGCCCTTCTCTGTGGAAGTATCTGCCCTGGTATCCATTTTTAGGTAATACCTATAAGTGATATGATACGATATGTGTCTTTCACTTTCTGACTTACTCCAAGTCACGTGATTACCTCTAGACTCATCTACGGGGCTGCAAATGGCATTGTGTCCTTTTTTTCCTTGGCTTCTATTCTGCCTTAGCGAGGTCCATTTTCAACAATGTGATTCCCTGAGTGTTGTGGATTAGCTGACCTGGGCAGCCTTACCCTGCCGGCCGGCCCTCCCCAGGTGTGCCTGGTTGAGGTCAATATAAACAGCGCTCCAGGCAGCAATAGCCCCTGAAGTTGTGCCTGACTCCATATTCTCTGCCCCGTCAGCAGTCTCGGGGCTGTGCTGGTGGGAGGGAGTGAGGGGCCAAGGCTTTGTTGGTGGCCCGGTGTGAGTGGGGCTCTGCTGGCCTTTCTGCAGGAGTTGCCAGGCTGCCACCTGTAAAGAAGAGGATGTGTCACCCATACCTTCCGATGGAATTTCTCTCCGGACAGAGGTGAGGAAGGAAAAAAGCAGTGGGGGCCGGGACAGGAGGGGTATCTCAGGCAGGGCAATAGAAAGCTTCCAGAAGAGCGCCCGGGGCCAGGACCATCCTGGCTGGCCTGCAGGCACCAAGTTGGCCTGCGTGCTGTCGCTGGTGTGGCTCCACGGCCCTTCCTCTAGGCTTTCAAGCCCTTGTACATATTCAGGTGTTTTACCTGGGAAGGGTGGGAACAGTTCAGCAGCAGCTGGCCTGGGGCTCAGCTCACGTTTACTCACAGATGCCTCAGCACGGTCCACCAGCTTTGCAATAAGGATGCTCCTTGCATGGGGTGTGGGTTGCTGGCTGTATGGGATGTGATTCCCCACCTCTGACCAATTTCAGAATTGTTTACCGCTGGAGCAAGTGCCCTGATAGGGTTTCCCTCTGTATAACTGGTGGGTTCAAGTTTTCTTTTTCTTTTATGGTTCAAGTTAGATTTTATTCCTCATTTATGTATTTATAGATATAAGCATGGAAATAATTCATTCCTATAAATACATCTGTGTGAAGGGAAGAACTTTTTTCTGTTTTATTTTAAAATTTTATTTTTTAAAATTTTGAAATTTAATTTTATTTATTTTTTTATACAGCAGGTTATTATTAGTTATGTGTTTTATGCATATACATGTATACAGGTCAATCCCAATCTCCCAACTCATCCCACCACCACCACCCCAGGGCTTCCCACACTTGGTGTCCATACGTTTGTTCTCTACCGCTGTGTCTCTATTTCTTCCCTGAAAACCAGTTCATCTGTTCCATTTTTTAGGTTCCACATATATGCATTAATATACAATATTTGTTTTCCTCTTTCTGGCTTACTTCATTCTGTATGACAGTCTCTAGATCCATCGATGTCTCTACAAATGACCCAGTTTCATTCCTTTTTTTGGCTGAGTAATATTCCATTTTATATGTGAACCACATCTTTATCCATTCATCTGTCTGTGGGCATTTAGGTTGCTTGCATTACCTGGCTATTGTAAATAGTGCTGCAATGAACATTGTGGTGAATGTGCCTTTTTGATTTATGGTTTTCTCTGGGTATATGCCCAGAAGTGGGATTGCTGGATCAGATGGTAATTCTATTTCTAGTTTTTTTAAGGAAACTCCATACTGTTCTCCATAGTGACTGTATCAATTTACATCCCCACCAATAGTGGAAGAGGGCTCCTTTTGTCCACACCCTCCCCAGAATCTGTTGTTTGTAGATTTTCTGATGATGCCGATTCTAACAGGTGTGAGGTGATACCTCATTGTAGTTTTGATTTGCATTTCTCTAATAATTAGTGCTGTTGAGCAGCTTTTCATGGGCGTCTTGGCCATCTCTGTGTCTTCTTTGAAGAAACGTCTCTTTAGATCTCCTGCCCATTTTTGTATTGGGTTGTTTGTTTTTTTAATATTAAGCTGCATGAGCTGTTTATATATATATTGGAGATTAAACCTTTGTCCATTGATTCATTTGTAACAATTTTCTCCCATTCTCAGGGATGCCTTTTTCCATTCCCGTTTTTTTAACAAAAAAGGAAAGAAAGAAAAAGAAGCAGAACACTAATGTGCGTAAAATATGCCTTTTGAAATGGTCGTTTTGAAATATGGACGTCCTTTGAATTTTTTGGTCGATATGTGACCCCAGGATTTGTTTTCAGGGCAGGTGTCATTTACAGGCCTGCAATGATTTTGAATATCAACTAACCATTAGCGCTGGGATTAAAGCTGCTGTTGAGTGAAACGGCCACAAGGTGGCAGCGGTTCTCCCTTACCAAATCTGGTTACTAGAGCAACAGAGCCTCAATGGAAGTCGTGTTCTAGATTGGAATTTAGAATGGAATGTGCCAGGAGAAAGCCCCTCAAGTTTGTCTCACTACTTCTTGTTCGTGTTTTTACTTTTTTATTTTCTATTACAGCAAGTTTGATTACAATGTTTGGCTTGTTGTAGGTGTGGAAGATGTGGTTCTTTTACACATATACAGATGTCTGTTCTTCCTGGGATCCTTTTCCCATGTACGTTAGGACAGAATGTTGAGTAGTCTTCTCTTGGTATTCCGTAGGTCTTTGGTGATTATATATGTCACCTGTGTTTGATTATGTCTGTTAACCCCGATATCGTAATGAAACCAATCCTCACACCTTTCCATTGGTGAACCCTAAGTTTGTTTAATGAATCTGTGATTGCCCTTCTCTGTGGAAGTATCTGCCCTGGTATCCATTTTTAGGTAATACCTATAAGTGATATGATACGATATGTGTCTTTCACTTTCTGACTTACTCCAAGTCACGTGATTACCTCTAGACTCATCTACGGGGCTGCAAATGGCATTGTGTCCTTTTTTTCCTTGGCTTCTATTCTGCCTTAGCGAGGTCCATTTTCAACAATGTGATTCCCTGAGTGTTGTGGATTAGCTGACCTGGGCAGCCTTACCCTGCCGGCCGGCCCTCCCCAGGTGTGCCTGGTTGAGGTCAATATAAACAGCGCTCCAGGCAGCAATAGCCCCTGAAGTTGTGCCTGACTCCATATTCTCTGCCCCGTCAGCAGTCTCGGGGCTGTGCTGGTGGGAGGGAGTGAGGGGCCAAGGCTTTGTTGGTGGCCCGGTGTGAGTGGGGCTCTGCTGGCCTTTCTGCAGGAGTTGCCAGGCTGCCACCTGTAAAGAAGAGGATGTGTCACCCATACCTTCCGATGGAATTTCTCTCCGGACAGAGGTGAGGAAGGAAAAAAGCAGTGGGGGCCGGGACAGGAGGGGTATCTCAGGCAGGGCAATAGAAAGCTTCCAGAAGAGCGCCCGGGGCCAGGACCATCCTGGCTGGCCTGCAGGCACCAAGTTGGCCTGCGTGCTGTCGCTGGTGTGGCTCCACGGCCCTTCCTCTAGGCTTTCAAGCCCTTGTACATATTCAGGTGTTTTACCTGGGAAGGGTGGGAACAGTTCAGCAGCAGCTGGCCTGGGGCTCAGCTCACGTTTACTCACAGATGCCTCAGCACGGTCCCCCAGCTTTGCAATGAGGACGCTCCTTGCATGGGGGGTGGGTTGCTGGCTGTATGGGAGGTGATTCCCCACCTCTGACCAATTTCAGAATTGTTTACCGCTGGAGCAAGTGCCCTGATAGGGTTTCCCTCTGTATAACTGGTGGGTTCAGGTTTTTTTTTCTTTTATGGTTCAAGTTAGATTTGATTCCTCTTTTATGTATTTATAGATATAAGCATGGAAATAATTCATTCCTATAAATACATCTGTGTGAAGGGAAGAACTTTTTTCTGTTTTATTTTAAAATTTTATTTTTTAAAATTTTGAAATTTAATTGTATTTATTTTTTTATACAGCAGGTTATTATTAGTTATGTGTTTTATGCATATACATGTATACAGGTCAATCCCAATCTCCCAACTCATCCCACCACCACCACCCCATGGCTTCCCACACTTGGTGTCCATACGTTTGTTCTCTACCTCTGTGTCTCTATTTCTTCCCTGAAAACCAGTTCATCTGTTCCATTTTTTAGGTTCCACATATATGCATTAATATACAATATTTGTTTTCCTCTTTCTGGCTTACTTCATTCTGTATGACAGTCTCTAGATCCATCGATGTCTCTACAAATGACCCAGTTTCATTCCTTTTTTTGGCTGAGTAATATTCCATTTTATATGTGTACCACATCTTTATCCATTCATCTGTCTGTGGGCATTTAGGTTGCTTGCATTACCTGGCTATTGTAAATAGTGCTGCAATGAACATTGTGGTGAATGTGCCTTTTTGATTTATGGTTTTCTCTGGGTATATGCCCAGAAGTGGGATTGCTGGATCAGATGGTAATTCTATTTCTAGTTTTTTTAAGGAAACTCCATACTGTTCTCCATAGTGACTGTATCAATTTACATCCCCACCAATAGTGGAAGAGGGCTCCTTTTGTCCACACCCTCCCCAGAATTTGTTGTTTGTAGATTTTCTGATGATGCCGATTCTAACAGGTGTGAGGTGATACCTCATTGTAGTTTTGATTTGCATTTCTCTAATAATTAGTGCTGTTGAGCAGCTTTTCATGGGCGTCTTGGCCATCTCTGTGTCTTCTTTGAAGAAACGTCTCTTTAGATCTCCTGCCCATTTTTGTATTGGGTTGTTTGTTTTTTTAATATTAAGCTGCATGAGCTGTTTATATATATATTGGAGATTAAACCTTTGTCCATTGATTCATTTGCAACAATTTTCTCCCATTCTGAGGGATGCCTTTTTCCATTCCCGTTTTTTTAACAAAAAAGGAAAGAAAGAAAAAGAAGCAGAACACTAATGTGCGTAAAATATGCCTTTTGAAATGGTCGTTTTGAAATATGGACGTCCTTTGAATTTTTTGGTCAATATGTGACCCCAGGATTTGTTTTCAGGGCAGGTGTCATTTACAGGCCTGCAATGATTTTGAATATCAACTAACCATTAGCGCTGGGATTAAAGCTGCTGTTGCGTGAAACGGCCACAAGGTGGCAGCGGTTCTCCCTTACCAAATCTGGTTACTAGAGCAACAGAGCCTCAATGGAAGTCGTGTTCTAGATTGGAATTTAGAATGGAATGTGCCAGGAGAAAGCCCCTCAAGTTTGTCTCACTACTTCTTTTTCGTGTTTTTACTTTTTTTTTCTATTACAGCAAGTTTGATTACAATGTTTGGCTTGTTGTAGGTGTGGAAGATGTGGTTCGTTTACACATATACAGATGTCTGTTCTTCCTGGGATCCTTTTCCCATGTACGTTAGGACAGAATGTTGAGTAGTCTTCTCTTGGTATTCCGTAGGTCTTTGGTGATTATATATGTCACCTGTGTTTGATTATGTCTGTTAACCCCGATATCGTAATGAAACCAATCCTCACACCTTTCCATTGGTGAACCCTAAGTTTGTTTAATGAATCTGTGATTGCCCTTCTCCGTGGAAGTATCTGCCCTGGTATCCATTTTTAGGTAATACCTATAAGTGATATGATACGATATGTGTCTTTCACTTTCTGACTTACTCCAAGTCACGTGATTACCTCTAGACTCATCTACGGGGCTGCAAATGGCATTGTGTCCTTTTTTTCCTTGGCTTCTATTCTGCCTTAGCGAGGTCCATTTTCAACAATGTGATTCCCTGAGGGTTGTGGATTAGCTGACCTGGGCAGCCTTACCCTGCCGGCCGGCCCTCCCCAGGTGTGCCTGGTTGAGGTCAATATAAACAGCGCTCCAGGCAGCAATAGCCCCTGAAGTTGTGCCTGACTCCATATTCTCTGCCCCGTCAGCAGTCTCGGGGCTGTGCTGGTGGGAGGGAGTGAGGGGCCAAGGCTTTGTTGGTGGCCCGGTGTGAGTGGGGCTCTGCTGGCCTTTCTGCAGGAGTTGCCAGGCTGCCACCTGTAAAGAAGAGGATGTGTCACCCATACCTTCCGATGGAATTTCTCTCCGGACAGAGGTGAGGAAGGAAAAAAGCAGTGGGGGCCGGGACAGGAGGGGTATCTCAGGCAGGGCAATAGAAAGCTTCCAGAAGAGCGCCCGGGGCCAGGACCATCCTGGCTGGCCTGCAGGCACCAAGTTGGCCTGCGTGCTGTCGCTGGTGTGGCTCCACGGACCTTCCTCTAGGCTTTCAAGCCCTTGTACATATTCAGGTGTTTTACCTGGGAAGGGTGGGAACAGTTCAGCAGCAGCTGGCCTGGGGCTCAGCTCACGTTTACTCACAGATGCCTCAGCACGGTCCACCAGCTTTGCAATAAGGATGCTCCTTGCATGGGGTGTGGGTTGCTGGCTGTATGGGATGTGATTCCCCACCTCTGACCAATTTCAGAATTGTTTACCGCTGGAGCAAGTGCCCTGATAGGGTTTCCCTCTGTATAACTGGTGGGTTCAAGTTTTCTTTTTCTTTTATGGTTCAAGTTAGATTTTATTCCTCATTTATGTATTTATAGATATAAGCATGGAAATAATTCATTCCTATAAATACATCTGTGTGAAGGGAAGAACTTTTTTCTGTTTTATTTTAAAATTTTATTTTTTAAAATTTTGAAATTTAATTTTATTTATTTTTTTATACAGCAGGTTATTATTAGTTATGTGTTTTATGCATATACATGTATACAGGTCAATCCCAATCTCCCAACTCATCCCACCACCACCACCCCAGGGCTTCCCACACTTGGTGTCCATACGTTTGTTCTCAACCTCTGTGTCTCTATTTCTTCCCTGCAAACCAGTTCATCTGTACCATTTATTAGGTTCCACATATATGCATTAATATACAATACTTGTTTTCCTCTTTCTGACTTACTTCATTCTGTATGACAGTCTCTAGATCCATCGATGTCTCTACAAATGACCCAGTTTCATTCCTTTTTATGGCTGAGTAATATTCCATTTTATATATGTACCACATCTTTATCCATTCATCTGTCTGTGGGCATTTAGGTTGCTTGCATTACCTGGCTATTGTAAATAGTGCTGCAATGAACATTGTGGTGAATGTGCCTTTTTGATTTATGGTTTTCTCTGGGTATATGCCCAGAAGTGGGATTGCTGGATCAGATGGTAATTCTATTTCTAGTTTTTTTAAGGAAACTCCATACTGTTCTCCATAGTGACTGTATCAATTTACATCCCCACCAATAGTGGAAGAGGGCTCCTTTTGTCCACACCCTCCCCAGAATTTGTTGTTTGTAGATTTTCTGATGATGCCGATTCTAACAGGTGTGAGGTGATACCTCATTGTAGTTTTGATTTGCATTTCTCTAATAATTAGTGCTGTTGAGCAGCTTTTCATGGGCGTCTTGGCCATCTCTGTGTCTTCTTTGAAGAAACGACTCTTTAGATCATCTGCCCATTTTTGTATTGGGTTGTTTGTTTTTTTAATATTAAGCTGCATGAGCTATTTATATATATATTGGAGATTAAACCTTTGTCCATTGATTCATTTGCAACGATTTTCACCCATTCTGAGGGATGCCTTTTTCCATTCCCGTTTTTTTAACAAAAAAGGAAAGAAAGAAAAAGAAGCAGAACACTAATGTGCGTAAAATATGCCTTTTGAAATGGTCGTTTTGAAATATGGACGTCCTTTGAATTTTTTGGTCGATATGTGACCCCAGGATTTGTTTTCAGGGCAGGTGTCATTTACAGGCCTGCAATGATTTTGAATATCAACTGACCATTAGCGCTGGGATTAAAGCTGCTGTTACGTGAAACGGCCACGAGGTGGCAGCAGTTCTCCCTTACCAAATCTGGTTACTAGAGCAACAGAGCCTCAATGGAAGTCGTGTTCTAGATTGGAATTTAGAATGGAATGTGCCAGGAGAAAGCCCCTCAAGTTTGTCTCACTACTTCTTGTTCGTGTTTTTAATTTTTTTTAATTTTATTTTCTATTACAGCAAGTTTGATTACAATGTTTGGCTTGTTGTAGGTGTGGAAGATGTGGTTCTTTTACACATATACAGATGTCTGTTCTTCCTGGGATCCTTTTCCCATGTACGTTAGGACAGAATGTTGAGTAGTCTTCTCTTGGTATTCCGTAGGTCTTTGGTGATTATATATGTCACCTGTGTTTGATTATGTCTGTTAACCCCGATATCGTAATGAAACCAATCCTCACACCTTTCCATTGGTGAACCATAAGTTTGTTTAATGAATCTGTGATTGCCCTTCTCCGTGGAAGTATCTGCCCTGGTATCCATTTTTAGGTAACACCTATAAGTGATATGATACGATATGTGTCTTTCACTTTCTGACTTACTCCAAGTCACGTGATTACCTCTAGACTCATCTACGGGGCTGCAAATGGCATTGTGTCCTTTTTTTCCTTGGCTTCTATTCTGCCTTAGCGAGGTCCATTTTCAACAATGTGATTCCCTGAGTGTTGTGGATTAGCTGACCTGGGCAGCCTTACCCTGCCGGCCGGCCCTCCCCAGGTGTGCCTGGTTGAGGTCAATATAAACAGCGCTCCAGGCAGCAATAGCCCCTGAAGTTGTGCCTGACTCCATATTCTCTGCCCCGTCAGCAGTCTCGGGGCTGTGCTGGTGGGAGGGAGTGAGGGGCCAAGGCTTTGTTGGTGGCCCGGTGTGAGTGGGGCTCTGCTGGCCTTTCTGCAGGAGTTGCCAGGCTGCCACCTGTAAAGAAGAGGATGTGTCACCCATACCATCCGATGGAATTTCTCTCCGGACAGAGGTGAGGAAGGAAAAAAGCAGTGGGGGCCGGGACAGGAGGGGTATCTCAGGCAGGGCAATAGAAAGCTTCCAGAAGAGCGCCCAGGGCCAGGACCATCCTGGCTGGTCTGCAGGCACCAAGTTGGCCTGCGTGCTGTCGCTGGTGTGGCTCCACGTCCCTTCTTCCAGGCTTTCAAGCCCTTGTACATATTCAGGTGTTTTACCTGGGAAGGGTGGGAACAGTTCAGCAGCAGCTGGCCTGGGGCTCAGCTCACGTTTACTCACAGATGCCTCAGCACGGTCCCCCAGCTTTGCAATGAGGACGCTCCTTGCATGGGGGGTGGGTTGCTGGCTGTATGGGAGGTGATTCCCCACCTCTGACCAATTTCAGAATTGTTTACCGCTGGAGCAAGTGCCCTGATAGGGTTTCCCTCTGTATAACTGGTGGGTTCAGGTTTTTTTTTCTTTTATGGTTCAAGTTAGATTTGATTCCTCATTTATGTATTTATAGATATAAGCATGGAAATAATTCATTCCTATAAATACATTTGTGTGAAGGGAAGAACTTTTCTCTGTTTATTTTAAAATTTTATTTTTTAAAAGTTTGAAATTTAATATTATTTATTTATTTATACAGCAGGTTATTATTAGTTATGTGTTTTATGCATATACATGTATACAGGTCAATCCCAATCTTCCAACTCATCCCACCACCAACACCCCATGGCTTCCCACACTTGGTGTCCATACGTTTGTTCTCTACCTCTGTGTCTCTATTTCTTCCCTGAAAACCAGTTCATCTGTACCAGTTTTTAGGTTCCACATATATGCATTAATATACAATATTTGTTTTCCTCTTTCTGGCTTACTTCATTCTGTATGACAGTCTCTAGATCCATCGATGTCTCTACAAATGACCCAGTTTCATTCCTTTTTTTGGCTGAGTAATATTCCATTTTATATGTGTACCACATCTTTATCCATTCATCTGTCTGTGGGCATTTAGGTTGCTTGCATTACCTGGCTATTGTAAATAGTGCTGCAATGAACATTGTGGTGAATGTGCCTTTTTGATTTATGGTTTTCTCTGGGTATATGCCCAGAAGTGGGATTGCTGGATCAGATGGTAATTCTATTTCTAGTTTTTTTAAGGAAACTCCATACTGATCTCCATAGTGACTGTATCAATTTACATCCCCACCAATAGTGGAAGAGGGCTCCTTTTGTCCACACCCTCCCCAGAATTTGTTGTTTGTAGATTTTCTGATGATGCCGATTCTAACAGGTGTGAGGTGATACCTCATTGTAGTTTTGATTTGCATTTCTCTAATAATTAGTGCTGTTGAGCAGCTTTTCATGTGCGTCTTGGCCATCTCTGTGTCTTCTTTGAAGAAACGTCTCTTTAGATCTTCTGCCCATTTTTGTATTGGGTTGTTTGTTTTTTTAATCGTAAGCTGCATGAGCTGTTTATATATATATTGGAGATTAAACCTTTGTCCATTGATTCATTTGCAACGATTTTCGCCCATTCTGAGGGATGCCTTTTTCCATTCCCATTTTTTTAAAAAAAAGGAAAGAAAGAAAAAGAAGCAGAACACTAATGTGCGTAAAATATGCCTTTTGAAATGGTCGTTTTGAAATATGGACGTCCTTTGAATTTTTTGGTCGATATGTGACCCCAGGATTTGTTTTCAGGGCAGGTGTCATTTACAGGCCTGCAGTGATTTTGAATATCAACTGACCATTAGCACTGGGATTAAAGCTGCTGTTGCGCGAAACGGCCACAAGGTGGCAGAAGTTCTCCCTTACCAAATCTGGTTACTAGAGCAACAGAGCCTCAATGGAAGTCATGTTCTAGATTGGAATTTAGAATGGAATGTGCCAGGAGAAAGCCCCTCATGTTTGTCTCACTACTTCTTGTTCGTGTTTTTACTTTTTTTTTCTATTACAGCAAGTTTGATTACAATGTTTGGCTTGTTGTAGGTGTGGAAGATGTGGTTCTTTTACACATATACAGATGTCTGTTCTTCCTGGGATCCTTTTCCCATGTACGTTAGGACAGAATGTTGAGTAGTCTTCTCTTGGTATTCCGTAGGTCTTTGGTGATTATATATGTCACCTGTGTTTGATTATGTCTGTTAACCCCGATATCGTAATGAAACAAATCCTCACACCTTTCCATTGGTGAACCATAAGTTTGTTTAATGAATCTGTGATTGCCCTTCTCCGTGGAAGTATCTGCCCTGGTATCCATTTTTAGGTAACACCTATAAGTGATATGATACGATATGTGTCTTTCACTTTCTGACTTACTCCAAGTCACGTGATTACCTCTAGACTCATCTACGGGGCTGCGAATGGCATTGTGTCCTTTTTTTCCTTGGCTTCTATTCTGCCTTAGCGAGGTCCATTTTCAACAATGTGATTCCCTGAGGGTTGTGGATTAGCTGACCTGGGCAGCCTTACCCTGCCGGCCGGCCCTCCCCAGGTGTGCCTGGTTGAGGTCAATATAAACAGCGCTCCAGGCAGCAATAGCCCCTGAAGTTGTGCCTGACTCCATATTCTCTGCCCCGTCAGCAGTCTCGGGGCTGTGCTGGTGGGAGGGAGTGAGGGGCCAAGGCTTTGTTGGTGGCCCTGTGTGAGTGGGGATCTGCTGGCCTTTCTGCAGGAGTTGCCAGGCTGCCACCTGTAAAGAAGAGGATGTGTCACCCATACCATCCGATGGAATTTCTCTCCGGACAGAGGTGAGGAAGGAAAAAAGCAGTGGGGGCCGGGACAGCAGGGATATCTCAGGCAGGGCAATAGAAAGCTTCCAGAAGAGCGCCCGGGGCCAGGACCATCCTGGCTGGCATGCAGGCACCAAGTTGGCCTGCGTGCTGTCGCTGGTGTGGCTCCACGTCCCTTCTTCTAGGCTTTCAAGCCCTTGTACATATTCAGGTGTTTTACCTGGGAAGGGTGGGAACAGTTCAGCAGCAGCTGGCCTGGGGCTCAGCTCACGTTTACTCACAGATGCCTCAGCACGGTCCCCCAGCTTTGCAATGAGGACGCTCCTTGCATGGGGGGTGGGTTGCTGGCTGTATGGGAGGTGATTCCCCACCTCTGACCAATTTCAGAATTGTTTACCGCTGGAGCAAGTGCCCTGATAGGGTTTCCCTCTGTATAACTGGTGGGTTCAGGTTTTTTTTTTCTTTTATGGTTCAAGTTAGATTTGATTCCTCATTTATGTATTTATACATATAAGCATGGAAATAATTCATTCCTATAAATACATCTGTGTGAAGGGAAGAACTTTTTTCTGTTTTATTTTAAAATTTTATTTTTTAAAAGTTTGAAATTTAATATTATTTATTTTTTTATACAGCAGGTTATTATTAGTTATGTATTTTATGCATATACATGTATAGAGGTCAATCCCAATCTCCCAACTCATCCCACCACCACCACCCCATGGCTTCCCACACTTGGTGTCCATACGTTTGTTCTCTACCTCTGTGTCTCCATTTCTTCCCTGAAAACCAGTTCATCTGTACCATTTTTTAGGTTCCACATATATGCATTAATATACAATATTTGTTTTCCTCTTTCTGGCTTACTTCATTCTGTATGAGAGTCTCTAGATCTATCGATGTCTCTATAATTGACCCAGTTTCATTCCTTTTTATGGCTGAGTAATATTCCATTTTATATATGTACCACATCTTTATCCATTCATCTGTCTGTGGGCATTTAGGTTGCTTGCATTACCTGGCTATTGTAAATAGTGCTTCAATGAACATTGTGGTGAATGTGCCTTTTTGATTTATGGTTTTCTGTGGGTATGTGCCCAGAAGTGGGATTGCTGGATCAGATGGTAATTCTATTTCTAGTTTTTTTAAGGAAACTCCATACTGTTCTCCATAGTGACTGTATCAATTTACATCCCCACCAATAGTGGAAGAGGGCTCCTTTTGTCCACACCCTCCCCAGAATTTGTTGTTTGTAGATTTTCTGATGATGCCGATTCTAACAGGTGTGAGGTGATACCTCATTGTAGTTTTGATTTGCATTTCTCTAATAATTAGTGCTGTTGAGCAGCTTTTCATGGGCGTCTTGGCCATCTCTGTGTCTTCTTTGAAGAAACGTCTCTTTAGATCTTCTGCCCATTTTTGTATTGGGTTCTTTGTTTTTTTAATATTAAGCTGCATGAGCTGTTTATATATATATTGGAGATTAAACCTTTGTCCATTGATTCATTTGCAACAATTTTCTCCCATTCTGAGGGATGCCTTTTTCCATTCCCGTTTTTTTAACAAAAAAGGAAAGAAAGAAAAAGAAGCAGAACACTAATGTGCGTAAAATATGCCTTTTGAAATGGTCGTTTTGAAATATGGACGTCCTTTGAATTTTTTGGTCGATATGTGACCCCAGGATTTGTTTTCAGGGCAGGTGTCATTTACAGGCCTGCAATGATTTTGAATATCAACTAACCATTAGCGCTGGGATTAAAGCTGCTGTTGCGTGAAATGGCCACAAGGTGGCAGCAGTTCTCCCTTACCAAATCTGGTTACTAGAGCAACAGAGCCTCAATGGAAGTCGTGTTCTAGATTGGAATTTAGAATGGAATGTGCCAGGAGAAAGCCCCTCAAGTTTGTCTCACTACTTCTTGTTCGTGTTTTTAATTTTTTTTTCTATTACAGCAAGTTTGATTACAATGTTTGACTGGTTGTAGGTGTGGAAGATGTGGTTCTTTTACACATATACAGATGTCTGTTCTTCCTGGGATCCTTTCCCCATGTACGTTAGGACAGAATGTTGAGTAGTCTTCTCTTGGTATTCCGTAGGTCTTTGGTGATTATATATGTCACCTGTGTTTGATTATGTCTGTTAACCCCGATATCGTAATGAAACCAATCCTCACACCTTTCCATTGGTGAACCCTAAGTTTGTTTAATGAATCTGTGATTGCCCTTCTCCGTGGAAATATCTGCCCTGGTATCCATTTTTAGGTAATACCTATAAGTGATATGATACGATATGTGTCTTTCACTTTCTGACTTACTCCAAGTCACGTGATTACCTCTAGACTCATCTACGGGGCTGCAAATGGCATTGTGTCCTTTTTTTCCTTGGCTTCTATTCTGCCTTAGCGAGGTCCATTTTCAACAATGTGATTCCCTGAGGGTTGTGGATTAGCTGACCTGGGCAGCCTTACCCTGCCGGCCGGCCCTCCCCAGGTGTGCCTGGTTGAGGTCAATATAAACAGCGCTCCAGGCAGCAATAGCCCCTGAAGTTGTGCCTGACTCCATATTCTCTTCCCCGTCAGCAGTCTCGGGGCTGTGCTGGTGGGAGGGAGTGAGGGGCCAAGGCTTTGTTGGTGGCCCGGTGTGAGTGGGGCTCTGCTGGCCTTTCTGCAGGAGTTGCCAGGCTGCCACCTGTAAAGAAGAGGATGTGTCACCCATACCTTCCGATGGAATTTCTCTCCGGACAGAGGTGAGGATGGAAAAAAGCAGTGGGGGCCGGGACAGGAGGGGTATCTCAGGCAGGGCAATAGAAAGCTTCCAGAAGAGCGCCCGGGGCCAGGACCATCCTGGCTGGCATGCAGGCACCAAGTTGGCCTGCGTGCTGTCGCTGGTGTGGCTCCACGGCCCTTCTTCTAGGCTTTCAAGCCCTTGTACATATTCAGGTGTTTTACCTGGGAAGGGTGGGAACAGTTCAGCAGCAGCTGGCCTGGGGCTCAGCTGACGTTTACTCACAGATGTCTCAGCACGGTCCCCCAGCTTTGCAATGAGGACGCTCCTTGCATGGGGGGTGGGTTGCTGGCTGTATGGGATGTGATTCCCCACCTCTGACCAATTTCAGAATTGTTTACCGCTGGAGCAAGTGCCCTGATAGGGTTTCCCTCTGTATAACTGGTGGGTTCAAGTTTTCTTTTTCTTTTATGGTTCAAGTTAGATTTTATTCCTCATTTATGTATTTATAAATATAAGCATGGAAATAATTCATTCCTATAAATACATCTGTGTGAAGGGAAGAACTTTTTTTGTTTTATTTTAAAATTTTATTTTTTAAATTTTGAAATTTAATTTTATTTATTTTTTTATACAGCAAGTTATTATTAGTTATGTGTTTTATGCATATACATGTATACAGGTCAATCCCAATCTCCCAACTCATCCCACCACCACCACCCCATGGCTTCCCACACTTGGTGTCCATACGTTTGTTCTCTACCTCTGTGTCTCTATTTCTTCCCTGAAAACCAGTTCATCTGTACAATTTTTTAGGTTCCACATATATGCATTAATATACAATATTTGTTTTCCTCTTTCTGGCTTACTTCATTCTGTATGACAGTCTCTAGATCCATCGATGTCTCTACAAATGACCCAGTTTCATTCCTTTTTTTGGCTGAGTAATATTCCATTTTATATGTGTACCACATCTTTATCCATTCATCTGTCTGTGGGCATTTAGGTTGCTTGCATTACCTGGCTATTGTAAATAGTGCTGCAATGAACATTGTGGTGAATGTGCCTTTTTGATTTATGGTTTTCTCTGGGTATATGCCCAGAAGTGGGATTGCTGGATCAGATGGTAATTCTATTTCTAGTTTTTTTAAGGAAACTCCATACTGTTCTCCATAGTGACTGTATCAATTTACATCCCCACCAATAGTGGAAGAGGGCTCCTTTTGTCCACACCCTCCCCAGAATTTGTTGTTTGTAGATTTTCTGATGATGCCGATTCTAACAGGTGTGAGGTGATACCTCATTGTAGTTTTGATTTCCATTTCTCTAATAATTAGTGCTGTTGAGCAGCTTTTCATGGGCGTCTTGGCCATCTCTGTGTCTTCTTTGAAGAAACGTCTCTTTAGATCTTCTGCCCATTTTTGTATTGGGTTGTTTGTTTTTTTAATATTAAGCTGCATGAGCTGTTTATATATATATTGGAGATTAAACCTTTGTCCATTGATTCATTTGCAACAATTTTCTCCCATTCTGAGGGATGCCTTTTTCCATTCCCATTTTTTTAACCAAAAAGGAAAGAAAGAAAAAGAAGCAGAACACTAATGTGCGTAAAATATGCCTTTTGAAATGGTCGTTTTGAAATATGGACGTCCTTTGAATTTTTTGGTCGATATGTGACCCCAGGATTTGTTTTCAGGGCAGGTGTCATTTACAGGCCTGCAATGATTTTGAATATCAACTAACCATTAGCGCTGGGATTAAAGCTGCTGATGCGTGAAACGGCCACAAGGTGGCAGCAGTTCTCCCTTACCAAATCTGGTTACTAGAGCAACAGAGCCTCAATGGAAGTCGTGTTCTAGATTGGAATTTAGAATGGAATGTGCCAGGAGAAAGCCCCTCAAGTTTGTCTCACTACTTCTTGTTCGTGTTTTTATTTTTTTATTTTCTATTACAGCAAGTTTGATTACAATGTTTGGCTTGTTGTAGGTGTGGAAGACGTGGTTCTTTTACACATATACAGATGTCTGTTCTTCCTGGGATCCTTTTCCCATGTACGTTAGGATAGAATGTTGAGTAGTCTTCTCTTGGTATTCCGTAGGTCTTTGGTGATTATATATGTCACCTGTGTTTGATTATGTCTGTTAACCCCGATATCGTAATGAAACCAATCCTCACAACTTTCCATTGGTGAACCCTAAGTTTGTTTAATGAATCTGTGATTGCCCTTCTCCGTGGAAATATCTGCCCTGGTATCCATTTTTAGGTAATACCTATAAGTGATATGATACGATATCTGACTTTCACTTTCTGACTTACTCCAAGTCACGTGATTACCTCTAGACTCATCTACGGGGCTGCAAATGGCATTGTGTCCTTTTTTTCCTTGGCTTCTATTCTGCCTTAGCGAGGTCCATTTTCAACAATGTGATTCCCTGAGGGTTGTGGATTAGCTGACCTGGGCAGCCTTACCCTGCCGGCCGGCCCTCCCCAGGTGTGCCTGGTTGAGGTCAATATAAACAGCGCTCCAGGCAGCAATAGCCCCTGAAGTTGTGCCTGACTCCATATTCTCTTCCCCGTCAGCAGTCTCGGGGCTGTGCTGGTGGGAGGGAGTGAGGGGCCAAGGCTTTGTTGGTGGCCCGGTGTGAGTGGGGCTCTGCTGGCCTTTCTGCAGGAGTTGCCAGGCTGCCACCTGTAAAGAAGAGGATGTGTCACCCATACCTTCCGATGGAATTTCTCTCCGGACAGAGGTGAGGAAGGAAAAAAGCAGTGGGGGCCGGGACAGGAGGGGTATCTCAGGCAGGGCAATAGAAAGCTTCCAGAAGAGCGCCCGGGGCCAGGACCATCCTGGCTGGCCTGCAGGCACCAAGTTGGCCTGCGTGCTGTCGCTGGTGTGGCTCCACGGCCCTTCCTCTAGGCTTTCAAGCCCTTGTACATATTCAGGTGTTTTACCTGGGAAGGGTGGGAACAGTTCAGCAGCAGCTGGCCTGGGGCTCAGCTCACGTTTACTCACAGATGCCCCAGCACGGTCCCCCAGCTTTGCAATGAGGACGCTCCTTGCATGGGAGGTGGGTTGCTGGCTGTATGGGAGGTGATTCCCCACCTCTGACCAATTTCAGAATTGTTTACCGCTGGAGCAAGTGCCCTGATAGGGTTTCCCTCTGTATAACTGGTGGGTTCAGGTTTTTTTTTCTTTTATGGTTCAAGTTAGATTTGATTCCTCTTTTATGTATTTATAGATATAAGCATGGAAATAATTCATTCCTATAAATACATCTGTGTGAACGGAAGAACTTTTTTCTGTTTTATTTTAAAATTTTATTTTTTAACATTTTGAAATTTAATTGTATTTATTTTTTTATACAGCAGGTTATTATTAGTTATGTGTTTTATGCATATACATGTATACAGGTCAATCCCAATCTCCCAACTCATCCCACCACCACCACCCCATGGCTTCCCACACTTGGTGTCCATACGTTTGTTCTCTACCTCTGTGTCTCTATTTCTTCCCTGAAAACCAGTTCATCTGTACCATTTTTTAGGTTCCACATATATGCATTAATATACAATATTTGTTTTCCTCTTTCTGGCTTACTTCATTCTGTATGACAGTCTCTAGATCCATCGATGTCTCTACAATGACCCAGTTTCATTCCTTTTTATGGCTGAGTAATATTCCATTTTATATATATACCACATCTTTATCCATTCATCTGTCTGTGGGCATTTAGGTTGCTTGCATTACCTGGCTATTGTAAATAGTGCTGCAATGAACATTGTGGTGAATGTGCCTTTTTGATTTATGGTTTTCTCTGGGTATATGCCCAGAAGTGAGATTGCTGGATCAGATGGTAATTCTATTTCTAGTTTTTTTAAGGAAACTCCATACTGTTCTCCATAGTGACTGTATCAATTTACATCCCCACCAATAGTGGAAGAGGGCTCCTTTTGTCCACACCCTCCCCAGAATTTGTTGTTTGTAGATTTTCTGATGATGCCGATTCTAACAGGTGTGAGGTGATACCTCATTGTAGTTTTGATTTCCATTTCTCTAATAATTAGTGCTGTTGAGCAGCTTTTCATGGGCGTCTTGGCCATCTCTGTGTGTTCTTTGAAGAAACGTCTCTTTAGATCTTCTGCCCATTTTTGTATTGGGTTGTTTGTTTTTTTAATATTAAGCTGCATGAGCTGTTTATATATATATTGCAAATTAAACCTTTGTCCATTGATTCATTTGCAACGATTTTCGCCCGTTCTGAGGGATGCCTTATTCCATTCCCGTTTTTTTAACAAAAAAGGAAAGAAAGAAAAAGAAGCAGAACACTAATGTGCGTAAAATATGCCTTTTGAAATGGTCGTTTTGAAATATGGACGTCCTTTGAATTTTTTGGTCGATATGTGACCCCAGGATTTGTTTTCAGGGCAGGTGTCATTTACAGGCCTGCAATGATTTTGAATATCAACTAACCATTAGCGCTGGGATTAAAGCTGCTGTTGCGTGAAACGGCCACAAGGTGGCAGAAGTTCTCCCTTACCAAATCTGGTTACTAGAGCAACAGAGCCTCAATGGAAGTCGTGTTCTAGATTGGAATTTAGAATGGAATGTGCCAGGAGAAAGCCCCTCAAGTTTGTCTCACTACTTCTTGTTCGTGTTTTTATTTATTTTTTTATTTTCTATTACAGCAAGTTTGATTACAATGTTTGGCTTGTTGTAGGTGTGGAAGATGTGGTTCTTTTACACATATACAGATGTCTGTTCTTCCTCGGATCCTTTTCCCATGTACGTTAGGATAGAATGTTGAGTAGTCTTCTCTTGGTATTCCATAGGTCTTTGGTGATTATATATGTCACCTGTGTTTGATTATGTCTGTTAACCCCAATATTGTAATGAAACCAATCCTCACACCTTTCCATTGGTGAACCCTAAGTTTGTTTAATGAATCTGTGATTGCCCTTCTCCGTGGAAATATCTGCCCTGGTATCCATTTTTAGGTAATACCTATAAGTGATATGATACGATATGTGTCTTTCACTTTCTGACTTACTCCAAGTCACGTGATTACCTCTAGACTCATCTACGGGGCTGCAAATGGCATTGTGTCCTTTTTTTCCTTGGCTTCTCTTCTGCCTTAGCGAGGTCCATTTTCAACAATGTGATTCCCTGAGGGTTGTGGATTAGCTGACCTGGGCGGCCTTACCCTGCCGGCCGGCCCTTCCCAGGTGTGCCTGGTTGAGGTCAATATAAACAGCGCTCCAGGCAGCAATAGCCCCTGAAGTTGTGCCTGACTCCATATTCTCTGCCCCGTCAGCAGTCTCGGGGCTGTGCTGGTGGGAGGGAGTGAGGGGCCAAGGCTTTGTTGGTGGCCCCGTGTGAGTGGGGCTCTGCTGGCCTTTCTGCAGGAGTTGCCAGGCTGCCACCTGTAAAGAAGAGGATGTGTCACCCATACCTTCCGATGGAATTTCTCTCCGGACAGAGGTGAGGAAGGATAAAAGCAGTGAGGGCCGGGACAGGAGGGGTATCTCAGGCAGGGCAATAGAAAGCTTCCAGAAGAGCGCCCGGGGCCAGGACCATCCTGGCTGGCCTGCAGGCACCAAGTTGGCCTGCGTGCTGTTGCTGGTGTGGCTCCACGGCCCTTCCTCTAGGCTTTCAAGCCCTTGTACATATTCAGGTGTTTTACCTGGGAAGGGTGGGAACAGTTCAGCAGCAGCTGGCCTGGGGCTCAGCTCACGTTTACTCACAGATGCCTCAGCACGGTCCCCCAGCTTTGCAATGAGGACGCTCCTTGCATGGGGGGTGGGTTGCTGGCTGTATGGGAGGTGATTCCCCACCTCTGACCAATTTCAGAATTGTTTACCGCTGGAGCAAGTGCCCTGATAAGGTTTCCCTCTGTATAACTGGTGGGTTCAGGTTTTTTTTTCTTTTATGGTTCAAGTTAGATTTGATTCCTCTTTTATGTATTTATAGATATAAGCATGGAAAGAATTCATTCCTATAAATACATCTGTGTGAACGGAAGAACTTTTTTCTGTTTTATTTTAAAATTTTATTTTTTAACATTTTGAAATTTAATTTTATTTATTTTTTTATACAGCAGGTTATTATTAGTTATGTGTTTTATGCATATACATGTATACAGGTCAATCCCAATCTCCCAACTCATCCCACCACCACCACCCCATGGCTTCCCACACTTGGTGTCCATACGTTTGTTCTCTACCTCTGTGTCTCTATTTCTTCCCTGAAAACGAGTTCATCTGTACCATTTTTTAGGTTCCACATATATGCATTAATATACAATATTTGTTTTCCTCTTTCTGGCTTACTTCATTCTGTATGACAGTCTCTAGATCCATCGATGTCTCTACAAATGACCCAGTTTCATTCCCTTTTATGGCTGAGTAGTATTCCATTTTATATATGTACCACATCTTTATCCATTCATCTGTCTGTGGGCATTTAGGTTGCTTGCATTACCTGGCTATTGTAAATAGTGCTGCAATGAACATTGTGGTGAATGTGCCTTTTTGATTTATGGTTTTCTCTGGGTATATGCCCAGAAGTGGGATTGCTGGATCAGATGGTAATTCTATTTCTAGTTTTTTTAAGGAAACTCCATACTGTTCTCCATAGTGACTGTATCA
Source organism: Mesoplodon densirostris (assembly GCF_025265405.1). Taxonomy (NCBI): domain Eukaryota; kingdom Metazoa; phylum Chordata; class Mammalia; order Artiodactyla; family Ziphiidae; genus Mesoplodon; species Mesoplodon densirostris. Next base: position 241,824,266 of record NC_082661.1, read on the forward strand.
ATTTACATCCCCACCAATAGTGGAAGAGGGCTCCTTTTGTCCACACCCTCCCCAGAATTTGTTGTTTGTAGATTTTCTGATGATGCCGATTCTAACAGGTGTGAGGTGATACCTCATTGTAGTTTTGATTTGCATTTCTCTAATAATTAGTGCTGTTGAGCAGCTTTTCATGTGCGTCTTGGCCATCTCTGTGTCTTCTTTGAAGAAACGTCTCTTTAGATCTTCTGCCCATTATTGTATTGGGTTGTTTGTTTTTTTAATATTAAGCTGCATGAGCTGTTTATATATATATATTGGAGATTAAATCTTTGTCCATTGATTCATTTGCAACGATTTTCGCCCATTCTGAGGGATGCCTTATTCCATTCCCGTTTTTTTAACAAAAAAGGAAAGAAAGAAAAAGAAGCAGAACACTAATGTGCGTAAAATATGCCTTTTGAAATGGTCGTTTTGAAATATGGACGTCCTTTGAATTTTTTGGTCGATATGTGACCCCACGATTTGTTTTCAGGGCAGGTGTCATTTACAGGCCTGCAATGATTTTGAATATCAACTAACCATTAGCGCTGGGATTAAAGCTGCTCTTGCGTGAAACGGCCACAAGGTGGCAGAAGTTCTCCCTTACCAAATCTGGTTACTAGAGCAACAGAGCCTCAATGGAAGTCATGTTCTAGATTGGAATTTAGAATGGAATGTGCCAGGAGAAAGCCCCTCAAGTTTGTCTCACTACTTCTTGTTCGTGTTTTTATTTATTTTTTTATTTTCTATTACAGCAAGTTTGATTACAATGTTTGGCTTGTTGTAGGTGTGGAAGATGTGGTTCTTTTACACATATTCAGATGTCTGTTCTTCCTGGGATCCTTTTCCCATGTACGTTAGGATAGAATGTTGAGTAGTCTTCTCTTGGTATTCCGTAGGTCTTTGGTGATTATATATGTCACCTGTGTTTGATTATGTCTGTTAACCCCGATATCGTAATGAAACCAATCCTCACACCTTTCCATTGGTGAACCCTAAGTTTGTTTAATGAATCTGTGATTGCCCTTCTCCGTGGAAGTATCTGCCCTGGTATCCATTTTTAGGTAATACCTATAAGTGATATGATACGATATGTGTCTTTCACTTTCTGACTTACTCCAAGTCACGTGATTACCTCTAGACTCATCTACGGGGCTGCAAATGGCATTGTGTCCTTTTTTTCCTTGGCTTCTCTTCTGCCTTAGCGAGGTCCATTTTCAACAATGTGATTCCTGAGGGTTGTGGATTAGCTGACTTGGGCAGCCTTACCCTGCCGGCCAGCCCTCCCCATGTGTGCCTGGTTGAGGTCAATATAAACAGCGCTCCAGGCAGCAATAGCCCCTGAAGTTGTGCCTGACTCCATATTCTCTTCCCCGTCAGCAGTCTCGGGGCTGTGCTGGTGGGAGGGAGTGAGGGGCCAAGGCTATGTTGGTGGCCCGGTGTGAGTGGGGCTCTGCTGGCCTTTCTGCAGGAGTTGCCAGGCTGCCACCTGTAAAGAAGAGGATGTGTCACCCATACCTTCCGATGGAATTTCTCTCCGGACAGAGGTGAGGAAGGAAAAAAGCAGTGGGGGCCGGGACAGGAGGGGTATCTCAGGCAGGGCAATAGAAAGCTTCCAGAAGCGCGCCCGGGGCCAGGACCATCCTGGCTGGCCTGCAGGCACCAAGTTGGCCTGCGTGCTGTCGCTGGTGTGGCTCCACGGCCCTTCCTCTAGGCTTTCAAGCCCTTGTATATATTCAGGTGTTTTACCTGGGAAGGGTGGGAACAGTTCAGCAGCAGCTGGCCTGGGGCTCAGCTCACGTTTACTCACAGATGCCTCAGCACGGTCCCCCAGCTTTGCAATGAGGACGCTCCTTGCATGGGGGGTGGGTTGCTGGCTGTATGGGAGGTGATTCCCCACCTCTGACCAATTTCAGAATTGTTTACCGCTGGAGCAAGTGCCCTGATAGGGTTTCCCTCTGTATAACTGGTGGGTTCAGGTTTTTTTTTCTTTTATGGTTCAAGTTAGATTTGATTCCTCTTTTATGTATTTATAGATATAAGCATGGAAATAATTCATTCCTATAAATACATCTGTGTGAAGGGAAGAACTTTTTTCTGTTTTATTTTAAAATTTAATTTTTTAACATTTTGAAATTTAATTGTATTTATTTTTTTATACAGCAGGTTATTATTAGTTATGTGTTTTATGCATATACATGTATACAGGTCAATCCCAATCTCGCAACTCATCCCACCACCACCACCCCATGGCTTCCCACACTTGGTGTCCATACGTTTGTTCTCTACCTCTGTGTCTCTATTTCTTCCCTGAAAACCAGTTCATCTGTACCATTTTTTAGGTTCCACATATATGCATTAATATACAATATTTGTTTTCCTCTTTCTGGCTTACTTCATTCTGTATGACAGTCTCTAGATCCATCGATGTCTCTACAAATGACCCAGTTTCATTCCCTTTTATGGCTGAGTAATATTCCATTTTATATGTGTACCACATCTTTATCCATTCATCTGTCTGTGGGCATTTAGGTTGCTTGCATTACCTGGCTATTGTAAATAGTGCTGCAATGAACATTGTGGTGAATGTGCCTTTTTGATTTATGGTTTTCTGTGGGTATATGCCCAGAAGTGGGATTGCTGGATCAGATGGTAATTCTATTTCTAGTTTTTTTAAGGAAACTCCATACTGTTCTCCATAGTGACTGTAGCAATTTACATCCCCACCAATAGTGGAAGAGGGCTCCTTTTGTCCACACCCTCCCCAGAATTTGTTGTTTGTAGATTTTCTGATGATGCCGATTCTAACAGGTGTGAAGTGATACCTCATTGTAGTTTTGATTTGCATTTCTCTAATAATTAGTGCTGTTGAGCAGCTTTTCATGGGCGTCTTGGCCATCTCTGTGTCTTCTTTGAAGAAACGTCTCTTTAGATCTTCTGCCCATTTTTGTATTGGGTTGTTTGTTTTTTTAAAAATAAGCTGCATGAGCTGTTTATATATATATTGGAGATTAAACCTCTGTCCATTGATTCATTTGCAACAATTTTCTCCCATTCTGAGGGATGCCTTTTTCCATTCCCGTTTTTTTAACAAAAAAGGAAAGAAAGAAAAAGAAGCAGAACACTAATGTGCGTAAAATATGCCTTTTGAAATGGTCGTTTTGAAATATGGACGTCCTTTGAATTTTTTGGTCGATATGTGACCCAAGGATTTGTTTTCAGGGCAGGTGTCATTTACAGGCCTGCAATAATTTTGAATATCAACTAACCATTAGCGCTGGGATTAAAGCTGCTGTTGCGTGAAACGGCCACAAGGTGGCAGCAGTTCTCCATTACCAAATCTGGTTACTAGAGCAACAGAGCCTCAATGGAAGTCGTGTTCTAGATTGGAATTTAGAATGGAATGTGCCAGGAGAAAGCCCCTCAAGTTTGTCTCACTACTTCTTGTTCGTGTTTTTACTTTTTTTTTCTATTACAGCAAGTTTGATTACAATGTTTGGCTTGTTGTAGGTGTGGAAGATGTGGTTCTTTTACACATATACAGATGTCTGTTCTTCCTGGGATCCTTTTCCCATGTACGTTAGGACAGAATGTTGAGTAGTCTTCTCTTGGTATTCCGTAGGTCTTTGGTGATTATATATGTCACCTGTGTTTGATTATGTCTGTTAACCCCGATATCGTAATGAAACCAATCCTCACACCTTTCCATTGGTGAACCCTAAGTTTGTTTAATGAATCTGTGATTGCCCTTCTCCGTGGAAATATCTGCCCTGGTATCCATTTTTAGGTAATACCTATAAGTGATATGATACGATATGTGTCTTTCACTTTCTGACTTACTCCAAGTCACGTGATTACCTCTAGACTCATCTACGGGGCTGCAAATGGCATTGTGTCCTTTTTTTCCTTGGCTTCTCTTCTGCCTTAGCGAGGTCCATTTTCAACAATGTGATTCCCTGAGGGTTGTGGATTAGCTGACCTGGGCAGCCTTACCCTGCCGGCCGGCCCTCACCATGTGTGCCTGGTTGAGGTCAATATAAACAGCGCTCCAGGCAGCAATAGCCCCTGAAGTTGTGCCTGACTCCATATTCTCTTCCCCGTCAGCAGTCTCGGGGCTGTGCTAGTGGGAGGGAGTGAGGGGCCAAGGCTTTGTTGGTGGCCCAGTGTGAGTGGGGCTCTGCTGGCCTTTCTGCAGGAGTTGCCAGGCTGCCACCTGTAAAGAAGAGGATGTGTCACCCATACCTTCCGATGGAATTTCTCTCCGGACAGAGGTGAGGAAGGATAAAAGCAGTGAGGGCCGGGACAGGAGGGGTATCTCAGGCAGGGCAATAGAAAGCTTCCAGAAGAGCGCCCGGGGCCAGGACCATCCTGGCTGGCCTGCAGGCACCAAGTTGGCCTGCGTGCTGTTGCTGGTGTGGCTCCACGGCCCTTCCTCTAGGCTTTCAAGCCCTTGTACATATTCAGGTGTTTTACCTGGGAAGGGTGGGAACAGTTCAGCAGCAGCTGGCCTGGGGCTCAGCTCACGTTTACTCACAGATGCCTCAGCACGGTCCCCCAGCTTTGCAATGAGGACGCTCCTTGCATGGGGGGTGGGTTGCTGGCTGTATGGGAGGTGATTCCCCACCTCTGACCAATTTCAGAATTGTTTACCGCTGGAGCAAGTGCCCTGATAGGGTTTCCCTCTGTATAACTGGTGGGTTCAGGTTTTTTTTTCTTTTATGGTTCAAGTTAGATTTGATTCCTCTTTTATGTATTTATAGATATAAGCATGGAAAGAATTCATTCCTATAAATACATCTGTGTGAAGGGAAGAACTTTTTTCTGTTTTATTTTAAAATTTTATTTTTTAACATTTTGAAATTTAATTGTATTTATTTTTTTATACAGCAGGTTATTATTAGTTATGTGTTTTATGCATATACATGTATACAGGTCAATCCCAATCTCCCAACTCATCCCACCACCACCACCCCATGGCTTCCCACACTTGGTGTCCATACGTTTGTTCTCTACCTCTGTGTCTCTATTTCTTCCCTGAAAACCAGTTCATCTGTACCATTTTTTAGGTTCCACATATATGCATTAATATACAATATTTGTTTTCCTCTTTCTGGCTTACTTCATTCTGTATGACAGTCTCTAGATCCATCGATGTCTCTACAATGACCCAGTTTCATTCCTTTTTATGGCTGAGTAATATTCCATTTTATATATATACCACATCTTTATCCATTCATCTGTCTGTGGGCATTTAGGTTGCTTGCATTACCTGGCTATTGTAAATAGTGCTGCAATGAACATTGTGGTGAATGTGCCTTTTTGATTTATGGTTTTCTCTGGGTATATGCCCAGAAGTGAGATTGCTGGATCAGATGGTAATTCTATTTCTAGTTTTTTTAAGGAAACTCCATACTGTTCTCCATAGTGACTGTATCAATTTACATCCCCACCAATAGTGGAAGAGGGCTCCTTTTGTCCACACCCTCCCCAGAATTTGTTGTTTGTAGATTTTCTGATGATGCCGATTCTAACAGGTGTGAGGTGATACCTCATTGTAGTTTTGATTTCCATTTCTCTAATAATTAGTGCTGTTGAGCAGCTTTTCATGGGCGTCTTGGCCATCTCTGTGTGTTCTTTGAAGAAACGTCTCTTTAGATCTTCTGCCCATTTTTGTATTGGGTTGTTTGTTTTTTTAATATTAAGCTGCATGAGCTGTTTATATATATATTGCAGATTAAACCTTTGTCCATTGATTCATTTGCAACGATTTTCGCCCGTTCTGAGGGATGCCTTATTCCATTCCCGTTTTTTTAACAAAAAAGGAAAGAAAGAAAAAGAAGCAGAACACTAATGTGCGTAAAATATGCCTTTTGAAATGGTCGTTTTGAAATATGGACGTCCTTTGAATTTTTTGGTCGATATGTGACCCCAGGATTTGTTTTCAGGGCAGGTGTCATTTACAGGCCTGCAATGATTTTGAATATCAACTAACCATTAGCGCTGGGATTAAAGCTGCTGTTGCGTGAAACGGCCACAAGGTGGCAGAAGTTCTCCCTTACCAAATCTGGTTACTAGAGCAACAGAGCCTCAATGGAAGTCGTGTTCTAGATTGGAATTTAGAATGGAATGTGCCAGGAGAAAGCCCCTCAAGTTTGTCTCACTACTTCTTGTTCGTGTTTTTATTTATTTTTTTATTTTCTATTACAGCAAGTTTGATTACAATGTTTGGCTTGTTGTAGGTGTGGAAGATGTGGTTCTTTTACACATATACAGATGTCTGTTCTTCCTCGGATCCTTTTCCCATGTACGTTAGGATAGAATGTTGAGTAGTCTTCTCTTGGTATTCCATAGGTCTTTGGTGATTATATATGTCACCTGTGTTTGATTATGTCTGTTAACCCCAATATTGTAATGAAACCAATCCTCACACCTTTCCATTGGTGAACCCTAAGTTTGTTTAATGAATCTGTGATTGCCCTTCTCCGTGGAAATATCTGCCCTGGTATCCATTTTTAGGTAATACCTATAAGTGATATGATACGATATGTGTCTTTCACTTTCTGACTTACTCCAAGTCACGTGATTACCTCTAGACTCATCTACGGGGCTGCAAATGGCATTGTGTCCTTTTTTTCCTTGGCTTCTCTTCTGCCTTAGCGAGGTCCATTTTCAACAATGTGATTCCCTGAGGGTTGTGGATTAGCTGACCTGGGCGGCCTTACCCTGCCGGCCGGCCCTTCCCAGGTGTGCCTGGTTGAGGTCAATATAAACAGCGCTCCAGGCAGCAATAGCCCCTGAAGTTGTGCCTGACTCCATATTCTCTGCCCCGTCAGCAGTCTCGGGGCTGTGCTGGTGGGAGGGAGTGAGGGGCCAAGGCTTTGTTGGTGGCCCCGTGTGAGTGGGGCTCTGCTGGCCTTTCTGCAGGAGTTGCCAGGCTGCCACCTGTAAAGAAGAGGATGTGTCACCCATACCTTCCGATGGAATTTCTCTCCGGACAGAGGTGAGGAAGGATAAAAGCAGTGAGGGCCGGGACAGGAGGGGTATCTCAGGCAGGGCAATAGAAAGCTTCCAGAAGAGCGCCCGGGGCCAGGACCATCCTGGCTGGCCTGCAGGCACCAAGTTGGCCTGCGTGCTGTTGCTGGTGTGGCTCCACGGCCCTTCCTCTAGGCTTTCAAGCCCTTGTACATATTCAGGTGTTTTACCTGGGAAGGGTGGGAACAGTTCAGCAGCAGCTGGCCTGGGGCTCAGCTCACGTTTACTCACAGATGCCTCAGCACGGTCCCCCAGCTTTGCAATGAGGACGCTCCTTGCATGGGGGGTGGGTTGCTGGCTGTATGGGAGGTGATTCCCCACCTCTGACCAATTTCAGAATTGTTTACCGCTGGAGCAAGTGCCCTGATAGGGTTTCCCTCTGTATAACTGGTGGGTTCAGGTTTTTTTTTCTTTTATGGTTCAAGTTAGATTTGATTCCTCTTTTATGTATTTATAGATATAAGCATGGAAAGAATTCATTCCTATAAATACATCTGTGTGAAGGGAAGAACTTTTTTCTGTTTTATTTTAAAATTTTATTTTTTAACATTTTGAAATTTAATTGTATTTATTTTTTTATACAGCAGGTTATTATTAGTTATGTGTTTTATGCATATACATGTATACAGGTCAATCCCAATCTCCCAACTCATCCCACCACCACCACCCCATGGCTTCCCACACTTGGTGTCCATACGTTTGTTCTCTACCTCTGTGTCTCTATTTCTTCCCTGAAAACCAGTTCATCTGTACCATTTTTTAGGTTCCACATATATGCATTAATATACAATATTTGTTTTCCTCTTTCTGGCTTACTTCATTCTGTATGACAGTCTCTAGATCCATCGATGTCTCTACAAATGACCCAGTTTCATTCCCTTTTATGGCTGAGTAGTATTCCATTTTATATATGTACCACATCTTTATCCATTCATCTGTCTGTGGGCATTTAGGTTGCTTGCATTACCTGGCTATTGTAAATAGTGCTGCAATGAACATTGTGGTGAATGTGCCTTTTTGATTTATGGTTTTCTCTGGGTATATGCCCAGAAGTGGGATTGCTGGATCAGATGGTAATTCTATTTCTAGTTTTTTTAAGGAAACTCCATACTGTTCTCCATAGTGACTGTATCAATTTACATCCCCACCAATAGTGGAAGAGGGCTCCTTTTGTCCACACCCTCCCCAGAATTTGTTGTTTGTAGATTTTCTGATGATGCCGATTCTAACAGGTGTGAGGTGATACCTCATTGTAGTTTTGATTTGCATTTCTCTAATAATTAGTGCTGTTGAGCAGCTTTTCATGTGCGTCTTGGCCATCTCTGTGTCTTCTTTGAAGAAACGTCTCTTTAGATCTTCTGCCCATTATTGTATTGGGTTGTTTGTTTTTTTAATATTAAGCTGCATGAGCTGTTTATATATATATATTGGAGATTAAATCTTTGTCCATTGATTCATTTGCAACGATTTTCGCCCATTCTGAGGGATGCCTTATTCCATTCCCGTTTTTTTAACAAAACAGGAAAGAAAGAAAAAGAAGCAGAACACTAATGTGCGTAAAATATGCCTTTTGAAATGGTCGTTTTGAAATATGGACGTCCTTTGAATTTTTTGGTCGATATGTGACCCCACGATTTGTTTTCAGGGCAGGTGTCATTTACAGGCCTGCAATGATTTTGAATATCAACTAACCATTAGCGCTGGGATTAAAGCTGCTGTTGCGTGAAACGGCCACAAGGTGGCAGAAGTTCTCCCTTACCAAATCTGGTTACTAGAGCAACAGAGCCTCAATGGAAGTCATGTTCTAGATTGGAATTTAGAATGGAATGTGCCAGGAGAAAGCCCCTCAAGTTTGTCTCACTACTTCTTGTTCGTGTTTTTATTTATTTTTTTATTTTCTATTACAGCAAGTTTGATTACAATGTTTGGCTTGTTGTAGGTGTGGAAGATGTGGTTCTTTTACACATATTCAGATGTCTGTTCTTCCTGGGATCCTTTTCCCATGTACGTTAGGATAGAATGTTGAGTAGTCTTCTCTTGATATTCCGTAGGTCTTTGGTGATTATATATGTCACCTGTGTTTGATTATGTCTGTTAACCCCGATATCGTAATGAAACCAATCCTCACACCTTTCCATTGGTGAACCCTAAGTTTGTTTAATGAATCTGTGATTGCCCTTCTCCGTGGAAGTATCTGCCCTGGTATCCATTTTTAGGTAATACCTATAAGTGATATGATACGATATGTGTCTTTCACTTTCTGACTTACTCCAAGTCACGTGATTACCTCTAGACTCATCTACGGGGCTGCAAATGGCATTGTGTCCTTTTTTTCCTTGGCTTCTCTTCTGCCTTAGCGAGGTCCATTTTCAACAATGTGATTCCTGAGGGTTGTGGATTAGCTGACTTGGGCAGCCTTACCCTGCCGGCCAGCCCTCCCCATGTGTGCCTGGTTGAGGTCAATATAAACAGCGCTCCAGGCAGCAATAGCCCCTGAAGTTGTGCCTGACTCCATATTCTCTTCCCCGTCAGCAGTCTCGGGGCTGTGCTGGTGGGAGGGAGTGAGGGGCCAAGGCTATGTTGGTGGCCCGGTGTGAGTGGGGCTCTGCTGGCCTTTCTGCAGGAGTTGCCAGGCTGCCACCTGTAAAGAAGAGGATGTGTCACCCATACCTTCCGATGGAATTTCTCTCCGGACAGAGGTGAGGAAGGAAAAAAACAGTGGGGGCCGGGACAGGAGGGGTATCTCAGGCAGGGCAATAGAAAGCTTCCAGAAGAGCGCCCGGGGCCAGGACCATCCTGGCTGGCCTGCAGGCACCAAGTTGGCCTGCGTGCTGTCGCTGGTGTGGCTCCACGGCCCTTCCTCTAGGCTTTCAAGCCCTTGTACATATTCAGGTGTTTTACCTGGGAAGGGTGGGAACAGTTCAGCAGCAGCTGGCCTGGGGCTCAGCTCACGTTTACTCACAGATGCCTCAGCACGGTCCCCCAGCTTTGCAATGAGGACGCTCCTTGCATGGGGGGTGGGTTGCTGGCTGTATGGGAGGTGATTCCCCACCTCTGACCAATTTCAGAATTGTTTACCGCTGGAGCAAGTGCCCTGATAGGGTTTCCCTCTGTATAACTGGTGGGTTCAGGTTTTTTTTTCTTTTATGGTTCAAGTTAGATTTGATTCCTCTTTTATGTATTTATAGATATAAGCATGGAAATAATTCATTCCTATAAATACATCTGTGTGAAGGGAAGAACTTTTTTCTGTTTTATTTTAAAATTTTATTTTTTAACATTTTGAAATTTAATTGTATTTATTTTTTTATACAGCAGGTTATTATTAGTTATGTGTTTTATGCATATACATGTATACAGGTCAATCCCAATCTCGCAACTCATCCCACCACCACCACCCCATGGCTTCCCACACTTGGTGTCCATACGTTTGTTCTCTACCTCTGTGTCTCTATTTCTTCCCTGAAAACCAGTTCATCTGTACCATTTTTTAGGTTCCACATATATGCATTAATATACAATATTTGTTTTCCTCTTTCTGGCTTACTTCATTCTGTATGACAGTCTCTAGATCCATCGATGTCTCTACAAATGACCCAGTTTCATTCCATTTTATGGCTGAGTAATATTCCATTTTATATGTGTACCACATCTTTATCCATTCATCTGTCTGTGGGCATTTAGGTTGCTTGCATTACCTGGCTATTGTAAATAGTGCTGCAATGAACATTGTGGTGAATGTGCCTTTTTGATTTATGGTTTTCTGTGGGTATATGCCCAGAAGTGGGATTGCTGGATCAGATGGTAATTCTATTTCTAGTTTTTTTAAGGAAACTCCATACTGTTCTCCATAGTGACTGTAGCAATTTACATCCCCACCAATAGTGGAAGAGGGCTCCTTTTGTCCACACCCTCCCCAGAATTTGTTGTTTGTAGATTTTCTGATGATGCCGATTCTAACAGGTGTGAGGTGATACCTCATTGTAGTTTTGATTTGCATTTCTCTAATAATTAGTGCTGTTGAGCAGCTTTTCATGGGCGTCTTGGCCATCTCTGTGTCTTCTTTGAAGAAACGTCTCTTTAGATCTTCTGCCCATTTTTGTATTGGGTTGTTTGTTTTTTTAAAAATAAGCTGCATGAGCTGTTTATATATATATTGGAGATTAAACCTCTGTCCATTGATTCATTTGCAACAATTTTCTCCCATTCTGAGGGATGCCTTTTTCCATTCCCGTTTTTTTAACAAAAAAAGAAAGAAAGAAAAAGAAGCAGAACACTAATGTGCGTAAAATATGCCTTTTGAAATGGTCGTTTTGAAATATGGACGTCCTTTGAATTTTTTGGTCGATATGTGACCCAAGGATTTGTTTTCAGGGCAGGTGTCATTTACAGGCCTGCAATAATTTTGAATATCAACTAACCATTAGCGCTGGGATTAAAGCTGCTGTTGCGTGAAACGGCCACAAGGTGGCAGCAGTTCTCCATTACCAAATCTGGTTACTAGAGCAACAGAGCCTCAATGGAAGTCGTGTTCTAGATTGGAATTTAGAATGGAATGTGCCAGGAGAAAGCCCCTCAAGTTTGTCTCACTACTTCTTGTTCGTGTTTTTACTTTTTTTTTCTATTACAGCAAGTTTGATTACAATGTTTGGCTTGTTGTAGGTGTGGAAGATGTGGTTCTTTTACACATATACAGATGTCTGTTCTTCCTGGGATCCTTTTCCCATGTACGTTAGGACAGAATGTTGAGTAGTCTTCTCTTGGTATTCCGTAGGTCTTTGGTGATTATATATGTCACCTGTGTTTGATTTTGTCTGTTAACCCCGATATCGTAATGAAACCAATCCTCACACCTTTCCATTGGTGAACCCTAAGTTTGTTTAATGAATCTGTGATTGCCCTTCTCCGTGGAAGTATCTGCCCTGGTATCCATTTTTAGGTAATACCTATAAGTGATATGATACGATATGTGTCTTTCACTTTCTGACTTACTCCAAGTCACGTGATTACCTCTAGACTCATCTACGGGGCTGCAAATGGCATTGTGTCCTTTTTTCCTTGGCTTCTCTTCTGCCTTAGCGAGGTCCATTTTCAACAATGTGATTCCCTGAGGGTTGTGGATTAGCTGACCTGGGCAGCCTTACCCTGCCGGCCGGCCCTCACCATGTGTGCCTGGTTGAGGTCAATATAAACAGCGCTCCAGGCAGCAATAGCCCCTGAAGTTGTGCCTGACTCCATATTCTCTGCCCCGTCAGCAGTCTCGGGGCTGTGCTAGTGGGAGGGAGTGAGGGGCCAAGGCTTTGTTGGTGGCCCAGTGTGAGTGGGGCTCTGCTGGCCTTTCTGCAGGAGTTGCCAGGCTGCCACCTGTAAAGAAGAGGATGTGTCACCCATACCTTCCGATGGAATTTCTCTCCGGACAGAGGTGAGGAAGGATAAAAGCAGTGAGGGCCGGGACAGGAGGGGTATCTCAGGCAGGGCAATAGAAAGCTTCCAGAAGAGCGCCCGGGGCCAGGACCATCCTGGCTGGCCTGCAGGCACCAAGTTGGCCTGCGTGCTGTTGCTGGTGTGGCTCCACGGCCCTTCCTCTAGGCTTTCAAGCCCTTGTACATATTCAGGTGTTTTACCTGGGAAGGGTGGGAACAGTTCAGCAGCAGCTGGCCTGGGGCTCAGCTCACGTTTACTCACAGATGCCTCAGCACGGTCCCCCAGCTTTGCAATGAGGACGCTCCTTGCATGGGGGGTGGGATGCTGGCTGTATGGGAGGTGATTCCCCACCTCTGACCAATTTCAGAATTGTTTACCGCTGGAGCAAGTGCCCTGATAGGGTTTCCCTCTGTATAACTGGTGGGTTCAGGTTTTTTTTTCTTTTATGGTTCAAGTTAGATTTGATTCCTCTTTTATGTATTTATAGATATAAGCATGGAAAGAATTCATTCCTATAAATACATCTGTGTGAAGGGAAGAACTTTTTCCTGTTTTATTTTAAAATTTTATTTTTTAACATTTTGAAATTTAATTGTATTTATTTTTTTATACAGCAGGTTATTATTAGTTATGTGTTTTATGCATATACATGTATACAGGTCAATCCCAATCTCGCAACTCATCCCACCACCACCACCCCATGGCTTCCCACACTTGGTGTCCATACGTTTGTTCTCTACCTCTGTGTCTCTATTTCTTCCCTGAAAACCAGTTCATCTGTACCATTTTTTAGGTTCCACATATATGCATTAATATACAATATTTGTTTTCCTCTTTCTGGCTTACTTCATTCTGTATGACAGTCTCTAGATCCATCGATGTCTCTACAAATGACCCAGTTTCATTCCCTTTTATGGCTGAGTAGTATTCCATTTTATATATGTACCACATCTTTATCCATTCATCTGTCTGTGGGCATTTAGGTTGCTTGCATTACCTGGCTATTGTAAATAGTGCTGCAATGAACATTGTGGTGAATGTGCCTTTTTGATTTATGGTTTTCTCTGGGTATATGCCCAGAAGTGGGATTGCTGGATCAGATGGTAATTCTATTTCTAGTTTTTTTAAGGAAACTCCATACTGTTCTCCATAGTGACTGTATCAATTTACATCCCCACCAATAGTGGAAGAGGGCTCCTTTTGTCCACACCCTCCCCAGAATTTGTTGTTTGTAGATTTTCTGATGATGCCGATTCTAACAGGTGTGAGGTGATACCTCATTGTAGTTTTGATTTGCATTTCTCTAATAATTAGTGCTGTTGAGCAGCTTTTCATGTGCGTCTTGGCCATCTCTGTGTCTTCTTTGAAGAAACGTCTCTTTAGATCTTCTGCCCATTATTGTATTGGGTTGTTTGTTTTTTTAATATTAAGCTGCATGAGCTGTTTATATATATATATTGGAGATTAAATCTTTGTCCATTGATTCATTTGCAACGATTTTCGCCCATTCTGAGGGATGCCTTATTCCATTCCCGTTTTTTTAACAAAAAAGGAAAGAAAGAAAAAGAAGCAGAACACTAATGTGCGTAAAATATGCCTTTTGAAATGGTCGTTTTGAAATATGGACGTCCTTTGAATTTTTTGGTCGATATGTGACCCCACGATTTGTTTTCAGGGCAGGTGTCATTTACAGGCCTGCAATGATTTTGAATATCAACTAACCATTAGCGCTGGGATTAAAGCTGCTGTTGCGTGAAACGGCCACAAGGTGGCAGAAGTTCTCCCTTACCAAATCTGGTTACTAGAGCAACAGAGCCTCAATGGAAGTCATGTTCTAGATTGGAATTTAGAATGGAATGTGCCAGGAGAAAGCCCCTCAAGTTTGTCTCACTACTTCTTGTTCGTGTTTTTATTTATTTTTTTATTTTCTATTACAGCAAGTTTGATTACAATGTTTGGCTTGTTGTAGGTGTGGAAGATGTGGTTCTTTTACACATATTCAGATGTCTGTTCTTCCTGGGATCCTTTTCCCATGTACGTTAGGATAGAATGTTGAGTAGTCTTCTCTTGGTATTCCGTAGGTCTTTGGTGATTATATATGTCACCTGTGTTTGATTTTGTCTGTTAACCCCGATATCGTAATGAAACCAATCCTCACACCTTTCCATTGGTGAACCCTAAGTTTGTTTAATGAATCTGTGATTGCCCTTCTCCGTGGAAGTATCTGCCCTGGTATCCATTTTTAGGTAATACCTATAAGTGATATGATATGATATGTGTCTTTCACTTTCTGACTTACTCCAAGTCACGTGATTACCTCTAGACTCATCTACGGGGCTGCAAATGGCATTGTGTCCTTTTTTTCCTTGGCTTCTATTCTGCCTTAGCGAGGTCCATTTTCAACAATGTGATTCCTGAGGGTTGTGGATTAGCTGACTTGGGCAGCCTTACCCTGCCGGCCAGCCCTCCCCATGTGTGCCTGGTTGAGGTCAATATAAACAGCGCTCCAGGCAGCAATAGCCCCTGAAGTTGTGCCTGACTCCATATTCTCTTCCCCGTCAGCAGTCTCGGGGCTGTGCTGGTGGGAGGGAGTGAGGGGCCAAGGCTATGTTGGTGGCCCGGTGTGAGTGGGGCTCTGCTGGCCTTTCTGCAGGAGTTGCCAGGCTGCCACCTGTAAAGAAGAGGATGTGTCACCCATACCTTCCGATGGAATTTCTCTCCGGACAGAGGTGAGGAAGGAAAAAAACAGTGGGGGCCGGGACAGGAGGGGTATCTCAGGCAGGGCAATAGAAAGCTTCCAGAAGAGCGCCCGGGGCCAGGACCATCCTGGCTGGCCTGCAGGCACCAAGTTGGCCTGCGTGCTGTCGCTGGTGTGGCTCCACGGCCCTTCCTCTAGGCTTTCAAGCCCTTGTACATATTCAGGTGTTTTACCTGGGAAGGGTGGGAACAGTTCAGCAGCAGCTGGCCTGGGGCTCAGCTCACGTTTACTCACAGATGCCTCAGCACGGTCCCCCAGCTTTGCAATGAGGACGCTCCTTGCATGGGGGGTGGGTTGCTGGCTGTATGGGAGGTGATTCCCCACCTCTGACCAATTTCAGAATTGTTTACCGCTGGAGCAAGTGCCCTGATAGGGTTTCCCTCTGTATAACTGGTGGGTTCAGGTTTTTTTTTCTTTTATGGTTCAAGTTAGATTTGATTCCTCTTTTATGTATTTATAGATATAAGCATGGAAAGAATTCATTCCTATAAATACATCTGTGTGAAGGGAAGAACTTTTTTCTGTTTTATTTTAAAATTTTATTTTTTAACATTTTGAAATTTAATTGTATTTATTTTTTTATACAGCAGGTTATTATTAGTTATGTGTTTTATGCATATACATGTATACAGGTCAATCCCAATCTCCCAACTCATCCCACCACCACCACCCCATGGCTTCCCACACTTGGTGTCCATACGTTTGTTCTCTACATCTGTGTCTCTATTTCTTCCCTGAAAACCAGTTCATCTGTACCATTTTTTAGGTTCCACATATATGCATTAATATACAATATTTGTTTTCCTCTTTCTGGCTTACTTCATTCTGTATGACAGTCTCTAGATCCATCGATGTCTCTACAAATGACCCAGTTTCATTCCCTTTTATGGCTGAGTAATATTCCATTTTATATGTGTACCACATCTTTATCCATTCATCTGTCTGTGGGCATTTAGGTTGCTTGCATTACCTGGCTATTGTAAATAGTGCTGCAATGAACATTGTGGTGAATGTGCCTTTTTGATTTATGGTTTTCTCTGGGTATATGCCCAGAAGTGGGATTGCTGGATCAGATGGTAATTCTATTTCTAGTTTTTTTAAGGAAACTCCATACTGTTCTCCATAGTGACTGTATCAATTTACATCCCCACCAATAGTGGAAGAGGGCTCCTTTTGTCCACACCCTCCCCAGAATTTGTTGTTTGTAGATTTTCTGATGATGCCGATTCTAACAGGTGTGAGGTGATACCTCATTGTAGTTTTGATTTGCATTTCTCTAATAATTAGTGCTGTTGAGCAGCTTTTCATGTGCGTCTTGGCCATCTCTGTGTCTTCTTTGAAGAAACGTCTCTTTAGATCTTCTGCCCATTATTGTATTGGGTTGTTTGTTTTTTTAATATTAAGCTGCATGAGCTGTTTATATATATATATTGGAGATTAAATCTTTGTCCATTGATTCATTTGCAACGATTTTCGCCCATTCTGAGGGATGCCTTATTCCATTCCCGTTTTTTTAACAAAAAAGGAAAGAAAGAAAAAGAAGCAGAACACTAATGTGCGTAAAATATGCCTTTTGAAATGGTCGTTTTGAAATATGGACGTCCTTTGAATTTTTTGGTCGATATGTGACCCCACGATTTGTTTTCAGGGCAGGTGTCATTTACAGGCCTGCAATGATTTTGAATATCAACTAACCATTAGCGCTGGGATTAAAGCTGCTGTTGCGTGAAACGGCCAAAAGGTGGCAGAAGTTCTCCCTTACCAAATCTGGTTACTAGAGCAACAGAGCCTCAATGGAAGTCATGTTCTAGATTGGAATTTAGAATGGAATGTGCCAGGAGAAAGCCCCTCAAGTTTGTCTCACTACTTCTTGTTCGTGTTTTTATTTATTTTTTTATTTTCTATTACAGCAAGTTTGATTACAATGTTTGGCTTGTTGTAGGTGTGGAAGATGTGGTTCTTTTACACATATTCAGATGTCTGTTCTTCCTGGGATCCTTTTCCCATGTACGTTAGGACAGAATGTTGAGTATTCTTCTCTTGGTATTCCGTAGGTCTTTGGTGATTATATATGTCACCTGTGTTTGATTTTGTCTCTTAACCCCGATATCGTAATGAAACCAATCCTCACACCTTTCCATTGGTGAACCCTAAGTTTGTTTAATGAATCTGTGATTGCCCTTCTCCGTGGAAGTATCTGCCCTGGTATCCATTTTTAGGTAATACCTATAAGTGATATGATACGATATGTGTCTTTCACTTTCTGACTTACTCCAAGTCACGTGATTACCTGTAGACTCATCTACGGGGCTGCAAATGGCATTGTGTCCTTTTTTTCCTTGGCTTCTCTTCTGCCTTAGCGAGGTCCATTTTCAACAATGTGATTCCTGAGGGTTGTGGATTAGCTGACTTGGGCAGCCTTACCCTGCCGGCCAGCCCTCCCCATGTGTGCCTGGTTGAGGTCAATATAAACAGCGCTCCAGGCAGCAATAGCCCCTGAAGTTGTGCCTGACTCCATATTCTCTTCCCCGTCAGCAGTCTCGGGGCTGTGCTGGTGGGAGGGAGTGAGGGGCCAAGGCTTGTTGGTGGCCCGGTGTGAGTGGGGCTCTGCTGGCCTTTCTGCAGGAGTTGCCAGGCTGCCACCTGTAAAGAAGAGGATGTGTCACCCATACCTTCCGATGGAATTTCTCTCCGGACAGAGGTGAGGAAGGAAAAAAACAGTGGGGGCCGGGACAGGAGGGGTATCTCAGGCAGGGCAATAGAAAGCTTCCAGAAGAGCGCCCGGGGCCAGGACCATCCTGGCTGGCCTGCAGGCACCAAGTTGGCCTGCGTGCTGTCGCTGGTGTGGCTCCACGGCCCTTCCTCTAGGCTGTCAAGCCCTTGTACATATTCAGGTGTTTTACCTGGGAAGGGTGGGAACAGTTCAGCAGCAGCTGGCCTGGGGCTCAGCTCACGTTTACTTACAGATGCCTCAGCACGGTCCCCCAGCTTTGCAATGAGGACGCTCCTTGCATGGGGGGTGGGTTGCTGGCTGTATGGGAGGTGATTCCCCACCTCTGACCAATTTCAGAATTGTTTACCGCTGGAGCAAGTGCCCTGATAGGGTTTCCCTCTGTATAACTGTTGGTTTCAGGTTTTTTTTTCTTTTATGGTTCAAGTTAGATTTGATTCCTCTTTTATGTATTTATAGATATAAGCATGGAAAGAATTCATTCCTATAAATACATCTGTGTGAAGGGAAGAACTTTTTTCTGTTTTATTTTAAAATTTTATTTTTTAACATTTTGAAATTTAATTGTATTTATTTTTTTATACAGCAGGTTATTATTAGTTATGTGTTTTATGCATATACATGTATACAGGTCAATCCCAATCTCGCAACTCATCCCACCACCACCACCCCATGGCTTCCCACACTTGGTGTCCATACGTTTGTTCTCTACCTCTGTGTCTCTATTTCTTCCCTGAAAACCAGTTCATCTGTACCATTTTTTAGGTTCCACATATATGCATTAATATACAATATTTGTTTTCCTCTTTCTGGCTTACTTCATTCTGTATGACAGTCTCTAGATCCATCGATGTCTCTACAAATGACCCAGTTTCATTCCCTTTTATGGCTGAGTAATATTCCATTTTATATGTGTACCACATCTTTATCCATTCATCTGTCTGTGGGCATTTAGGTTGCTTGCATTACCTGGCTATTGTAAATAGTGCTGCAATGAACATTGTGGTGAATGTGCCTTTTTGATTTATGGTTTTCTCTGGGTATATGCCCAGAAGTGGGATTGCTGGATCAGATGGTAATTCTATTTCTAGTTTTTTTAAGGAAACTCCATACTGTTCTCCATAGTGACTGTAGCAATTTACATCCCCACCAATAGTGGAAGAGGGCTCCTTTTGTCCACACCCTCCCCAGAATTTGTTGTTTGTAGATTTTCTGATGATGCCGATTCTAACAGGTGTGAGGTGATACCTCATTGTAGTTTTGATTTGCATTTCTCTAATAATTAGTGCTGTTGAGCAGCTTTTCATGGGCGTCTTGGCCATCTCTGTGTCTTCTTTGAAGAAACGTCTCTTTAGATCTTCTGCCCATTTTTGTATTGGGTTGTTTGTTTTTTTAAAAATAAGCTGCATGAGCTGTTTATATATATATTGGAGATTAAACCTCTGTCCATTGATTCATTTGCAACAATTTTCTCCCATTCTGAGGGATGCCTTTTTCCATTCCCGTGTTTTTAACAAAAAAGGAAAGAAAGAAAAAGAAGCAGAACACTAATGTGCGTAAAATATGCCTTTTGAAATGGTCGTTTTGAAATATGGACGTCCTTTGAATTTTTTGGTCGATATGTGACCCAAGGATTTGTTTTCAGGGCAGGTGTCATTTACAGGCCTGCAATAATTTTGAATATCAACTAACCATTAGCGCTGGGATTAAAGCTGCTGTTGCGTGAAACGGCCACAAGGTGGCAGCAGTTCTCCATTACCAAATCTGGTTACTAGAGCAACAGAGCCTCAATGGAAGTCGTGTTCTAGATTGGAATTTAGAATGGAATGTGCCAGGAGAAAGCCCCTCAAGTTTGTCTCACTACTTCTTGTTCGTGTTTTTACTTTTTTTTTCTATTACAGCAAGTTTGATTACAATGTTTGGCTTGTTGTAGGTGTGGAAGATGTGGTTCTTTTACACATATACAGATGTCTGTTCTTCCTGGGATCCTTTTCCCATGTACGTTAGGACAGAATGTTGAGTAGACTTCTCTTGGTATTCCGTAGGTCTTTGGTGATTATATATGTCACCTGTGTTTGATTATGTCTGTTAACCCCGATATCGTAATGAAACCAATCCTCACACCTTTCCATTGGTGAACCCTAAGTTTGTTTAATGAATCTGTGATTGCCCTTCTCCGTGGAAATATCTGCCCTGGTATCCATTTTTAGGTAATACCTATAAGTGATATGATACGATATGTGTCTTTCACTTTCTGACTTACTCCAAGTCACGTGATTACCTCTAGACTCATCTACGGGGCTGCAAATGGCACTGTGTCCTTTTTTTCCTTGGCTTCTCTTCTGCCTTAGCGAGGTCCATTTTCAACAATGTGATTCCCTGAGGGTTGTGGATTAGCTGACCTGGGCAGCCTTACCCTGCCGGCCGGCCCTCACCATGTGTGCCTGGTTGAGGTCAATATAAACAGCGCTCCAGGCAGCAATAGCCCTTAAGTTGTGCCTGACTCCATATTCTCTTCCCCGTCAGCAGTCTCGGGGCTGTGCTAGTGGGAGGGAGTGAGGGGCCAAGGCTTTGTTGGTGGCCCAGTGTGAGTGGGGCTCTGCTGGCCTTTCTGCAGGAGTTGCCAGGCTGCCACCTGTAAAGAAGAGGATGTGTCACCCATACCTTCCGATGGAATTTCTCTCCGGACAGAGGTGAGGAAGGATAAAAGCAGTGAGGGCCGGGACAGGAGGGGTATCTCAGGCAGGGCAATAGAAAGCTTCCAGAAGAGCGCCCGGGGCCAGGACCATCCTGGATGGCCTGCAGGCACCAAGTTGGCCTGCGTGCTGTTGCTGGTGTGGCTCCACGGCCCTTCCTCTAGGCTTTCAAGCCCTTGTACATATTCAGGTGTTTTACCTGGGAAG
Source organism: Mesoplodon densirostris (assembly GCF_025265405.1). Taxonomy (NCBI): domain Eukaryota; kingdom Metazoa; phylum Chordata; class Mammalia; order Artiodactyla; family Ziphiidae; genus Mesoplodon; species Mesoplodon densirostris. The sequence goes on from NC_082661.1 coordinate 241,845,132, forward strand.
GGTGGGAACAGTTCAGCAGCAGCTGGCCTGGGGCTCAGCTCACGTTTACTCACAGATGCCTCAGCACGGTCCCCCAGCTTTGCAATGAGGACGCTCCTTGCATGGGGGGTGGGTTGCTGGCTGTATGGGAGGTGATTCCCCACCTCTGACCAATTTCAGAATTGTTTACCGCTGGAGCAAGTGCCCTGATAGGGTTTCCCTCTGTATAACTGGTGGGTTCAGGTTTTTTTTTCTTTTATGGTTCAAGTTAGATTTGATTCCTCTTTTATGTATTTATAGATATAAGCATGGAAAGAATTCATTCCTATAAATACATCTGTGTGAAGGGAAGAACTTTTTTCTGTTTTATTTTAAAATTTTATTTTTTAACATTTTGAAATTTAATTTTATTTATTTTTTTATACAGCAGGTTATTATTAGTTATGTGTTTTATGCATATACATGTATACAGGTCAATCCCAATCTCCCAACTCATCCCACCACCACCACCCCATGGCTTCCCACACTTGGTGTCCATACGTTTGTTCTCTACCTCTGTGTCTCTATTTCTTCCCTGAAAACCAGTTCATCTGTACCATTTTTTAGGTTCCACATATATGCATTAATATACAATATTTGTTTTCCTCTTTCTGGCTTACTTCATTCTGTATGACAGTCTCTAGATCCATCGATGTCTCTACAAATGACCCAGTTTCATTCCCTTTTATGGCTGAGTAGTATTCCATTTTATATATGTACCACATCTTTATCCATTCATCTGTCTGTGGGCATTTAGGTTGCTTGCATTACCTGGCTATTGTAAATAGTGCTGCAATGAACATTGTGGTGAATGTGCCTTTTTGATTTATGGTTTTCTCTGGGTATATGCCCAGAAGTGGGATTGCTGGATCAGATGGTAATTCTATTTCTAGTTTTTTTAAGGAAACTCCATACTGTTCTCCATAGTGACTGTATCAATTTACATCCCCACCAATAGTGGAAGAGGGCTCCTTTTGTCCACACCCTCCCCAGAATTTGTTGTTTGTAGATTTTCTGATGATGCCGATTCTAACAGGTGTGAGGTGATACCTCATTGTAGTTTTGATTTGCATTTCTCTAATAATTAGTGCTGTTGAGCAGCTTTTCATGTGCGTCTTGGCCATCTCTGTGTCTTCTTTGAAGAAACGTCTCTTTAGATCTTCTGCCCATTATTGTATTGGGTTGTTTGTTTTTTTAATATTAAGCTGCATGAGCTGTTTATATTTATATATTGGAGATTAAATCTTTGTCCATTGATTCATTTGCAACGATTTTCGCCCATTCTGAGGGATGCCTTATTCCATTCCCGTTTTTTTAACAAAAAAGGAAAGAAAGAAAAAGAAGCAGAACACTAATGTGCGTAAAATATGCCTTTTGAAATGGTCGTTTTGAAATATGGACGTCCTTTGAATTTTTTGGTCGATATGTGACCCCACGATTTGTTTTCAGGGCAGGTGTCATTTACAGGCCTGCAATGATTTTGAATATCAACTAACCATTAGCGCTGGGATTAAAGCTGCTGTTGCGTGAAACGGCCACAAGGTGGCAGAAGTTCTCCCTTACCAAATCTGGTTACTAGAGCAACAGAGCCTCAATGGAAGTCATGTTCTAGATTGGAATTTAGAATGGAATGTGCCAGGAGAAAGCCCCTCAAGTTTGTCTCACTACTTCTTGTTCGTGTTTTTATTTATTTTTTTATTTTCTATTACAGCAAGTTTGATTACAATGTTTGGCTTGTTGTAGGTGTGGAAGATGTGGTTCTTTTACACATATTCAGATGTCTGTTCTTCCTGGGATCCTTTTCCCATGTACGTTAGGATAGAATGTTGAGTAGTCTTCTCTTGGTATTCCGTAGGTCTTTGGTGATTATATATGTCACCTGTGTTTGATTTTGTCTGTTAACCCCGATATCGTAATGAAACCAATCCTCACACCTTTCCATTGGTGAACCCTAAGTTTGTTTAATGAATCTGTGATTGCCCTTCTCCGTGGAAGTATCTGCCCTGGTTTCCATTTTTAGGTAATACCTATAAGTGATATGATACGATATGTGTCTTTCACTTTCTGACTTACTCCAAGTCACGTGATTACCTCTAGACTCATCTATGGGGCTGCAAATGGCATTGTGTCCTTTTTTTCCTTGGCTTCTCTTCTGCCTTAGCGAGGTCCATTTTCAACAATGTGATTCCTGAGGGTTGTGGATTAGCTGACTTGGGCAGCATTACCCTGCCGGCCAGCCCTCCCCATGTGTGCCTGGTTGAGGTCAATATAAACAGCGCTCCAGGCAGCAATAGCCCCTGAAGTTGTGCCTGACTCCATATTCTCTTCCCCGTCAGCAGTCTCGGGGCTGTGCTGGTGGGAGGGAGTGAGGGGCCAAGGCTATGTTGGTGGCCCGGTGTGAGTGGGGCTCTGCTGGCCTTTCTGCAGGAGTTGCCAGGCTGCCACCTGTAAAGAAGAGGATGTGTCACCCATACCTTCCGATGGAATTTCTCTCCGGACAGAGGTGAGGAAGGAAAAAAACAGTGGGGGCCGGGACAGGAGGGGTATCTCAGGCAGGGCAATAGAAAGCTTCCAGAAGAGCGCCCGGGGCCAGGACCATCCTGGCTGGCCTGCAGGCACCAAGTTGGCCTGCGTGCTGTCGCTGGTGTGGCTCCACGGCCCTTCCTCTAGGCTTTCAAGCCCTTGTACATATTCAGGTGTTTTACCTGGGAAGGGTGGGAACAGTTCAGCAGCAGCTGGCCTGGGGCTCAGATCACGTTTACTCACAGATGCCTCAGCACGGTCCCCCAGCTTTGCAATGAGGACGCTCCTTGCATGGGGCGTGGGTTGCTGGCTGTATGGGAGGTGATTCCCCACCTCTGACCAATTTCAGAATTGTTTACCGCTGGAGCAAGTGCCCTGATAGGGTTTCCCTCTGTATAACTGGTGGGTTCAGGTTTTTTTTTCTTTTATGGTTCAAGTTAGATTTGATTCCTCTTTTATGTATTTATAGATATAAGCATGGAAAGAATTCATTCCTATAAATACATCTGTGTGAAGGGAAGAACTTTTTTCTGTTTTATTTTAAAATTTTATTTTTTAAAATTTTGAAATTTAATTTTATTTATTTTTTTATACAGCAGTTTATTATTAGTTATGTATTTTATGCATATACATGTATACAGGTCAATCCCAATCTCCCAACTCATCCCACCACCACCACCCCATGGCTTCCCACACTTGGTGTCCATACGTTTGTTCTCTACCTCTGTGTCTCTATTTCTTCCCTGAAAACCAGTTCATCTGTACCATTTTTTAGGTTCCACATATATGCATTAATATACAATATTTGTTTTCCTCTTTCTGGCTTACTTCATTCTGTATGACAGTCTCTAGATCCATCGATGTCTCTACAAATGACCCAGTTTCATTCCCTTTTATGGCTGAGTAATATTCCATTTTATATGTGTACCACATCTTTATCCATTCATCTGTCTGTGGGCATTTAGGTTGCTTGCATTACCTGGCTATTGTAAATAGTGCTGCAATGAACATTGTGGTGAATGTGCCTTTTTGATTTATGGTTTTCTGTGGGTATATGCCCAGAAGTGGGATTGCTGGATCAGATGGTAATTCTATTTCTAGTTTTTTTAAGGAAACTCCATACTGTTCTCCATAGTGACTGTATCAATTTACATCCCCACCAATAGTGGAAGAGGGCTCCTTTTGTCCACACCCTCCCCAGAATTTGTTGTTTGTAGATTTTCTGATGATGCCGATTCTAACAGGTGTGAGGTGATACCTCATTGTAGTTTTGATTTGCATTTCTCTAATAATTAGTGCTGTTGAGCAGCTTTTCATGGGCGTCTTGGCCATCTCTGTGTCTTCTTTGAAGAAACGTCTCTTTAGATCTTCTGCCCATTTTTGTATTGGGTTGTTTGTTTTTTTAAAAATAAGCTGCATGAGCTGTTTATATATATATTGGAGATTAAACCTCTGTCCATTGATTCATTTGCAACAATTTTCTCCCATTCTGAGGGATGCCTTTTTCCATTCCCGTTTTTTTAACAAAGAAAGAAAGAAAGAAAAAGAAGCAGAACACTAATGTGCGTAAAATATGCCTTTTGAAATGGTCGTTTTGAAATATGGACGTCCTTTGAATTTTTTGGTCGATATGTGACCCAAGGATTTGTTTTCAGGGCAGGTGTCATTTACAGGCCTGCAATAATTTTGAATATCAACTAACCATTAGCGCTGGGATTAAAGCTGCTGTTGCGTGAAACGGCCACAAGGTGGCAGCAGTTCTCCATTACCAAATCTGGTTACTAGAGCAACAGAGCCTCAATGGAAGTCGTGTTCTAGATTGGAATTTAGAATGGAATGTGCCAGGAGAAAGCCCCTCAAGTTTGTCTCACTACTTCTTGTTCGTGTTTTTACTTTTTTTTTCTATTACAGCAAGTTTGATTACAATGTTTGGCTTGTTGTAGGTGTGGAAGATGTGGTTCTTTTACACATATACAGATGTCTGTTCTTCCTGGGATCCTTTTCCCATGTACGTTAGGACAGAATGTTGAGTAGTCTTCTCTTGGTATTCCGTAGGTCTTTGGTGATTATATATGTCACCTGTGTTTGATTTTGTCTGTTAACCCCGATATCGTAATGAAACCAATCCTCACACCTTTCCATTGGTGAACCCTAAGTTTGTTTAATGAATCTGTGATTGCCCTTCTCCGTGGAAGTATCTGCCCTGGTATCCATTTTTAGGTAATACCTATAAGTGATATGATACGATATGTGTCTTTCACTTTCTGACTTACTCCAAGTCACGTGATTACCTCTAGACTCATCTACGGGGCTGCAAATGGCATTGTGTCCTTTTTTTCCTTGGCTTCTCTTCTGCCTTAGCGAGGTCCATTTTCAACAATGTGATTCCCTGAGGGTTGTGGATTAGCTGACCTGGGCAGCCTTACCCTGCCGGCCGGCCCTCACCATGTGTGCCTGGTTGAGGTCAATATAAACAGCGCTCCAGGCAGCAATAGCCCCTGAAGTTGTGCCTGACTCCATATTCTCTGCCCCGTCAGCAGTCTCGGGGCTGTGCTAGTGGGAGGGAGTGAGGGGCCAAGGCTTTGTTGGTGGCCCAGTGTGAGTGGGGCTCTGCTGGCCTTTCTGCAGGAGTTGCCAGGCTGCCACCTGTAAAGAAGAGGATGTGTCACCCATACCTTCCGATGGAATTTCTCTCCGGACAGAGGTGAGGAAGGAAAAAAACAGTGGGGGCCGGGACAGGAGGGGTATCTCAGGCAGGGCAATAGAAAGCTTCCAGAAGAGCGCCCGGGGCCAGGACCATCCTGGCTGGCCTGCAGGCACCAAGTTGGCCTGCGTGCTGTCGCTGGTGTGGCTCCACGGCCCTTCCTCTAGGCTTTCAAGCCCTTGTACATATTCAGGTGTTTTACCTGGGAAGGGTGGGAACAGTTCAGCAGCAGCTGGCCTGGGGCTCAGCTCACGTTTACTCACAGATGCCTCAGCACGGTCCCCCAGCTTTGCAATGAGGATGCTCCTTGCATGGGGCGTGGGTTGCTGGCTGTATGGGAGGTGATTCCCCACCTCTGACCAATTTCAGAATTGTTTACCGCTGGAGCAAGTGCCCTGATAGGGTTTCCCTCTGTATAACTGGTGGGTTCAGGTTTTTTTTCTTTTATGGTTCAAGTTAGATTTGATTCCTCTTTTATGTATTTATAGATATAAGCATGGAAATAATTCATTCCTATAAATACATCTGTGTGAAGGGAAGAACTTTTTTCTGTTTTATTTTAAAATTTTATTTTTTAAAATTTTGAAATTTAATTGTATTTATTTTTTTATACAGCAGGTTATTATTAGTTATGTGTTTTATGCATATACATGTATACAGGTCAATCCCAATCTCCCAACTCATCCCACCACCACCACCCCAGGGCTTCCCACACTTGGTGTCCATACGTTTGTTCTCTACCTCTGTGTCTCTATTTCTTCCCTGAAAACCAGTTCATCTGTACCATTTTTTAGGTTCCACATATATGCATTAATATACAATATTTGTTTTCCTCTTTCTGACTTATTTCATTCTGTATGACAGTCTCTAGATCCATCGATGTCTCTACAAATGACCCAGTTTCATTCCTTTTTTTGGCTGAGTAATATTCCATTTTATATGTGTACCACATCTTTATCCATTCATCTGTCTGTGGGCATTTAGGTTGCTTGCATTACCTGGCTATTGTAAATAGTGCTGCAATGAACATTGTGGTGAATGTGCCTTTTTGATTTATGGTTTTCTCTGGGTATATGCCCAGAAGTGGGATTGCTGGATCAGATGGTAATTCTATTTCTAGTCTTTTTAAGGAAACTCCATACTGTTCTCCATAGTGACTGTATCAATTTACATCCCCACCAATAGTGGAAGAGGGCTCCTTTTGTCCACACCCTCCCCAGAATTTGTTGTTTGTAGATTTTCCGATGATGCCGATTCTAACAGGTGTGAGGTGATACCTCATTGTAGTTTTGATTTGCATTTCTCTAATAATTAGTGCTGTTGAGCAGCTTTTCATGGGCGTCTTGGCCATCTCTGTGTCTTCTTTGAAGAAACGTCTCTTTAGATCTTCTGCCCATTTTTGTATTGGGTTGTTTGTTTTTTTAATATTAAGCTGCATGAGCTGTTTATATATATATTGGAGATTAAACCTTTGTCCATTGATTCATTTGCAACAATTTTCGCTCATTCTGAGGGATGCCTTATTCCATTCCCGTTTTTTTAAAAAAAAGGAAAGAAAGAAAAAGAAGCAGAACACTAATGTGCGTAAAATATGCCTTTTGAAATGGTCGTTTTGAAATATGGACGTCCTTTGAATTTTTTGGTCGATATGTGACCCCAGGATTTGTTTTCAGGGCAGGTGTCATTTACAGGCCTGCAATGATTTTGAATATCAACTAACCATTAGCGCTGGGATTAAAGCTGCTGTTGCGTGAAACGGCCACAAGGTGGCAGCAGTTCTCCCTTACCAAATCTGGTTACTAGAGCAACAGAGCCTCAATGGAAGTCGTGTTCTAGATTGGAATTTAGAATGGAATGTGCCAGGAGAAAGCCCCTCAAGTTTGTCTCACTACTTCTTGTTCGTGTTTTTAATTTTTTTTTTCTATTACAGCAAGTTTGATTACAATGTTTGGCTTGTTGTAGGTGTGGAAGATGTGGTTCTTTTACTCATATACAGATGTCTGTTCTTCCTGGGATCCTTTTCCCATGTACGTTAGGACAGAATGTTGAGTAGTCTTCTCTTGGTATTCCGTAGGTCTTTGGTGATTATATATGTCACCTGTGTTTGATTATGTCTGTTAACCCCGATATCGTAATGAAACCAATCCTCACACCTTTCCATTGGTGAACCCTAAGTTTGTTTAATGAATCTGTGATTGCCCTTCTCCGTGGAAGTATCTGCCCTGGTATCCATTTTTAGGTAACACCTATAAGTGATATGATACGATATGTGTCTTTCACTTTCTGACTTACTCCAAGTCACGTGATTACCTCTAGACTCATCTACGGGGCTGCAAATGGCATTGTGTCCTTTTTTTCCTTGGCTTCTCTTCTGCCTTAGCGAGGTCCATTTTCAACAATGTGATTCCCTGAGGGTTGTGGATTAGCTGACTTGGGCAGCCTTACCCTGCCAGCCGGCTCTCCCCAGGTGTGCCTGGTTGAGGTCAATATAAACAGCGCTCCAGGCAGCAATAGCCCCTGAAGTTGTGCCTGACTCCATATTCTCTGCCCCGTCAGCAGTCTCGGGGCTGTGCTGGTGGGAGGGTGTGAGGGGCCAAGGCTTTGTTGGTGTCCCGGTGTGAGTGGGGCTCTGCTGGCCTTTCTGCAGGAGTTGCCAGGCTGCCACCTGTAAAGAAGAGGATGTGTCACCCATTCCTTCCGATGGAATTTCTCTCCGGACAGAGGTGAGGAAGGAAAAAAGCAGTGGGGGCCGGGACAGGAGGGGTATCTCAGGTAGGGCATTAGAAAGCTTCCAGAACAGCGCCCGGGGCCAGGACCATTCTGGCTGGCCTGCAGGCACCAAGTTGGCCTGCGTGCTGTCGCTGGTGTGGCTCCATGGCCCTTCCTCTAAGCTTTCAAGCCCTTGTACATATTCAGGTGTTTTACCTGGGAAGGGTGGGAACAGTTCAGCAGCAGCTGGCCTGGGGCTCAGCTCACGTTTACTCACAGATGCCTCAGCACGGTACCCCAGCTTTGCAATGAGGACGCTCCTTGCATGGGGGGTGGGTTGCTGGCTGTATGGGAGGTGATTCCCCACCTCTGACCAATTTCAGAATTGTTTACTGCTGGAGCAAGTGCCCTGATAGGGTTTCCCTCTGTATAACTGGTGGGTTCAGGTTTTTTTTTCTTTTATGGTTCAAGTTAGATTTGATTCCTCTTATGTATTTATAGATATAAGCATGGAAATAATTCATTCCTATAAATACATCTGTGTGAAGGGAAGAACTTTTCTCTGTTTTATTTTAAAATTTTATTTTTTAAAAGTTTGAAATTTAATATTATTTATTTTTTTTATACAGCAGGTTATTATTAGTTATGTATTTTATGCATATACATGTATACAGGTCAATCCCAATCTCCCAACTCATCCCACCACCACCACCCCATGGCTTCCCACACTTGGTGTCCATACGTTTGTTCTCTACCTCTGTGTCTCTATTTCTTCCCTGAAAACCAGTTCATCTGTACCATTTTTTAGGTTCCACATATATGCATTAATATACAATATTTGTTTTCCTCTTTCTGGCTTACTTCATTCTGTATGACAGTCTCTAGATCCATCGATGTCTCTACAAATGACCCAGTTTCATTCCCTTTTATGGCTGAGTAGTATTCCATTTTATATATGTACCACATCTTTATCCATTCATCTGTCTGTGGGCATTTATGTTGCTTGCATTACCTGGCTATTGTAAACAGTGCTGCAATGAACATTGTGGTGAATGTGCCTTTTTGATTTATGGTTTTCTCTGGGTATATGCCCAGAAGTAGGATTGCTGGATCAGATGGTAATTCTATTTCTAGTTTTTTGAAGGAAACTCCATACTGTTCTCCATAGTGACTGTATCAATTTACATCCCCACCAATAGTGGAAGAGGGCTCCTTTTGTCCACACCCTCCCCAGAATTTGTTGTTTGTAGATTTTCTGATGATGCCGATTCTAACAGGTGTGAGGTGATACCTCATTGTAGTTTTGATTTGCATTTCTCTAATAATTAGTGCTGTTGAGCAGCTTTTCATGTGCGTCTTGGCCATCTCTGTGTCTTCTTTGAAGAAACGTCTCTTTAGATCTTCTGCCCATTTTTGTATTGGGTTGTTTGTTTTTTTAATCGTAAGCTGCATGAGCTGTTTATATATATATTGGAGATTAAACCTTTGTCCTTTGATTCATTTGCAACGATTTTCGCCCATTCTGAGGGATGCCTTTTTCCATTCCCATTTTTTTGAAAAAAAGGAAAGAAAGAAAAAGAAGCAGAACACTAATGTGCGTAAAATATGCCTTTTGAAATGGTCGTTTTGAAATATGGACGTCCTTTGAATTTTTTGGTCGATATGTGACCCCACGATTTGTTTTCAGGGCAGGTGTCATTTACAGGCCTGCAATGATTTTGAATATCAACTAACCATTAGCGCTGGGATTAAAGCTGCTGTTGCGTGAAACGGCCACAAGGTGGCAGAAGTTCTCCCTTACCAAATCTGGTTACTAGAGCAACAGAGCCTCAATGGAAGTCGTGTTCTAGATTGGAATTTTGAATGGAATGTGCCAGGAGAAAGCCCCTCAAGTTTGTCTCACTACTTTTTGTTCGTGTTTTTACTTTTTTTTTCTATTACAGCAAGTTTGATTACAATGTTTGGCTTGTTGTAGGTGTGGAAGATGTGGTTCTTTTACACATATACAGATGTCTGTTCTTCCTGGGATCCTTTTCCCATGTACGTTAGGACAGAATGTTGAGTAGTCTTCTCTTGGTATCCCGTAGGTCTTTGGTGATTTTATATGTCACCTGTGTTTGATTATGTCTGTTAAGCCCGATATTGTAATGAAACCAATCCTCACACCTTTCCATTGGTGAACCCTAAGTTTGTTTAATGAATCTGTGATTGCCCTTCTCCGTGGAAGTATCTGCCCTGGTATCCATTTTTAGGTAATACCTATAAGTGATATGATACGATATGTGTCTTTCACTTTCTGACTTACTCCAAGTCACGTGATTACCTGTAGACTCATCTACGGGGCTGCAAATGGCATTGTGTCCTTTTTTTCCTTGGCTTCTATTCTGCCTTAGCGAGGTCCATTTTCAACAATGTGATTCCCTGAGGGTTGTGGATTAGCTGACCTGGGCAGCCTTACCCTGCCGGCCGGCCCTCCCCAGGTGTGCCTGGTTGAGGTCAATATATACAGCGCTCCAGGCAGCAATAGCCCCTGAAGTTGTGCCTGACTCCATATTCTCTGCCCCGTCAGCAGTCTCGGGGCTGTGCTGGTGGGAGGGAGTGAGGGGCCAAGGCTTTGTTGGTGTCCCGGTGTGAGTGGGGCTCTGCTGGCCTTTCTGCAGGAGTTGCCAGGCTGCCACCTGTAAAGAAGAGGATGTGTCACCCATACCTTCCGATGGAATTTCTCTCCGGACAGAGGTGAGGAAGGAAAAAAGCAGTGGGGGCCGGGACAGGAGGGGTATCTCAGGTAGGGCATTAGAAAGCTTCCAGAAGAGCGCCCGTGGCCAGGACCATCCTGGCTGGCCTGCAGGCACCAAGTTGGCCTGTGTGCTGTCTCTGGTGTGGCTCCATGGCCCTTCCTCTAGGCTTTCAAGCCCTTGTACATATTCAGGTGTTTTACCTGGGAAGGGTGGGAACAGTTCAGCAGCAGCTGGCCTGGGGCTCAGCTCACGTTTACTCACAGATGCCTCAGCACGGTCCACCAGCTTTGCAATAAGGATGCTCCTTGCATGGGGTGTGGGTTGCTGGCTGTATGGGATGTGATTCCCCACCTCTGACCAATTTCAGAATTGTTTACCGCTGGAGCAAGTGCCCTGATAGGGTTTCCCTCTGTATAACTGGTGGGTTCAAGTTTTCTTTTTCTTTTATGGTTCAAGTTAGATTTTATTCCTCATTTATGTATTTATAGATATAAGCATGGAAATAATTCATTCCTATAAATACATCTGTGTGAAGGGAAGAACTTTTTTCTGTTTTATTTTAAAATTTTATTTTTTAAAATTTTGAAATTTAATTGTATTTATTTTTTTATACAGCAGGTTATTATTAGTTATGTGTTTTATGCATATACATGTATACAGGTCAATCCCAATCTCCCAACTCATCCCACCACCACCACCCCAGGGCTTCCCACACTTGGTGTCCATACGTTTGTTCTCAACCTCTGTGTCTCTATTTCTTCCCTGCAAACCAGTTCATCTGTACCATTTATTAGGTTCCACATATATGCATTAATATACAATACTTGTTTTCCTCTTTCTGACTTACTTCATTCTGTATGACAGTCTCTAGATCCATCGATGTCTCTACAAATGACCCAGTTTCATTCCTTTTTATGGCTGAGTAATATTCCATTTTATATATGTACCACATCTTTATCCATTCATCTGTCTGTGGGCATTTAGGTTGCTTGCATTACCTGGCTATTGTAAATAGTGCTGCAATGAACATTGTGGTGAATGTGCCTTTTTGATTTATGGTTTTCTCTGGGTATATGCCCAGAAGTGGGATTGCTGGATCAGATGGTAATTCTATTTCTAGTTTTTTTTAAGGAAACTCCATACTGTTCTCCATAGTGACTGTATCAATTTACATCCCCACCAATAGTGGAAGAGGGCTCCTTTTGTCCACACCCTCCCCAGAATTTGTTGTTTGTAGATTTTCTGATGATGCCGATTCTAACAGGTGTGAGGTGATACCTCATTGTAGTTTTGATTTGCATTTCTCTAATAATTAGTGCTGTTGAGCAGCTTTTCATGGGCGTCTTGGCCATCTCTGTGTCTTCTTTGAAGAAACGTCTCTTTAGATCTTCTGCCCATTTTTGTATTGGGTTGTTTGTTTTTTTAATATTAAGCTGCATGAGCTGTTTATATATATATTGGAGATTAAACCTTTGTCCATTGATTCATTTGCAACAATTTTCTCCCATTCTGAGGGATGCCTTTTTCCATTCCCGTTTTTTTAACAAAAAAGGAAAGAAAGAAAAAGAAGCAGAACACTAAGGTGCGTAAAATATGCCTTTTGAAATGGTCGTTTTGAAATATGGACGTCCTTTGAATTTTTTGGTCGATATGTGACCCCAGGATTTGTTTTCAGGGCAGGTGTCATTTACAGGCCTGCAATGATTTTGAATATCAACTAACCATTAGCACTGGGATTAAAGCTGCTGTTGCGTGAAACGGACACAAGGTGGCAGCAGTTCTCCCTTACCAAATGTGGTTACTAGAGCAACAGAGCCTCAATGGAAGTCGTGTTCTAGATTGGAATTTAGAATGGAATGTGCCAGGAGAAAGCCCCTCAAGTTTGTCTCACTACTTCTTGTTCGTGTTTTTACTTTTTTTTTCTAATACAGCAAGTTTGATTACAATGTTTGGCTTGTTGTAGGTGTGGAAGATGTGGTTCTTTTACACATACACAGATGTCTGTTCTTCCTGGGATCCTTTTCCCATGTACGTTAGGACAGAATGTTGAGTAGTCTTCTCTTGGTATTCCGTAGGTCTTTGGTGATTTTATATGTCACCTGTGTTTGATTATGTCTGTTAACCCCGATATCGTAATGAAACCAATCCTCACACCTTTCCATTGGTGAACCCTAAGTTTGTTTAATGAATCTGTGATTGCCCTTCTCCGTGGAAATATCTGCCCTGGTTTCCATTTTTAGGTAACACCTATAAGTGATATGATACGATATGTGTCTTTCACTTTCTGACTTACTCCAAGTCACGTGATTACCTCTAGACTCATCTACGGGGCTGAAAATGGCATTGTGTCCTTTTTTTCCTTGGCTTCTATTCTGCCTTAGCGAGGTCCATTTTCAACAATGTGATTCCCTGAGGGTTGTGGATTAGCTGACCTGGGCAGCCTTACCCTGCCGGCCGGCCCTCCCCATGTGTGCCTGGTTGAGGTCAATATAAACAGCGCTCCAGGCAGCAATAGCCCCTGAAGTTGTGCCTGACTCCATATTCTCTGCCCCGTCAGCAGTCTCGGGGCTGTGCTGGTGGGAGGGAGTGAGGGGCCAAGGCTTTGTTGGTGGCCCGGTGTGAGTGGGGCTCTGCTGGCCTTTCTGCAGGAGTTGCCAGGCTGCCACCTGTAAAGAAGAGGATGTGTCACCCATACCTTCCGATGGAATTTCTCTCCGGACAGAGGTGAGGAAAGATAAAAGCAGTGGGGGCCGGGACAGGAGGGGTATCTCAGGCAGGGCAATAGAAAGCTTCCAGAAGAGCGCCCGGGGCCAGGACCATCCTGGCGGGCCTGCAGGCACCAAGTTGGCCTGCGTGCTGTCGCTGGTGTGGCTCCACGGCCCTTCCTCTAGGCTTTCAAGCCCTTGTACATATTCAGGTGTTTTACCTGGGAAGGGTGGGAACAGTTCAGCAGCAGCTGGCCTGGGGCTCAGCTCACGTTTACTCACAGATGCCTCAGCACGGTCCCCTAGCTTTGCAATGAGGACACTCCTTGCATGGGGTGTGGGTTGCTGGCTGTATGGGAGGTGATTCCCCACCTCTGACCAATTTCAGAATTGTTTACCGCTGGAGCAAGTGCCCTGATAGGGTTTCCCTCTGTATAACTGGTGGGTTCAGGTTTTTTTTTTCTTTTATGGTTCAAGTTAGATTTGATTCCTCTTTTATGTATTTATAGATATAAGCATGGAAATAATTCATTCCTATAAATACATCTGTGTGAAGGGAAGAACTTTTTTCTGTTTTATTTTAAAATTTTATTTTTTAAAATTTTGAAATTTAATTTTATTTATTTTTTTATACAGGAGGTTATTATTAGTTATGTGTTTTATGCATATACATGTATACAGGTCAATCCCAATCTCCCAACTCATCCCACCACCACCACCCCATGGCTTCCCACACTTGGTGTCCATACGTTTGTTCTCTACCTCTGTGTCTCTATTTCTTCCCTGAAAACCAGTTCATCTGTACCAGTTTTTAGGTTCCACATATATGCATTAATGTACAATATTTGTTTTCCTCTTTCTGGCTTACTTCATTCTGAATGACAGTCTCTAGATCCATCGATGTCTCTACAAATGACCCAGTTTCATTCCTTTTTATGGCTGAGTAATATTCCATTTTATATGTGTACCACATCTTTATCCATTCATCTGTCTGTGGGCATTTAGGTTGCTTGCATTACCTGGCTATTGTAAATAGTGCTGCAATGAACATTGTGGTGAATGTGCCTTTTTGATTTATGGTTTTCTCTGGGTATATGCCCAGAAGTGGGATTGCTGGATCAGATGGTAATTCTATTTCTAGTTTTTTTAAGGAAACTCCATACTGTTCTCCATAGTGACTGTATCAATTTACATCCCCACCAATAGTGGAAGAGGGCTCCTTTTGTCCACACCCTCCCCAGAATTTGTTGTTTGTAGATTTTCTGATGATGCCGATTCTAACAGGTGTGAGGTGATACCTCATTGTAGTTTTGATTTGCATTTCTCTAATAATTAGTGCTGTTGAGCAGCTTTTCATGGGCGTCTTGGCCATCTCTGTGTCTTCTTTGAAGAAACGTCTCTTTAGATCTTCTGCCCATTTTTGTATTGGGTTGTTTGTTTTTTTAATATTAAGCTGCATGAGCTGTTTTTATATATATTGGAGATTAAACCTTTGTCCATTGATTCATTTGCAACAATTTTCTCCCATTCTGAGGGATGCCTTTTTCCATTCCCGTTTTTTTAACAAAAAAGGAAAGAAAGGAAAAGAAGCAGAACACTAATGTGCGTAAAATATGCCTTTTGAAATGGTCGTTTTGAAATATGGACGTCCTTTGAATTTTTTGGTCAATATGTGACCCCACGATTTGTTTTCAGGGCAGGTGTCATTTACAGGCCTGCAATGATTTTGAATATCAACTAACCATTAGCGCTGGGATTAAAGCTGCTGTTGCGTGAAACGGCCACAAGGTGGCAGCAGTTATCCCTTACCAAATCTGGTTACTAGAGCAACAGAGCCTCAATGGAAGTCGTGTTCTAGATTGGAATTTAGAATGGAATGTGCCAGGAGAAAGCCCCTCAAGTTTGTCTCACTACTTCTTGTTCGTGTTTTTACTTTTTTATTTTCTATTACAGCAAGTTTGATTACAATGTTTGGCTTGTTGTAGGTGTGGAATATGTGGTTCTTTTACACATATACAGATGTCTGTTCTTCCTGGGATCCTTTTCCCATGTACGTTAGGACAGAATGTTGAGTAGTCTTCTCTTGGTATTCCGTAGGTCTTTGGTGATTATATATGTCACCTGTGTTTGATTATGTCTGTTAACCCCGATATCGTAATGAAACCAATCCTCACACCTTTCCATTGGTGAACCCTAAGTTTGTTTAATGAATCTGTGATTGCCCTTCTCCGTGGAAATATCTGCCCTGGTTTCCATTTTTAGGTAACACCTATAAGTGATATGATACGATATGTGTCTTTCACTTTCTGACTTACTCCAAGTCACGTGATTACCTCTAGACTCATCTACGGGGCTGAAAATGGCATTGTGTCCTTTTTTTCCTTGGCTTCTATTCTGCCTTAGCGAGGTCCATTTTCAACAATGTGATTCCCTGAGGGTTGTGGATTAGCTGACCTGGGCAGCCTTACCCTGCCGGCCGGCCCTCCCCAGGTGTGCCTGGTTGAGGTCAATATAAACAGCGCTCCAGGCAGCAATAGCCCCTGAAGTTGTGCCTGACTCCATATTCTCTGCCCCGTCAGCAGTCTCGGGGCTGTGCTGGTGGGAGGGAGTGAGGGGCCAAGGCTTTGTTGGTGGCCCGGTGTGAGTGGGGCTCTGCTGGCCTTTCTGCAGGAGTTGCCAGGCTGCCACCTGTAAAGAAGAGGATGTGTCACCCATACCTTCCGATGGAATTTCTCTCCGGACAGAGGTGAGGAAGGATAAAAGCAGTGGGGGCCGGGACAGGAGGGGTATCTCAGGCAGGGCAATAGAAAGCTTCCAGAAGAGCGCCCGGGGCCAGGACCATCCTGGCTGGCCTGCAGGCACCAAGTTGGCCTGCGTGCTGTCGCTGGTATGGCTCCACGGCCCTTCCTCTAGGCTTTCAAGCCCTTGTACATATTCAGGTGTTTTACCTGGGAAGGGTGGGAACAGTTCAGCAGCAGCTGGCCTGGGGCTCAGCTCACGTTTACTCACAGATGCCTCAGCACGGTCCCCCAGCTTTGCAATGAGGATGCTCCTTGCATGGGGCGTGGGTTGCTGGCTGTATGGGAGGTGATTCCCCACCTCTGACCAATTTCAGAATTGTTTACCGCTGGAGCAAGTGCCCTGATAGGGTTTCCCTCTGTATAACTGGTGGGTTCAGGTTTTTTTTCTTTTATGGTTCAAGTTAGATTTGATTCCTCTTTTATGTATTTATAGATATAAGCATGGAAATAATTCATTCCTATAAATACATCTGTGTGAAGGGAAGAACTTTTTTCTGTTTTATTTTAAAATTTTATTTTTTAAAATTTTGAAATTTAATTGTATTTATTTTTTTATACAGCAGGTTATTATTAGTTATGTGTTTTATGCATATACATGTATACAGGTCAATCCCAATCTCCCAACTCATCCCACCACCACCACCCCAGGGCTTCCCACACTTGGTGTCCATACGTTTGTTCTCTACCTCTGTGTCTCTATTTCTTCCCTGAAAACCAGTTCATCTGTACCATTTTTTAGGTTCCACATATATGCATTAATATACAATATTTGTTTTCCTCTTTCTGACTTATTTCATTCTGTATGACAGTCTCTAGATCCATCGATGTCTCTACAAATGACCCAGTTTCATTCCTTTTTTTGGCTGAGTAATATTCCATTTTATATGTGTACCACATCTTTATCCATTCATCTGTCTGTGGGCATTTAGGTTGCTTGCATTACCTGGCTATTGTAAATAGTGCTGCAATGAACATTGTGGTGAATGTGCCTTTTTGATTTATGGTTTTCTCTGGGTATATGCCCAGAAGTGGGATTGCTGGATCAGATGGTAATTCTATTTCTAGTCTTTTTAAGGAAACTCCATACTGTTCTCCATAGTGACTGTATCAATTTACATCCCCACCAATAGTGGAAGAGGGCTCCTTTTGTCCACACCCTCCCCAGAATTTGTTGTTTGTAGATTTTCCGATGATGCCGATTCTAACAGGTGTGAGGTGATACCTCATTGTAGTTTTGATTTGCATTTCTCTAATAATTAGTGCTGTTGAGCAGCTTTTCATGGGCGTCTTGGCCATCTCTGTGTCTTCTTTGAAGAAACGTCTCTTTAGATCTTCTGCCCATTTTTGTATTGGGTTGTTTGTTTTTTTAATATTAAGCTGCATGAGCTGTTTATATATATATTGGAGATTAAACCTTTGTCCATTGATTCATTTGCAACAATTTTCGCTCATTCTGAGGGATGCCTTATTCCATTCCCGTTTTTTTAAAAAAAAGGAAAGAAAGAAAAAGAAGCAGAACACTAATGTGCGTAAAATATGCCTTTTGAAATGGTCGTTTTGAAATATGGACGTCCTTTGAATTTTTTGGTCGATATGTGACCCCAGGATTTGTTTTCAGGGCAGGTGTCATTTACAGGCCTGCAATGATTTTGAATATCAACTAACCATTAGCGCTGGGATTAAAGCTGCTGTTGCGTGAAACGGCCACAAGGTGGCAGCAGTTCTCCCTTACCAAATCTGGTTACTAGAGCAACAGAGCCTCAATGGAAGTCGTGTTCTAGATTGGAATTTAGAATGGAATGTGCCAGGAGAAAGCCCCTCAAGTTTGTCTCACTACTTCTTGTTCGTGTTTTTAATTTTTTTTTCTATTACAGCAAGTTTGATTACAATGTTTGGCTTGTTGTAGGTGTGGAAGATGTGGTTCTTTTACTCATATACAGATGTCTGTTCTTCCTGGGATCCTTTTCCCATGTACGTTAGGACAGAATGTTGAGTAGTCTTCTCTTGGTATTCCGTAGGTCTTTGGTGATTATATATGTCACCTGTGTTTGATTATGTCTGTTAACCCCGATATCGTAATGAAACCAATCCTCACACCTTTCCATTGGTGAACCCTAAGTTTGTTTAATGAATCTGTGATTGCCCTTCTCCGTGGAAGTATCTGCCCTGGTATCCATTTTTAGGTAATACCTATAAGTGATATGATACGATATGTGTCTTTCACTTTCTGACTTACTCCAAGTCACGTGATTACCTCTAGACTCATCTACGGGGCTGCAAATGGCATTGTGTCCTTTTTTTCCTTGGCTTCTCTTCTGCCTTAGCGAGGTCCATTTTCAACAATGTGATTCCCTGAGGGTTGTGGATTAGCTGACTTGGGCAGCCTTACCCTGCCAGCCGGCTCTCCCCAGGTGTGCCTGGTTGAGGTCAATATAAACAGCGCTCCAGGCAGCAATAGCCCCTGAAGTTGTGCCTGACTCCATATTCTCTGCCCCGTCAGCAGTCTCGGGGCTGTGCTGGTGGGAGGGTGTGAGGGGCCAAGGCTTTGTTGGTGTCCCGGTGTGAGTGGGGCTATGCTGGCCTTTCTGCAGGAGATGCCAGGCTGCCACCTGTAAAGAAGAGGATGTGTCACCCATTCCTTCCGATGGAATTTCTCTCCGGACAGAGGTGAGGAAGGAAAAAAGCAGTGGGGGCCGGGACAGGAGGGGTATCTCAGGTAGGGCATTAGAAAGCTTCCAGAACAGCGCCCGGGGCCAGGACCATTCTGGCTGGCCTGCAGGCACCAAGTTGGCCTGCGTGCTGTCGCTGGTGTGGCTCCATGGCCCTTCCTCTAAGCTTTCAAGCCCTTGTACATATTCAGGTGTTTTACCTGGGAAGGGTGGGAACAGTTCAGCAGCAGCTGGCCTGGGGCTCAGCTCACGTTTACTCACAGATGCCTCAGCACGGTACCCCAGCTTTGCAATGAGGACGCTCCTTGCATGGGGGGTGGGTTGCTGGCTGTATGGGAGGTGATTCCCCACCTCTGACCAATTTCAGAATTGTTTACCGCTGGAGCAAGTGCCCTGATAGGGTTTCCCTCTGTATAACTGGTGGGTTCAGGTTTTTTTTTCTTTTATGGTTCAAGTTAGATTTGATTCCTCTTTTATGTATTTATAGATATAAGCATGGAAATAATTCATTCCTATAAATACATCTGTGTGAAGGGAAGAACTTTTCTCTGTTTTATTTTAAAATTTTATTTTTTAAAAGTTTGAAATTTAATATTATTTATTTTTTTATACAGCAGGTTATTATTAGTTATGTATTTTATGCATATACATGTATACAGGTCAATCCCAATCTCCCAACTCATCCCACCACCACCACCCCATGGCTTCCCACACTTGGTGTCCATACGTTTGTTCTCTACCTCTGTGTCTCTATTTCTTCCCTGAAAACCAGTTCATCTGTACCATTTATTAGGTTCCACATATATGCATTAATATACAATATTTGTTTTCCTCTTTCTGGCTTACTTCATTCTGTATGACAGTCTCTAGATCCATCGATGTCTCTACAAATGACCCAGTTTCATTCCCTTTTATGGCTGAGTAGTATTCCATTTTATATATGTACCACATCTTTATCCATTCATCTGTCTGTGGGCATTTATGTTGCTTGCATTACCTGGCTATTGTAAACAGTGCTGCAATGAACATTGTGGTGAATGTGCCTTTTTGATTTATGGTTTTCTCTGGGTATATGCCCAGAAGTAGGATTGCTGGATCAGATGGTAATTCTATTTCTAGTTTTTTTAAGGAAACTCCATACTGTTCTCCATAGTGACTGTATCAATTTACATCCCCACCAATAGTGGAAGAGGGCTCCTTTTGTCCACACCCTCCCCAGAATTTGTTGTTTGTAGATTTTCTGATGATGCCGATTCTAACAGGTGTGAGGTGATACCTCATTGTAGTTTTGATTTGCATTTCTCTAATAATTAGTGCTGTTGAGCAGCTTTTCATGTGCGTCTTGGCCATCTCTGTGTCTTCTTTGAAGAAACGTCTCTTTAGATCTTCTGCCCATTTTTGTATTGGGTTGTTTGTTTTTTTAATCGTAAGCTGCATGAGCTGTTTATATATATATTGGAGATTAAACCTTTGTCCTTTGATTCATTTGCAACGATTTTCGCCCATTCTGAGGGATGCCTTTTTCCATTCCCATTTTTTTGAAAAAAAGGAAAGAAAGAAAAAGAAGCAGAACACTAATGTGCGTAAAATATGCCTTTTGAAATGGTCGTTTTGAAATATGGACGTCCTTTGAATTTTTTGGTCGATATGTGACCCCACGATTTGTTTTCAGGGCAGGTGTCATTTACAGGCCTGCAATGATTTTGAATATCAACTAACCATTAGCGCTGGGATTAAAGCTGCTGTTGCGTGAAACGGCCACAAGGTGGCAGAAGTTCTCCCTTACCAAATCTGGTTACTAGAGCAACAGAGCCTCAATGGAAGTCGTGTTCTAGATTGGAATTTTGAATGGAATGTGCCAGGAGAAAGCCCCTCAAGTTTGTCTCACTACTTTTTGTTCGTGTTTTTACTTTTTTTTTCTATTACAGCAAGTTTGATTACAATGTTTGGCTTGTTGTAGGTGTGGAAGATGTGGTTCTTTTACACATATACAGATGTCTGTTCTTCCTGGGATCCTTTTCCCATGTACGTTAGGACAGAATGTTGAGTAGTCTTCTCTTGGTATCCCGTAGGTCTTTGGTGATTTTATATGTCACCTGTGTTTGATTATGTCTGTTAAGCCCGATATTGTAATGAAACCAATCCTCACACCTTTCCATTGGTGAACCCTAAGTTTGTTTAATGAATCTGTGATTGCCCTTCTCCGTGGAAGTATCTGCCCTGGTATCCATTTTTAGGTAATACCTATTAGTGATATGATACGATATGTGTCTTTCACTTTCTGACTTACTCCAAGTCACGTGATTACCTGTAGACTCATCTACGGGGCTGCAAATGGCATTGTGTCCTTTTTTTCCTTGGCTTCTATTCTGCCTTAGCGAGGTCCATTTTCAACAATGTGATTCCCTGAGGGTTGTGGATTAGCTGACCTGGGCAGCCTTACCCTGCCGGCCGGCCCTCCCCAGGTGTGCCTGGTTGAGGTCAATATATACAGCGCTCCAGGCAGCAATAGCCCCTGAAGTTGTGCCTGACTCCATATTCTATGCCCCGTCAGCAGTCTCGGGGCTGTGCTGGTGGGAGGGAGTGAGGGGCCAAGGCTTTGTTGGTGGCCCGGTGTGAGTGGGGCTCTGCTGGCCTTTCTGCAGGAGTTGCCAGGCTGCCACCTGTAAAGAAGAGGATGTGTCACCCATACCTTCCGATGGAATTTCTCTCCGGACAGAGGTGAGGAAGGAAAAAATCAGTGGGGGCCGGGACAGTGGGGAATCTCAGGCAGGGCAATAGAAAGCTTCCAGAAGAGCGCCCGGGGCCAGGACCATCCTGGCTGGCCTGCAGGCACCAAGTTCGCCTGCGTGTTGTCGTTGGTGTGGCTCCATGGCCCTTCCTCTAGGCTTTAAAGCCCTTGTACATATTCAGGTGTTTTACCTGCGAAGGGTGGGAACAGTTCAGCAGCAGCTGGCCTGGGGCTCAGCTCACGTTTACTCACAGATGCCTCAGCACGGTCCCCCTGCTTTGCAATGAGGACGCTCCTTGCATGGGGGGTGGGTTGCTGGCTGTATGGGATGTGATTCCCCACCTCTGACCAATTTCAGAATTGTTTACCGCTGGAGCAAGTGCCCTGATAGGGTTTCCCTCTGTATAACTGGTGGGTTCAAGTTTTCTTTTTCTTTTATGGTTCAAGTTAGATTTGATTCCTCATTTATGTATTTATAGATATAAGCATGGAAATAATTCATTCCTATAAATACAGCTGTGTGAAGGGAAGAACTTTTTTCTGTTTTATTTTAAAATTTTATTTTTTAAAATTTTGAAATTTAATTTAATTTATTTTTTTATACAGCAGGTTATTATTAGTTATGTATTTTATGCATATACATGTATACAGGTCAATCCCAATCTCCCAACTCATCCCACCACCACCACCCCATGGCTTCCCACACTTGGTGTCCATACGTTTGTTCTCTACCTCTGTGTCTCTATTTCTTCCCTGCAAACCAGTTCATCTGTACCATTTATTAGGTTCCACATATATGCATTAATATACAATACTTGTTTTCCTCTTTCTGACTTACTTCATTCTGTATGACAGTCTCTAGATCCATCGATGTCTCTACAAATGACCCAGTTTCATTCCTTTTTATGGATGAGTAATATTCCATTTTATATATGTACCACATCTTTATCCATTCATCTGTCTGTGGGCATTTAGGTTGCTTGCATTACCTGGCTATTGTAAATAGTGCTGCAATGAACATTGTGGTGAATGTGCCTTTTTGATTTATGGTTTTCTGTGGGTATATGCCCAGAAGTGGGATTGCTGGATCAGATGGTAATTCTATTTCTAGTTTTTTTAAGGAAACTCCATACTGTTCTCCATAGTGACTGTATCAATTTACATCCCCACCAATAGTGGAAGAGGGCTCCTTTTGTCCACACCCTCCCTAGAATTTGTTGTTTGTAGATTTTCTGATGATGCCGATTCTAACAGGTGTGAGGTGATACCTCATTGTAGTTTTGATTTGCATTTCTCTAATAATTAGTGCTGTTGAGCAGCTTTTCATGGGCGTCTTGGCCATCTCTGTGTCTTCTTTGAAGAAACGACTCTTTAGATCTTCTGCCCATTTTTGTATTGGGTTGTTTGTTTTTTTAATATTAAGCTGCATGAGCTATTTATATATATATTGGAGATTAAACCTTTGTCCATTGATTCATTTGCAACGATTTTCGCCCATTCTGAGGGATGCCTTTTTCCATTCCCGTTTTTTTAACAAAAAAGGAAAGAAAGAAAAAGAAGCAGAACACTAATGTGCGTAAAATATGCCTTTTGAAATGGTCGTTTTGAAATATGGACGTCCTTTGAATTTTTTGGTCGATATGTGACCCCAGGATTTGTTTTCAGGGCACGTGTCATTTACAGGCCTGCAATGATTTTGAATATCAACTGACCATTAGCACTGGGATTAAAGCTGCTGTTGCGTGAAACAGCCACAAGGTGGCAGCAGTTCTCCCTTACCAAATCTGGTTACTAGAGCAACAGAGCCTCAATGGAAGTCGTGTTCTAGATTGGAATTTAGAATGGAATGTGCCAGGAGAAAGCCCCTCAAGTTTGTCTCACTACTTCTTGTTCGTGTTTTTAATTTTTTTTTCTATTACAGCAAGTTTGATTACAATGTTTGGCTTGTTGTAGGTGTGGAAGATGTGGTTCTTTTACACATATACAGATGTCTGTTCTTCCTGGGATCCTTTTCCCATGTACGTTAGGACAGAATGTTGAGTAGTCTTCTCTTGGTATCCCGTAGGTCTTTGGTGATTTTATATGTCACCTGTGTTTGATTATGTCTGTTAACCCCGATATCGTAATGAAACCAATCCTCACACCTTTCCATTGGTGAACCCTAAGTTTGTTTAATGAATCTGTGATTGCCCTTCTCCGTGGAAGTATCTGCCCTGGTATCCATTTTTAGGTAACACCTATAAGTGATATGATACGATATGTGTCTTTCACTTTCTGACTTACTCCAAGTCACGTGATTACCTGTAGACTCATCTACGGGGCTGCAAATGGCATTGTGTCCTTTTTTTCCTTGGCTTCTATTCTGCCTTAGCGAGGTCCATTTTCAACAATGTGATTCCCTGAGGGTTGTGGATTAGCTGACCTGGGAAGCCTTACCCTGCCGGCCGGCCCTCCCCAGGTGTGCCTGGTTGAGGTCAATATAAACAGCGCTCCAGGCAGCAATAGCCCCTGAAGTTGTGCCTGACTCCATATTCTCTGCCCCGTCAGCAGTCTCGGGGCTGTGCTGGTGGGAGGGAGTGAGGGGCCAAGGCTTTGTTGGTGTCCCGGTGTGAGTGGGGCTCTGCTGGCCTTTCTGCAGGAGTTGCCAGGCTGCCACCTGTAAAGAAGAGGATGTGTCACCCATACCTTCCGATGGAATTTCTCTCCGGACAGAGGTGAGGAAGGAAAAAAGCAGTGGGGGCCGCGACAGTGGGGAATCTCAGGCAGGGCAATAGAAAGCTTCCAGAAGAGCGCCCGGGGCCAGGACCATCCTGGCTGGCCTGCAGGCACCAAGTTTGCCTGCGTGTTGTCGTTGGTGTGGCTCCATGGCCCTTCCTCTAGGCTTTCAAGCCCTTGTACATATTCAGGTGTTTTACCTGCGAAGGGTGGGAACAGTTCAGCAGCAGCTGGCCTGGGGCTCAGCTCACGTTTACTCACAGATGCCTCAGCACGGTCCCCCAGCTTTGCAATGAGGATGCTCCTTGCATGGGGGGTGGGTTGCTGGCTGTATGGGATGTGATTCCCCACCTCTGACCAATTTCAGAATTGTTTACCGCTGGAGCAAGTGCCCTGATAGGGTTTCCCTCTATATAACTGGTGGGTTCAAGTTTTCTTTTTCTTTTATGGTTCAAGTTAGATTTGATTCCTCATTTATGTATTTATAGATATAAGCATGGAAATAATTCATTCCTATAAATACATCTGTGTGAAGGGAAGAACTTTTTTCTGTTTTATTTTAAAATTTTATTTTTTAAAATTTTGAAATTTAATTTAATTTATTTTTTTATACAGCAGGTTATTATTAGTTATGTATTTTATGCATATACATGTATACAGGTCAATCCCAATCTCCCAACTCATCCCACCACCACCACCCCATGGCTTTCCACACTTGGTGTCCATACGTTTGTTCTCTACCTCTGTGTCTCTATTTCTTCCCTGCAAACCAGTTCATCTGTACCATTTATTAGGTTCCACATATATGCATTAATATACAATACTTGTTTTCCTCTTTCTGACTTACTTCATTCTGTATGACAGTCTCTAGATCCATCGATGTCTCTACAAATGACCCAGTTTCATTCCTTTTTATGGCTGAGTAATATTCCATTTTATATATGTACCACATCTTTATCCATTCATCTGTCTGTGGGCATTTAGGTTGCTTGCATTACCTGGCTATTGTAAATAGTGCTGCAATGAACATTGTGGTGAATGTGCCTTTTTGATTTATGGTTTTCTGTGGGTATATGCCCAGTAGTGGGATTGCTGGATCAGATGGTAATTCTATTTCTAGTTTTTTTAAGGAAACTCCATACTGTTCTCCATAGTGACTGTATCAATTTACATCCCCACCAATAGTGGAAGAGGGCTCCTTTTGTCCACACCCTCCCCAGAATTTGTTGTTTGTAGATTTTCTGATGATGCCGATTCTAACAGGTGTGAGGTGATACCTCATTGTAGTTTTGATTTGCATTTCTCTAATAATTAGTGCTGTTGAGCAGCTTTTCATGGGCGTCTTGGCCATCTCTGTGTCTTCTTTGAAGAAACGACTCTTTAGATCTTCTGCCCATTTTTGTATTGGGTTGTTTGTTTTTTTAATATTAAGCTGCATGAGCTATTTATATATATATTGGAGATTAAACCTTTGTCCATTGATTCATTTGCAACGATTTTCACCCATTCTGAGGGATGCCTTTTTCCATTCCCGTTTTTTTAACAAAAAAGGAAAGAAAGAAAAAGAAGCAGAACACTAATGTGCGTAAAATATGCCTTTTGAAATGGTCGTTTTGAAATATGGACGTCCTTTGAATTTTTTGGTCGATATGTGACCCCAGGATTTGTTTTCAGGGCAGGTGTCATTTACAGGCCTGCAATGATTTTGAATATCAACTGACCATTAGCACTGGGATTAAAGCTACTGTTGCGCGAAACGGCCACAAGGTGGCAGCAGTTCTCCCTTACCAAATCTGGTTACTAGAGCAACAGAGCCTCAATGGAAGTCGTGTTCTAGATTGGAATTTAGAATGGAATGTGCCAGGAGAAAGCCCCTCAAGTTTGTCTCACTACTTCTTGTTCGTGTTTTTAATTTTTTTTTTCTATTACAGCAAGTTTGATTACAATGTTTGGCTTGTTGTAGGTGTGGAAGATGTGGTTCTTTTACACATATACAGATGTCTGTTCTTCCTGGGATCCTTTTCCCATGTACGTTAGGACAGAATGTTGAGTAGTCTTCTCTTGGTATCCCGTAGGTCTTTGGTGATTTTATATGTCACCTGTGTTTGATTATGTCTGTTAACCCCGATATCGTAATGAAACCAATCCTCACACCTTTCCATTGGTGAACCCTAAGTTTGTTTAATGAATCTGTGATTGCCCTTCTCCGTGGAAGTATCTGCCCTGGTATCCATTTTTAGGTAACACCTATAAGTGATATGATACGATATGTGTCTTTCACTTTCTGACTTACTCCAAGTCACGTGATTACCTGTAGACTCATCTACGGGGCTGCAAATGGCATTGTGTCCTTTTTTTCCTTGGCTTCTATTCTGCCTTAGCGAGGTCCATTTTCAACAATGTGATTCCCTGAGGGTAGTGGATTAGCTGACCTGGGCAGCCTTACCCTGCCGGCCGGCCCTCCCCAGGTGTGCCTGGTTGAGGTCAATATAAACAGCGCTCCAGGCAGCAATAGCCCCTGAAGTTGTGCCTGACTCCATATTCTCTGCCCCGTCAGCAGTCTCGGGGCTGTGCTGGTGGGAGGGAGTGAGGGGCCAAGGCTTTGTTGGTGGCCCGGTGTGAGTGGGGCTCTGCTAGACTTTCTGCAGGAGTTGCCAGGCTGCCACCTGTAAAGAAGAGGATGTGTCACCCATACCTTCTGATGGAATTTCTCATCGGACAGAGGTGAAGAAGGATAAAATCAGTGGGGGCCGGGACAGGAGGGGTATCTCAGGCAGGGCAATAGAAAGCTTCCAGAAGAGCGCCCGGGGCCAGGACCATCCTGGATGGCCTGCAGGCACCAAGTTGGCCTGCGTGCTGTCGCTGGTGTGGCTCCACGGCCCTTCCTCTAGGCTTTCAAGCCCTTGTACATATTCAGGTGTTTTACCTGGGAAGGGTGGGAACAGTTCAGCAGCAGCTGGCCTGGGGCTCAGCTCACGTTTACTCACAGATGCCTCAGCACGGTCCCCCAGCTTTGCAATGAGGACGCTCCTTGCATGGGGTGTGGGTTGCTGGCTGTATGGGAGGTGATTCCCCACCTCTGACCAATTTCAGAATTGTTTACCGCTGGAGCAAGTGCCCTGATAGGGTTTCCCTCTGTATAACTGGTGGGTTCAGGTTTTTTTTTCTTTTATGGTTCAAGTTAGATTTGATTCCTCTTTTATGTATTTATAGATATAAGCATGGAAATAATTCATTCCTATAAATACATCTGTGTGAAGGGAAGAACTTTTCTCTGTTTTATTTTAAAATTTTATTTTTTAAAATTTTGAAATTTAATTTTATTTATTTTTTTATACAGGAGGTTATTATTAGTTATGTGTTTTATGCATATACATGTATACAGGTCAATCCCAATCTCCCAACTCATCCCACCACCACCACCCCATGGCTTCCCACACTTGGTGTCCATACGTTTGTTCTCTACCTCTGTGTCTCTATTTCTTCCCTGAAAACCAGTTCATCTGTACCAGTTTTTAGGTTCCACATATATGCATTAATATACAATATTTGTTTTCCTCTTTCTGGCTTACTTCATTCTGTATGACAGTCTCTAGATCCATCGATGTCTCTACAAATGACCCAGTTTCATTCCTTTTTTTGGCTGAGTAATATTCCATTTTATATGTGTATCACATCTTTATCCATTCATCTGTCTGTGGGCATTTAGGTTGCTTGCATTACCTGGCTATTGTAAATAGTGCTGCAATGAACATTGTGGTGAATGTGCCTTTTTGATTTATGGTTTTCTCTGGGTATATGCCCAGAAGTGGGATTGCTGGATCAGATGGTAATTCTATTTCTAGTTTTTTTAAGGAAACTCCATACTGTTCTCCATAGTGACTGTATCAATTTACATCCCCACCAATAGTGGAAGAGGGCTCCTTTTGTCCACACCCTCCCCAGAATTTGTTGTTTGTAGATTTTCTGATGATGCCGATTCTAACAGGTGTGAGGTGATACCTCATTGTAGTTTTGATTTGCATTTCTCTAATAATTAGTGCTGTTGAGCAGCTTTTCATGGGCGTCTTGGCCATCTCTGTGTCTTCTTTGAAGAAACGTCTCTTTAGATCTTCTGCCCATTTTTGTATTGGGTTGTTTGTTTTTTTAATATTAAGCTGCATGAGCTGTTTATATATATATTGGAGATTAAACCTTTGTCCATTGATTCATTTGCAACAATTTTCTCCCATTCTGAGGGATGCCTTTTTCCATTCCCGTTTTTTTAACAAAAAAGGAAAGAAAGAAAAAGAAGCAGAACACTAATGTGCGTAAAATATGCCTTTTGAAATGGTCGTTTTGAAATATGGACGTCCTTTGAATTTTTTGGTCGATATGTGACCCCAGGATTTGTTTTCAGGGCAGGTGTCATTTACAGGCCTGCAATGATTTTGAATATCAACTGACCATTAGCGCTGGGATTAAAGCTGCTGTTGCGTGAAACGGCCACAAGGTGGCAGCAGTTCTCCCTTACCAAATCTGGTTACTAGAGCAACAGAGCCTCAATGGAAGTCGTGTTCTAGATTGGAATTTAGAATGGAATGTGCCAGGAGAAAGCCCCTCAAGTTTGTCTCACTACTTCTTGTTCGTGTTTTTAATTTTTTATTTTCTATTACAGCAAGTTTGATTACAATGTTTGGCTTGTTGTAGGTGTGGAATATGTGGTTCTTTTACACATATACAGATGTCTGTTCTTCCTGGGATCCTTTTCCCATGTGCGATAGGACAGAATGTTGAGTAGTCTTCTCTTGGTATTCCGTAGGTCTTTGGTGATTATATATGTCACCTGTGTTTGATTATGTCTGTTAACCCCGATATCGTAATGAAACCAATCCTCACACCTTTCCATTGGTGAACCCTAAGTTTGTTTAATGAATCTGTGATTGCCCTTCTCCGTGGAAGTATCTGCCCTGGTATCCATTTTTAGGTAATACCTATAAGTGATATGATACGATATGTGTCTTTCACTTTCTGACTTACTCCAAGTCACGTGGTTACCTCTAGACTCATCTACGGGGCTGCAAATGGCATTGTGTCCTTTTTTTCCTTGGCTTCTATTCTGCCTTAGCGAGGTCCATTTTCAACAATGTGATTCCCTGAGGATTGTGGATTAGCTGACCTGGGCAGCCTTACCCTGCCGGCCAGCCCTCCCCAGTTGTGCCTGGTTGAGGTCAATATAAACAGCACTCCAGGCAGCAATAGCCCCTGAAGTTGTGCCTGACTCCATATTCTCTGCCCCGTCAGCAGTCTCGGGGCTGTGCTGGTGGGAGGGAGTGAGGGGCCAAGGCTTTGTTGGTGGCCCGGTGTGAGTGGGGCTCTGCTGGCCTTTCTGCAGGAGTTGCCAGGCTGCCACCTGTAAAGAAGAGGATGTGTCACCCATACCTTCCGGTGGAATTTCTCTCCGGACAGAGGTGAGGAAGGAAAAAAGCAGTGGGGGCGGGGACAGGAGGGGTATCTCAGGTAGGGCATTAGAAAGCTTCCAGAAGAGCGCCCGGGGCCAGGACCATCCTGGCTGGCCTGCAGGCACCAAGTTGGCCTGTGTGCTGTCGCTGGTGTGGCTCCATGCCCCTTCCTCTAGGCTTTCAAGCCCTTGTACATATTCAGGTGTTTTACCTGGGAAGGGTGGGAACAGTTCAGCAGCAGCTGGCCTGGGGCTCAGCTCACGTTTACTCACAGATGCCTCAGCACGGTCCCCCAGCTTTGCAATGAGGACGCTCCTTGCATGGGGTGTGGGTTGCTGGCTGTATGGGAGGTGATTCCCCACCTCTGACCAATTTCAGAATTGTTTACCGCTGGAGCAAGTGCCCTGATAGGGTTTCCCTCTGTATAACTGGTGGGTTCAGGTTTTTTTTTCTTTTATGGTTCAAGTTAGATTTGATTCCTCTTTTATGTATTTATAGATATAAGCATGGAAATAATTCATTCCTATAAATACATCTGTGTGAAGGGAAGAACTTTTCTCTGTTTTATTTTAAAATTTTATTTTTTAAAAGTTTGAAATTTAATTTTATTTATTTTTTTATACAGCAGGTTATTATTAGTTATGTATTTTATGCATATACATGTATACAGGTCAATCCCAATCTCCCAACTCATCCCACCACCACCACCCCATGGCTTCCCACACTTGGTGTCCATACGTTTGTTCTCTACCTCTGTGTCTCTATTTCTTCCCTGAAAACCAGTTCATCTGTACCATTTTTTAGGTTCCACATATATGCATTAATATACAATATTTGTTTTCCTCTTTCTGGCTTACTTCATTCTGTATGACAGTCTCTAGATCCAACGATGTCTCTACAAATGACCCAGTTTCATTCCTTTTTTTGGCTGAGTAATATTCCATTTTATATGTGTACCACATCTTTATCCATTCATCTGTCTGTGGGCATTTAGGTTGCTTGCATTAACTGGCTATTGTAAATAGTGCTGCAATGAACATTGTGGTGAATGTGCCTTTTTGATTTATGGTTTTCTCTGGGTATATGCCCAGAAGGGGGATTGCTGGATCAGATGGTAATTCTATTTCTAGTTTTTTTAAGGAAACTCCATACTGTTCTCCATAGTGACTGTATCAATTTACATCCCCACCAATAGTGGAAGAGGGCTCCTTTTGTCCACACCCTCCCCAGAATTTGTTGTTTATAGATTTTCTGATGATGCCGATTCTAACAGGTGTGAGGTGATACCTCATTGTAGTTTTGATTTGCATTTCTCTAATAATTAGTGCTGTTGAGCAGCTTTTCATGGGCGTCTTGGCCATCTCTGTGTCTTCTTTGAAGAAACGTCTCTTTAGATCTTCTGCCCATTTTTGTATTGGGTTGTTTGTTTTTTTAATATTAAGCTGCATGAGCTGTTTATATATATATTGGAGATTAAACCTTTGTCCATTGATTCATTTGCAACAATTTTCTCCCATTCTGAGGGATGCCTTTTTCCATTCCCGTTTTTTTAACAAAAAAGGAAAGAAAGAAAAAGAAGCAGAACACTAATGTGCGTAAAATATGCCTTTTGAAATGGTCGTTTTGAAATATGGACGTCCTTTGAATTTTTTGGTCGATATGTGACCCCAGGATTTGTTTTCAGGGCAGGTGTCATTTACAGGCCTGCAATGATTTTGAATATCAACTGACCATTAGCGCTGGGATTAAAGCTGCTGTTGCGTGAAACGGCCACAAGGTGGCAGCAGTTCTCCCTTACCAAATCTGGTTACTAGAGCAACAGAACCTCAATGGAAGTCGTGTTCTAGATTGGAATTTAGAATGGAATGTGCCAGGAGAAAGCCCCTCAAGTTTGTCTCACTACTTCTTGTTCGTGTTTTTAATTTTTTTATTTTCTATTACAGCAAGTTTGATTACAATGTTTGGCTTGTTGTAGGTGTGGAATATGTGGTTCTTTTACACATATACAGATGTCTGTTCTTCCTGGGATCCTTTTCCCATGTACGTTAGGACAGAATGTTGAGTAGTCTTCTCTTGGTATTCCGTAGGTCTTTGGTGATTATATATGTCACCTGTGTTTGATTATGTCTGTTAACCCCGATATCGTAATGAAACCAATCCTCACACCTTTCCATTGGTGAACCCTAAGTTTGTTTAATGAATCTGTGATTGCCCTTCTCCGTGGAAGTATCTGCCCTGGTATCCATTTTTAGGTAATACCTATAAGTGATATGATACGATATGTGTCTTTCACTTTCTGACTTACTCCAAGTCACGTGGTTACCTCTAGACTCATCTACGGGGCTGCAAATGGCATTGTGTCCTTTTTTTCCTTGGCTTCTATTCTGCCTTAGCGAGGTCCATTTTCAACAATGTGATTCCCTGAGGGTTGTGGATTAGCTGACCTGGGCAGCCTTACCCTGCCGGCCGGCCCTCCCCAGTTGTGCCTGGTTGAGGTCAATATAAACAGCGCTCCAGGCAGCAATAGCCCCTGAAGTTGTGCCTGACTCCATATTCTCTGCCCCGTCAGCAGTCTCGGGGCTGTGCTGGTGGGAGGGAGTGAGGGGCCAAGGCTTTGTTGGTGGCCCGGTGTGAGTGGGGCTCTGCTGGCCTTTCTGCAGGAGTTGCCAGGCTGCCACCTGTAAAGAAGAGGATGTGTCACCCATACCTTCCGGTGGAATTTCTCTCCGGACAGAGGTGAGGAAGGAAAAAAGCAGTGGGGGCGGGGACAGGAGGGGTATCTCAGGTAGGGCATTAGAAAGCTTCCAGAAGAGCGCCCGGGGCCAGGACCATCCTGGCTGGCCTGCAGGCACCAAGTTGGCCTGTGTGCTGTCGCTGGTGTGGCTCCATGCCCCTTCCTCTAGGCTTTCAAGCCCTTGTACATATTCAGGTGTTTTACCTGGGAAGGGTGGGAACAGTTCAGCAGCAGCTGGCCTGGGGCTCAGCTCACGTTTACTCACAGATGCCTCAGCACGGTCCCCCAGCTTTGCAATGAGGACGCTCCTTGCATGGGGTGTGGGTTGCTGGCTGTATGGGAGGTGATTCCCCACCTCTGACCAATTTCAGAATTGTTTACCGCTGGAGCAAGTGCCCTGATAGGGTTTCCCTCTGTATAACTGGTGGGTTCAGGTTTTTTTTTCTTTTATGGTTCAAGTTAGATTTGATTCCTCTTTTATGTATTTATAGATATAAGCATGGAAATAATTCATTCCTATAAATACATCTGTGTGAAGGGAAGAACTTTTCTCTGTTTTATTTTAAAATTTTATTTTTTAAAAGTTTGAAATTTAATTTTATTTATTTTTTTATACAGCAGGTTATTATTAGTTATGTGTTTTATGCATATACATGTATACAGGTCAATCCCAATCTCCCAACTCATCCCACCACCACCACCCCATGGCTTCCCACACTTGGTGTCCATACGTTTGTTCTCTACCTCTGTGTCTCTATTTCTTCCCTGAAAACCAGTTCATCTGTACCATTTTTTAGGTTCCACATATATGCATTAATATACAATATTTGTTTTCCTCTTTCTGGCTTACTTCATTCTGTATGACAGTCTCTAGATCCATCGATGTCTCTACAAATGACCCAGTTTCATTCCTTTTTTTGGCTGAGTAATATTCCATTTTATATGTGTACCACATCTTTATCCATTCATCTGTCTGTGGGCATTTAGGTTGCTTGCATTACCTGGCTATTGTAAATAGTGCTGCAATGAACATTGTGGTGAATGTGCCTTTTTGATTTATGGTTTTCTCTGGGTATATGCCCAGAAGTGGGATTGCTGGATCAGATGGTAATTCTATTTCTAGTTTTTTTAAGGAAACTCCATACTGTTCTCCATAGTGACTGTATCAATTTACATCCCCACCAATAGTGGAAGAGGGCTCCTTTTGTCCACACCCTCCCCAGAATTTGTTGTTTGTAGATTTTCTGATGATGCCGATTCTAACAGGTGTGAGGTGATACCTCATTGTAGTTTTGATTTGCATTTCTCTAATAATTAGTGCTGTTGAGCAGCTTTTCATGGGCGTCTTGGCCATCTCTGTGTCTTCTTTGAAGAAACGTCTCTTTAGATCTTCTGCCCATTTTTGTATTGGGTTGTTTGTTTTTTTAATATTAAGCTGCATGAGCTGTTTATATATATATTGGAGATTAAACCTTTGTCCATTGATTCATTTGCAACAATTTTCTCCCATTCTGAGGGATGCCTTTTTCCATTCCCGTTTTTTTAACAAAAAAGGAAAGAAAGGAAAAGAAGCAGAACACTAATGTGCGTAAAATATGCCTTTTGAAATGGTCATTTTGAAATATGGACGTCCTTTGAATTTTTTGGTCAATATGTGACCCCACGATTTGTTTTCAGGGCAGGTGTCATTTACAGGCCTGCAATGATTTTGAATATCAACTAACCATTAGCGCTGGGATTAAAGCTGCTGTTGCGTGAAACGGCCACAAGGTGGCAGCAGTTATCCCTTACCAAATCTGGTTACTAGAGCAACAGAGCCTCAATGGAAGTCGTGTTCTAGATTGGAATTTAGAATGGAATGTGCCAGGAGAAAGCCCCTCAAGTTTGTCTCACTACTTCTTGTTCGTGTTTTTACTTTTTTATTTTCTATTACAGCAAGTTTGATTACAATGTTTGGCTTGTTGTAGGTGTGGAATATGTGGTTCTTTTACACATATACAGATGTCTGTTCTTCCTGGGATCCTTTTCCCATGTACGTTAGGACAGAATGTTGAGTAGTCTTCTCTTGGTATTCCGTAGGTCTTTGGTGATTATATATGTCACCTGTGTTTGATTATGTCTGTTAACCCCGATATCGTAATGAAACCAATCCTCACACCTTTCCATTGGTGAACCCTAAGTTTGTTTAATGAATCTGTGATTGCCCTTCTCCGTGGAAATATCTGCCCTGGTTTCCATTTTTAGGTAACACCTATAAGTGATATGATACGATATGTGTCTTTCACTTTCTGACTTACTCCAAGTCACGTGATTACCTCTAGACTCATCTACGGGGCTGAAAATGGCATTGTGTCCTTTTTTTCCTTGGCTTCTATTCTGCCTTAGCGAGGTCCATTTTCAACAATGTGATTCCCTGAGGGTTGTGGATTAGCTGACCTGGGCAGCCTTACCCTGCCGGCCGGCCCTCCCCAGGTGTGCCTGGTTGAGGTCAATATAAACAGCGCTCCAGGCAGCAATAGCCCCTGAAGTTGTGCCTGACTCCATATTCTCTGCCCCGTCAGCAGTCTCGGGGCTGTGCTGGTGGGAGGGAGTGAGGGGCCAAGGCTTTGTTGGTGGCCCGGTGTGAGTGGGGCTCTGCTGGCCTTTCTGCAGGAGTTGCCAGGCTGCCACCTGTAAAGAAGAGGATGTGTCACCCATACCTTCCGATGGAATTTCTCTCCGGACAGAGGTGAGGAAGGATAAAAGCAGTGGGGGCCGGGACAGGAGGGGTATCTCAGGCAGGGCAATAGAAAGCTTCCAGAAGAGCGCCCGGGGCCAGGACCATCCTGGCTGGCCTGCAGGCACCAAGTTGGCCTGCGTGCTGTCGCTGGTATGGCTCCACGGCCCTTCCTCTAGGCTTTCAAGCCCTTGTACATATTCAGGTGTTTTACCTGGGAAGGGTGGGAACAGTTCAGCAGCAGCTGGCCTGGGGCTCAGCTCACGTTTACTCACAGATGCCTCAGCACGGTCCCCCAGCTTTGCAATGAGGATGCTCCTTGCATGGGGCGTGGGTTGCTGGCTGTATGGGAGGTGATTCCCCACCTCTGACCAATTTCAGAATTGTTTACCGCTGGAGCAAGTGCCCTGATAGGGTTTCCCTCTGTATAACTGGTGGGTTCAGGTTTTTTTTCTTTTATGGTTCAAGTTAGATTTGATTCCTCTTTTATGTATTTATAGATATAAGCATGGAAATAATTCATTCCTATAAATACATCTGTGTGAAGGGAAGAACTTTTTTCTGTTTTATTTTAAAATTTTATTTTTTAAAATTTTGAAATTTAATTGTATTTATTTTTTTATACAGCAGGTTATTATTAGTTATGTGTTTTATGCATATACATGTATACAGGTCAATCCCAATCTCCCAACTCATCCCACCACCACCACCCCAGGGCTTCCCACACTTGGTGTCCATACGTTTGTTCTCTACCTCTGTGTCTCTATTTCTTCCCTGAAAACCAGTTCATCTGTACCATTTTTTAGGTTCCACATATATGCATTAATATACAATATTTGTTTTCCTCTTTCTGACTTATTTCATTCTGTATGACAGTCTCTAGATCCATCGATGTCTCTACAAATGACCCAGTTTCATTCCTTTTTTTGGCTGAGTAATATTCCATTTTATATGTGTACCACATCTTTATCCATTCATCTGTCTGTGGGCATTTAGGTTGCTTGCATTACCTGGCTATTGTAAATAGTGCTGCAATGAACATTGTGGTGAATGTGCCTTTTTGATTTATGGTTTTCTCTGGGTATATGCCCAGAAGTGGGATTGCTGGATCAGATGGTAATTCTATTTCTAGTCTTTTTAAGGAAACTCCATACTGTTCTCCATAGTGACTGTATCAATTTACATCCCCACCAATAGTGGAAGAGGGCTCCTTTTGTCCACACCCTCCCCAGAATTTGTTGTTTGTAGATTTTCCGATGATGCCGATTCTAACAGGTGTGAGGTGATACCTCATTGTAGTTTTGATTTGCATTTCTCTAATAATTAGTGCTGTTGAGCAGCTTTTCATGGGCGTCTTGGCCATCTCTGTGTCTTCTTTGAAGAAACGTCTCTTTAGATCTTCTGCCCATTTTTGTATTGGGTTGTTTGTTTTTTTAATATTAAGCTGCATGAGCTGTTTATATATATATTGGAGATTAAACCTTTGTCCATTGATTCATTTGCAACAATTTTCGCTCATTCTGAGGGATGCCTTATTCCATTCCCGTTTTTTTAAAAAAAAGGAAAGAAAGAAAAAGAAGCAGAACACTAATGTGCGTAAAATATGCCTTTTGAAATGGTCGTTTTGAAATATGGACGTCCTTTGAATTTTTTGGTCGATATGTGACCCCAGGATTTGTTTTCAGGGCAGGTGTCATTTACAGGCCTGCAATGATTTTGAATATCAACTAACCATTAGCGCTGGGATTAAAGCTGCTGTTGCGTGAAACGGCCACAAGGTGGCAGCAGTTCTCCCTTACCAAATCTGGTTACTAGAGCAACAGAGCCTCAATGGAAGTCGTGTTCTAGATTGGAATTTAGAATGGAATGTGCCAGGAGAAAGCCCCTCAAGTTTGTCTCACTACTTCTTGTTCGTGTTTTTAATTTTTTTTTCTATTACAGCAAGTTTGATTACAATGTTTGGCTTGTTGTAGGTGTGGAAGATGTGGTTCTTTTACTCATATACAGATGTCTGTTCTTCCTGGGATCCTTTTCCCATGTACGTTAGGACAGAATGTTGAGTAGTCTTCTCTTGGTATTCCGTAGGTCTTTGGTGATTATATATGTCACCTGTGTTTGATTATGTCTGTTAACCCCGATATCGTAATGAAACCAATCCTCACACCTTTCCATTGGTGAACCCTAAGTTTGTTTAATGAATCTGTGATTGCCCTTCTCCGTGGAAGTATCTGCCCTGGTATCCATTTTTAGGTAATACCTATAAGTGATATGATACGATATGTGTCTTTCACTTTCTGACTTACTCCAAGTCACGTGATTACCTCTAGACTCATCTACGGGGCTGCAAATGGCATTGTGTCCTTTTTTTCCTTGGCTTCTCTTCTGCCTTAGCGAGGTCCATTTTCAACAATGTGATTCCCTGAGGGTTGTGGATTAGCTGACTTGGGCAGCCTTACCCTGCCAGCCGGCTCTCCCCAGGTGTGCCTGGTTGAGGTCAATATAAACAGCGCTCCAGGCAGCAATAGCCCCTGAAGTTGTGCCTGACTCCATATTCTCTGCCCCGTCAGCAGTCTCGGGGCTGTGCTGGTGGGAGGGTGTGAGGGGCCAAGGCTTTGTTGGTGTCCCGGTGTGAGTGGGGCTATGCTGGCCTTTCTGCAGGAGATGCCAGGCTGCCACCTGTAAAGAAGAGGATGTGTCACCCATTCCTTCCGATGGAATTTCTCTCCGGACAGAGGTGAGGAAGGAAAAAAGCAGTGGGGGCCGGGACAGGAGGGGTATCTCAGGTAGGGCATTAGAAAGCTTCCAGAACAGCGCCCGGGGCCAGGACCATTCTGGCTGGCCTGCAGGCACCAAGTTGGCCTGCGTGCTGTCGCTGGTGTGGCTCCATGGCCCTTCCTCTAAGCTTTCAAGCCCTTGTACATATTCAGGTGTTTTACCTGGGAAGGGTGGGAACAGTTCAGCAGCAGCTGGCCTGGGGCTCAGCTCACGTTTACTCACAGATGCCTCAGCACGGTACCCCAGCTTTGCAATGAGGACGCTCCTTGCATGGGGGGTGGGTTGCTGGCTGTATGGGAGGTGATTCCCCACCTCTGACCAATTTCAGAATTGTTTACCGCTGGAGCAAGTGCCCTGATAGGGTTTCCCTCTGTATAACTGGTGGGTTCAGGTTTTTTTTTCTTTTATGGTTCAAGTTAGATTTGATTCCTCTTTTATGTATTTATAGATATAAGCATGGAAATAATTCATTCCTATAAATACATCTGTGTGAAGGGAAGAACTTTTCTCTGTTTTATTTTAAAATTTTATTTTTTAAAAGTTTGAAATTTAATATTATTTATTTTTTTATACAGCAGGTTATTATTAGTTATGTATTTTATGCATATACATGTATACAGGTCAATCCCAATCTCCCAACTCATCCCACCACCACCACCCCATGGCTTCCCACACTTGGTGTCCATACGTTTGTTCTCTACCTCTGTGTCTCTATTTCTTCCCTGAAAACCAGTTCATCTGTACCATTTATTAGGTTCCACATATATGCATTAATATACAATATTTGTTTTCCTCTTTCTGGCTTACTTCATTCTGTATGACAGTCTCTAGATCCATCGATGTCTCTACAAATGACCCAGTTTCATTCCCTTTTATGGCTGAGTAGTATTCCATTTTATATATGTACCACATCTTTATCCATTCATCTGTCTGTGGGCATTTATGTTGCTTGCATTACCTGGCTATTGTAAACAGTGCTGCAATGAACATTGTGGTGAATGTGCCTTTTTGATTTATGGTTTTCTCTGGGTATATGCCCAGAAGTAGGATTGCTGGATCAGATGGTAATTCTATTTCTAGTTTTTTTAAGGAAACTCCATACTGTTCTCCATAGTGACTGTATCAATTTACATCCCCACCAATAGTGGAAGAGGGCTCCTTTTGTCCACACCCTCCCCAGAATTTGTTGTTTGTAGATTTTCTGATGATGCCGATTCTAACAGGTGTGAGGTGATACCTCATTGTAGTTTTGATTTGCATTTCTCTAATAATTAGTGCTGTTGAGCAGCTTTTCATGTGCGTCTTGGCCATCTCTGTGTCTTCTTTGAAGAAACGTCTCTTTAGATCTTCTGCCCATTTTTGTATTGGGTTGTTTGTTTTTTTAATCGTAAGCTGCATGAGCTGTTTATATATATATTGGAGATTAAACCTTTGTCCTTTGATTCATTTGCAACGATTTTCGCCCATTCTGAGGGATGCCTTTTTCCATTCCCATTTTTTTGAAAAAAAGGAAAGAAAGAAAAAGAAGCAGAACACTAATGTGCGTAAAATATGCCTTTTGAAATGGTCGTTTTGAAATATGGACGTCCTTTGAATTTTTTGGTCGATATGTGACCCCACGATTTGTTTTCAGGGCAGGTGTCATTTACAGGCCTGCAATGATTTTGAATATCAACTAACCATTAGCGCTGGGATTAAAGCTGCTGTTGCGTGAAACGGCCACAAGGTGGCAGAAGTTCTCCCTTACCAAATCTGGTTACTAGAGCAACAGAGCCTCAATGGAAGTCGTGTTCTAGATTGGAATTTTGAATGGAATGTGCCAGGAGAAAGCCCCTCAAGTTTGTCTCACTACTTTTTGTTCGTGTTTTTACTTTTTTTTTCTATTACAGCAAGTTTGATTACAATGTTTGGCTTGTTGTAGGTGTGGAAGATGTGGTTCTTTTACACATATACAGATGTCTGTTCTTCCTGGGATCCTTTTCCCATGTACGTTAGGACAGAATGTTGAGTAGTCTTCTCTTGGTATCCCGTAGGTCTTTGGTGATTTTATATGTCACCTGTGTTTGATTATGTCTGTTAAGCCCGATATTGTAATGAAACCAATCCTCACACCTTTCCATTGGTGAACCCTAAGTTTGTTTAATGAATCTGTGATTGCCCTTCTCCGTGGAAGTATCTGCCCTGGTATCCATTTTTAGGTAATACCTATTAGTGATATGATACGATATGTGTCTTTCACTTTCTGACTTACTCCAAGTCACGTGATTACCTGTAGACTCATCTACGGGGCTGCAAATGGCATTGTGTCCTTTTTTTCCTTGGCTTCTATTCTGCCTTAGCGAGGTCCATTTTCAACAATGTGATTCCCTGAGGGTTGTGGATTAGCTGACCTGGGCAGCCTTACCCTGCCGGCCGGCCCTCCCCAGGTGTGCCTGGTTGAGGTCAATATATACAGCGCTCCAGGCAGCAATAGCCCCTGAAGTTGTGCCTGACTCCATATTCTCTGCCCCGTCAGCAGTCTCGGGGCTGTGCTGGTGGGAGGGAGTGAGGGGCCAAGGCTTTGTTGGTGTCCCGGTGTGAGTGGGGCTCTGCTGGCCTTTCTGCAGGAGTTGCCAGGCTGCCACCTGTAAAGAAGAGGATGTGTCACCCATACCTTCCGATGGAATTTCTCTCCGGACAGAGGTGAGGAAGGAAAAAAGCAGTGGGGGCCGGGACAGGAGGGGTATCTCAGGTAGGGCATTAGAAAGCTTCCAGAAGAGCGCCCGTGGCCAGGACCATCCTGGCTGGCCTGCAGGCACCAAGTTGGCCTGTGTGCTGTCTCTGGTGTGGCTCCATGGCCCTTCCTCTAGGCTTTCAAGCCCTTGTACATATTCAGGTGTTTTACCTGGGAAGGGTGGGAACAGTTCAGCAGCAGCTGGCCTGGGGCTCAGCTCACGTTTACTCACAGATGCCTCAGCATGGTCCCCCAGCTTTGCAATGAGGACGCTCCTTGCATGGGGTGTGGGTTGCTGGCTGTGTGGGAGGTGATTCCCCACCTCTGACCAATTTCAGAATTGTTTACCGCTGGAGCAAGTGCCCTGATAGGGTTTCCCTCTGTATAACTGGTGGGTTCAGGTTTTTTTTCTTTTATGGTTCAAGTTAGATTTGATTCCTCTTTTATGTATTTATAGATATAAGCATGGAAATAATTCATTCCTATAAATACATCTGTGTGAAGGGAAGAACTTTTCTCTGTTTTATTTTAAAATTTTATTTTTTAAAAGTTTGAAATTTAATTTTATTTATTTTTTTATACAGCAGGTTATTATTAGTTATGTATTTTATGCATATACATGTATACAGGTCAATCCCAATCTCCCAACCCATCCCACCACCACCACCCCAGGGCTTCCCACACTTGGTGTCCATACGTTTGTTCTCTACCTCTGTGTCTCTATTTCTTCCCTGAAAACCAGTTCATCTGTACCATTTTTTAGGTTCCACATATATGCATTAATATACAATATTTGTTTTCCTCTTTCTGGCTTACTTCA
Organism: Mesoplodon densirostris; assembly: GCF_025265405.1. NCBI lineage: Eukaryota > Metazoa > Chordata > Mammalia > Artiodactyla > Ziphiidae > Mesoplodon > Mesoplodon densirostris. The sequence continues at coordinate 241,886,644 of NC_082661.1, forward strand.
TTCTGTATGACAGTCTCTAGATCCATCGATGTCTCTACAAATGACCCAGTTTCATTCCTTTTTTTGGCTGAGTAATATTCCATTTTATATGTGTACCACATCTTTATCCATTCATCTGTCTGTGGGCATTTAGGTTGCTTGCATTACCTGGCTATTGTAAATAGTGCTGCAATGAACATTGTGGTGAATGTGCCTTTTTGATTCATGGTTTTCTCTGGGTATATGCCCAAAAGTGGGATTGCTGGATCAGATGGTAATTCTATTTCTAGTTTTTTTAAGGAAACTCCATACTGTTCTCCATAGTGACTGTATCAATTTACATCCCCACCAATAGTGGAAGAGGGCTCCTTTTGTCCACACCCTCCCCAGAATTTGTTGTTTGTAGATTTTCTGATGATGCCGATTCTAACAGGTGTGAGGTGATACCTCATTGTAGTTTTGATTTGCATTTCTCTAATAATTAGTGCTGTGAGCAGCTTTTCATGGGCGTCTTGGCCATCTCTGTGTCTTCTTTGAAGAAACGTCTCTTTAGATCTTCTGCCCATTTTTGTATTGGGTTGTTTGTTTTTTTAATATTAAGCTGCATGAGCTGTTTATATATATATTGGAGATTAAACCTTTGTCCATTGATTCATTTGCAACAATTTTCTCCCATTCTGAGGGATGCCTTTTTCCATTCCCGTTTTTTTAACAAAAAAGGAAAGAAAGAAAAAGAAGCAGAACACTAAGGTGCGTAAAATATGCCTTTTGAAATGGTCGTTTTGAAATATGGACGTCCTTTGAATTTTTTGGTCGATATGTGACCCCAGGATTTGTTTTCAGGGCAGGTGTCATTTACAGGCCTGCAATGATTTTGAATATCAACTAACCATTAGCACTGGGATTAAAGCTGCTGTTGCGTGAAACGGCCACAAGGTGGCAGCAGTTCTCCCTTACCAAATCTGGTTACTAGAGCAACAGAGCCTCAATGGAAGTCGTGTTCTAGATTGGAATTTAGAATGGAATGTGCCAGGAGAAAGCCCCTCAAGTTTGTCTCACTACTTCTTGTTCGTGTTTTTACTTTTTTTTTCTAATACAGCAAGTTTGATTACAATGTTTGGCTTGTTGTAGGTGTGGAAGATGTGGTTCTTTTACACATACACAGATGTCTGTTCTTCCTGGGATCCTTTTCCCATGTACGTTAGGACAGAATGTTGAGTAGTCTTCTCTTGGTATTCCGTAGGTCTTTGGTGATTTTATATGTCACCTGTGTTTGATTATGTCTGTTAACCCCGATATCGTAATGAAACCAATCCTCACACCTTTCCATTGGTGAACCCTAAGTTTGTTTAATGAATCTGTGATTGCCCTTCTCCGTGGAAGTATCTGCCCTGGTTTCCATTTTTAGGTAACACCTATAAGTGATATGATACGATATGTGTCTTTCACTTTCTGACTTACTCCAAGTCACGTGATTACCTCTAGACTCATCTACGGGGCTGCAAATGGCATTGTGTCCTTTTTTTCCTTGGCTTCTATTCTGCCTTAGCGAGGTCCATTTTCAACAATGTGATTCCCTGAGGGTTGTGGATTAGCTGACCTGGGCAGCCTTACCCTGCCGGCCGGCCCTCCCCATGTGTGCCTGGTTGAGGTCAATATAAACAGCGCTCCAGGCAGCAATAGCCCCTGAAGTTGTGCCTGACTCCATATTCTCTGCCCCGTCAGCAGTCTCGGGGCTGTGCTGGTGGGAGGGAGTGAGGGGCCAAGGCTTTGTTGGTGTCCCGGTGTGAGTGGGGCTCTGCTGGCCTTTCTGCAGGAGTTGCCAGGCTGCCACCTGTAAAGAAGAGGATGTGTCACCCATACCTTCCGATGGAATTTCTCTCCGGACAGAGGTGAGGAAAGATAAAAGCAGTGGGGGCCGGGACAGGAGGGGTATCTCAGGCAGGGCAATAGAAAGCTTCCAGAAGAGCGCCCGGGGCCAGGACCATCCTGGCGGGCCTGCAGGCACCAAGTTGGCCTGCGTGCTGTCGCTGGTGTGGCTCCACGGCCCTTCCTCTAGGCTTTCAAGCCCTTGTACATATTCAGGTGTTTTACCTGGGAAGGGTGGGAACAGTTCAGCAGCAGCTGGCCTGGGGCTCAGCTCACGTTTACTCACAGATGCCTCAGCACGGTCCCCTAGCTTTGCAATGAGGACGCTCCTTGCATGGGGTGTGGGTTGCTGGCTGTATGGGAGGTGATTCCCCACCTCTGACCAATTTCAGAATTGTTTACCGCTGGAGCAAGTGCCCTGATAGGGTTTCCCTCTGTATAACTGGTGGGTTCAGGTTTTTTTTTTCTTTTATGGTTCAAGTTAGATTTGATTCCTCTTTTATGTATTTATAGATATAAGCATGGAAATAATTCATTCCTATAAATACATCTGTGTGAAGGGAAGAACTTTTTTCTGTTTTATTTTAAAATTTTATTTTTTAAAATTTTGAAATTTAATTTTATTTATTTTTTTATACAGGAGGTTATTATTAGTTATGTGTTTTATGCATATACATGTATACAGGTCAATCCCAATCTCCCAACTCATCCCACCACCACCACCCCATGGCTTCCCACACTTGGTGTCCATACGTTTGTTCTCTACCTCTGTGTCTCTATTTCTTCCCTGAAAACCAGTTCATCTGTACCAGTTTTTAGGTTCCACATATATGCATTAATGTACAATATTTGTTTTCCTCTTTCTGGCTTACTTCATTCTGAATGACAGTCTCTAGATCCATCGATGTCTCTACAAATGACCCAGTTTCATTCCTTTTTATGGCTGAGTAATATTCCATTTTATATGTGTATCACATCTTTATCCATTCATCTGTCTGTGGGCATTTAGGTTGCTTGCATTACCTGGCTATTGTAAATAGTGCTGCAATGAACATTGTGGTGAATGTGCCTTTTTGATTTATGGTTTTCTCTGGGTATATGCCCAGAAGTGGGATTGCTGGATCAGATGGTAATTCTATTTCTAGTTTTTTTAAGGAAACTCCATACTGTTCTCCATAGTGACTGTATCAATTTACATCCCCACCAATAGTGGAAGAGGGCTCCTTTTGTCCACACCCTCCCCAGAATTTGTTGTTTGTAGATTTTCTGATGATGCCGATTCTAACAGGTGTGAGGTGATACCTCATTGTAGTTTTGATTTGCATTTCTCTAATAATTAGTGCTGTTGAGCAGCTTTTCATGGGTGTCTTGGCCATCTCTGTGTCTTCTTTGAAGAAACGTCTCTTTAGATCTTCTGCCCATTTTTGTATTGGGTTGTTTGTTTTTTTAATATTAAGCTGCATGAGCTGTTTTTATATATATTGGAGATTAAACCTTTGTCCATTGATTCATTTGCAACAATTTTCTCCCATTCTGAGGGATGCCTTTTTCCATTCCCGTTTTTTTAACAAAAAAGGAAAGAAAGAAAAAGAAGCAGAACACTAATGTGCGTAAAATATGCCTTTTGAAATGGTCATTTTGAAATATGGACGTCCTTTGAATTTTTTGGTCAATATGTGACCCCACGATTTGTTTTCAGGGCAGGTGTCATTTACAGGCCTGCAATGATTTTGAATATCAACTAACCATTAGCGCTGGGATTAAAGCTGCTGTTGCGTGAAACGGCCACAAGGTGGCAGCAGTTATCCCTTACCAAATCTGGTTACTAGAGCAACAGAGCCTCAATGGAAGTCGTGTTCTAGATTGGAATTTAGAATGGAATGTGCCAGGAGAAAGCCCCTCAAGTTTGTCTCACTACTTCTTGTTCGTGTTTTTACTTTTTTATTTTCTATTACAGCAAGTTTGATTACAATGTTTGGCTTGTTGTAGGTGTGGAATATGTGGTTCTTTTACACATACACAGATGTCTGTTCTTCCTGGGATCCTTTTCCCATGTACGTTAGGACAGAATGTTGAGTAGTCTTCTCTTGGTATTCCGTAGGTCTTTGGTGATTATATATGTCACCTGTGTTTGATTATGTCTGTTAACCCCGATATCGTAATGAAACCAATCCTCACACCTTTCCATTGGTGAACCCTAAGTTTGTTTAATGAATCTGTGATTGCCCTTCTCCGTGGAAATATCTGCCCTGGTTTCCATTTTTAGGTAACACCTATAAGTGATATGATACGATATGTGTCTTTCACTTTCTGACTTACTCCAAGTCACGTGATTACCTCTAGACTCATCTACGGGGCTGCAAATGGCATTGTGTCCTTTTTTTCCTTGGCTTCTATTCTGCCTTAGCGAGGTCCATTTTCAACAATGTGATTCCCTGAGGGTTGTGGATTAGCTGACCTGGGCAGCCTTACCCTGCCGGCCGGCCCTCCCCATGTGTGCCTGGTTGAGGTCAATATAAACAGCGCTCCAGGCAGCAATAGCCCCTGAAGTTGTGCCTGACTCCATATTCTCTGCCCCGTCAGCAGTCTCGGGGCTGTGCTGGTGGGAGGGAGTGAGGGGCCAAGGCTTTGTTGGTGGCCCGGTGTGAGTGGGGCTCTGCTGGCCTTTCTGCAGGAGTTGCCAGGCTGCCACCTGTAAAGAAGAGGATGTGTCACCCATACCTTCCGATGGAATTTCTCTCCGGACAGAGGTGAGGAAAGATAAAAGCAGTGGGGGCCGGGACAGGAGGGGTATCTCAGGCAGGGCAATAGAAAGCTTCCAGAAGAGCGCCCGGGGCCAGGACCATCCTGGCGGGCCTGCAGGCACCAAGTTGGCCTGCGTGCTGTCGCTGGTGTGGCTCCACGGCCCTTCCTCTAGGCTTTCAAGCCCTTGTACATATTCAGGTGTTTTACCTGGGAAGGGTGGGAACAGTTCAGCAGCAGCTGGCCTGGGGCTCAGCTCACGTTTACTCACAGATGCCTCAGCACGGTCCCCTAGCTTTGCAATGAGGACACTCCTTGCATGGGGTGTGGGTTGCTGGCTGTATGGGAGGTGATTCCGCACCTCTGACCAATTTCAGAATTGTTTACCGCTGGAGCAAGTGCCCTGATAGGGTTTCCCTCTGTATAACTGGTGGGTTCAGGTTTTTTTTTTCTTTTATGGTTCAAGTTAGATTTGATTCCTCTTTTATGTATTTATAGATATAAGCATGGAAATAATTCATTCCTATAAATACATCTGTGTGAAGGGAAGAACTTTTTTCTGTTTTATTTTAAAATTTTATTTTTTAAAATTTTGAAATTTAATTTTATTTATTTTTTTATACAGGAGGTTATTATTAGTTATGTGTTTTATGCATATACATGTATACAGGTCAATCCCAATCTGCCAACTCATCCCACCACCACCACCCCATGGCTTCCCACACTTGGTGTCCATACGTTTGTTCTCTACCTCTGTGTCTCTATTTCTTCCCTGAAAACCAGTTCATCTGTACCAGTTTTTAGGTTCCACATATATGCATTAATGTACAATATTTGTTTTCCTCTTTCTGGCTTACTTCATTCTGAATGACAGTCTCTAGATCCATCGATGTCTCTACAAATGACCCAGTTTCATTCCTTTTTATGGCTGAGTAATATTCCATTTTATATATGTATCACATCTTTATCCATTCATCTGTCTGTGGGCATTTAGGTTGCTTGCATTACCTGGCTATTGTAAATAGTGCTGCAATGAACATTGTGGTGAATGTGCCTTTTTGATTTATGGTTTTCTCTGGGTATATGCCCAGAAGTGGGATTGCTGGATCAGATGGTAATTCTATTTCTAGTTTTTTTAAGGAAACTCCATACTGTTCTCCATAGTGACTGTATCAATTTACATCCCCACCAATAGTGGAAGAGGGCTCCTTTTGTCCACACCCTCCCCAGAATTTGTTGTTTGTAGATTTTCTGATGATGCCGATTCTAACAGGTGTGAGGTGATACCTCATTGTAGTTTTGATTTGCATTTCTCTAATAATTAGTGCTGTTGAGCAGCTTTTCATGGGCGTCTTGGCCATCTCTGTGTCTTCTTTGAAGAAACGTCTCTTTAGATCTTCTGCCCATTTTTGTATTGGGTTGTTTGTTTTTTTAATATTAAGCTGCATGAGCTGTTTTTATATATATTGGAGATTAAACCTTTGTCCATTGATTCATTTGCAACAATTTTCTCCCATTCTGAGGGATGCCTTTTTCCATTCCCGTTTTTTTAACAAAAAAGGAAAGAAAGAAAAAGAAGCAGAACACTAATGTGCGTAAAATATGCCTTTTGAAATGGTCATTTTGAAATATGGACGTCCTTTGAATTATTTGGTCAATATGTGACCCCACGATTTGTTTTCAGGGCAGGTGTCATTTACAGGCCTGCAATGATTTTGAATATCAACTAACCATTAGCGCTGGGATTAAAGCTGCTGTTGCGTGAAACGGCCACAAGGTGGCAGCAGTTCTCCCTTACCAAATCTGGTTACTAGAGCAACAGAGCCTCAATGGAAGTCGTGTTCTAGATTGGAATTTAGAATGGAATGTGCCAGGAGAAAGCCCCTCAAGTTTGTCTCACTACTTCTTGTTCGTGTTTTTACTTTTTTATTTTCTATTACAGCAAGTTTGATTACAATGTTTGGCTTGTTGTAGGTGTGGAATATGTGGTTCTTTTACACATATACAGATGTCTGTTCTTCCTGGGATCCTTTTCCCATGTACGTTAGGACAGAATGTTGAGTAGTCTTCTCTTGGTATTCCGTAGGTCTTTGGTGATTATATATGTCACCTGTGTTTGATTATGTCTGTTAACCCCGATATCGTAATGAAACCAATCCTCACACCTTTCCATTGGTGAACCCTAAGTTTGTTTAATGAATCTGTGATTGCCCTTCTCCGTGGAAGTATCTGCCCTGGTATCCATTTTTAGGTAATACCTATAAGTGATATGATACGATATGTGTCTTTCACTTTCTGACTTACTCCAAGTCACGTGATTACCTGTAGACTCATCTACGGGGCTGCAAATGGCATTGTGTCCTTTTTTTCCTTGGCTTCTATTCTGCCTTAGCGAGGTCCATTTTCAAAAATGTGATTCCCTGAGGGTTGTGGATTAGCTGACCTGGGCAGCCTTACCCTGCCGGCCGGCCCTCCCCAGGTGTGCCTGGTTGAGGTCAATATAAACAGCGCTCCAGGCAGCAATAGCCCCTGAAGTTGTGCCTGACTCCATATTCTCTGCCCCGTCAGCAGTCTCGGGGCTGTGCTGGTGGGAGGGAGTGAGGGGCCAAGGCTTTGTTGGTGTCCCGGTGTGAGTGGGGCTCTGCTGGCCTTTCTGCAGGAGTTGCCAGGCTGCCACCTGTAAAGAAGAGGATGTGTCACCCATACCTTCCGATGGAATTTCTCTCCGGACAGAGGTGAGGAAGGAAAAAAGCAGTGGGGGCCGGGACAGGAGGGGTATCTCAGGTAGGGCATTAGAAAGCTTCCAGAAGAGCGCCCGTGGCCAGGACCATCCTGGCTGGCCTGCAGGCACCAAGTTGGCCTGTGTGCTGTCTCTGGTGTGGCTCCATGGCCCTTCCTCTAGGCTTTCAAGCCCTTGTACATATTCAGGTGTTTTACCTGGGAAGGGTGGGAACAGTTCAGCAGCAGCTGGCCTGGGGCTCAGCTCACGTTTACTCACAGATGCCTCAGCACGGTCCCCCAGCTTTGCAATGAGGACGCTCCTTGCATGGGGTGTGGGTTGCTGGCTGTATGGGAGGTGATTCCCCACCTCTGACCAATTTCAGAATTGTTTACCGCTGGAGCAAGTGCCCTGATAGGGTTTCCCTCTGTATAACTGGTGGGTTCAGGTTTTTTTTTCTTTTATGGTTCAAGTTAGATTTGATTCCTCTTTTATGTATTTATAGATATAAGCATGGAAATAATTCATTCCTATAAATACATCTGTGTGAAGGGAAGAACTTTTCTCTGTTTTATTTTAAAATTTTATTTTTTAAAAGTTTGAAATTTAATTTTATTTATTTTTTTATACAGCAGGTTATTATTAGTTATGTATTTTATGCATATACATGTATACAGGTCAATCCCAATCTCCCAACTCATCCCACCACCACCACCCCAGGGCTTCCCACACTTGGTGTCCATACGTTTGTTCTCTACCTCTGTGTCTCTATTTCTTCCCTGAAAACCAGTTCATCTGTACCATTTTTTAGGTTCCACATATATGCATTAATATACAATATTTGTTTTCCTCTTTCTGGCTTACTTCATTCTGTATGACAGTCTCTAGATCCATCGATGTCTCTACAAATGACCCAGTTTCATTCCTTTTTTTGGCTGAGTAATATTCCATTTTATATGTGTACCACATCTTTATCCATTCATCTGTCTGTGGGCATTTAGGTTGCTTGCATTACCTGGCTATTGTAAATAGTGCTGCAATGAACATTGTGGTGAATGTGCCTTTTTGATTTATGGTTTTCTCTGGGTATATGCCCAGAAGTGGGATTGCTGGATCAGATGGTAATTCTATTTCTAGTTTTTTTAAGGAAACTCCATACTGTTCTCCATAGTGACTGTATCAATTTACATCCCCACCAATAGTGGAAGAGGGCTCCTTTTGTCCACACCCTCCCCAGAATTTGTTGTTTGTAGATTTTCTGATGATGCCGATTCTAACAGGTGTGAGGTGATACCTCATTGTAGTTTTGATTTGCATTTCTCTAATAATTAGTGCTGTTGAGCAGCTTTTCATGGGCGTCTTGGCCATCTCTGTGTCTTCTTTGAAGAAACGTCTCTTTAGATCTTCTGCCCATTTTTGTATTGGGTTGTTTGTTTTTTTAATATTAAGCTGCATGAGCTGTTTATATATATATTGGAGATTAAACCTTTGTCCATTGATTCATTTGCAACAATTTTCTCCCATTCTGAGGGATGCCTTTTTCCATTCCCGTTTTTTTAACAAAAAAGGAAAGAAAGAAAAAGAAGCAGAACACTAATGTGCGTAAAATATGCCTTTTGAAATGGTCGTTTTGAAATATGGACGTCCTTTGAATTTTTTGGTCGATATGTGACCCCAGGATTTGTTTTCAGGGCAGGTGTCATTTACAGGCCTGCAATGATTTTGAATATCAACTAACCATTAGCGCTGGGATTAAAGCTGCTGTTGCGTGAAATGGCCACAAGGTGGCAGCAGTTCTCCCTTACCAAATCTGGTTACTAGAGCAACAGAGCCTCAATGGAAGTCGTGTTCTAGATTGGAATTTAGAATGGAATGTGCCAGGAGAAAGCCCCTCAAGTTTGTCTCACTACTTCTTGTTCGTGTTTTTACTTTTTTTTTCTATTACAGCAAGTTTGATTACAATGTTTGGCTTGTTGTAGGTGTGGAAGATATGGTTCTTTTACACATATACAGATGTCTGTTCTTCCTGGGATCCTTTTCCAAAGTACATTAGGACAGAATGTTGAGTAGTCTTCTCTTGGTATTCCGTAGGTCTTTGGTGATTATATATGTCACCTGTGTTTGATTATGTCTGTTAATCCCGATATCGTAATGAAACCAATCCTCACACCTTTCCATTGGTGAACCCTAAGTTTGTTTAATGAATCTGTGATTGCCCTTCTCCGTGGAAATATCTGCCCTGGTATCCATTTTTAGGTAACACCTATAAGTGATATGATACAATATGTGTCTTTCACTTTCTGACTTACTCCAAGTCACGTGATTACCTCTAGACTCATCTACGGGGCTGCAAATGGCATTGTGTCCTTTTTTTCCTTGGCTTCTATTCTGCCTTAGCGAGGTCCATTTTCAACAATGTGATTCCCTGAGGGTTGTGGATTAGCTGACCTGGGCAGCCTTACCCTGCTGGCCGGCCCTCCCCAGGTGTGCCTGGTTGAGGTCAATATAAACAGCGCTCCAGGCAGCAATAGCCCCTGAAGTTGTGCCTGACTCCATATTCTCTGCCCCGTCAGCAGTCTCGGGGCTGTGCTGGTGGGAGGGAGTGAGGGGCCAAGGCTTTGTTGGTGTCCCGGTGTGAGTGGGGCTCTGCTGGCCTTTCTGCAGGAGTTGCCAGGCTGCCACCTGTAAAGAAGAGGATGTGTCACCCATACCTTCCGATGGAATTTCTCTCCGGACAGAGGTGAGGAAGGAAAAAAGCAGTGGGGGCCGGGACAGTGGGGAATCTCAGGCAGGGCAATAGAAAGCTTCCAGAAGTGCGCCCGGGGCCAGGACCATCCTGGCTGGCCTGCAGGCACCAAGTTCGCCTGCGTGTTGTCGTTGGTGTGGCTCCATGGCCCTTCCTCTAGGCTTTCAAGCCCTTGTACATATTCAGGTGTTTTACCTGCGAAGGGTGGGAACAGTTCAGCAGCAGCTGGCCTGGGGCTCAGCTCACGTTTACTCACAGATGCCTCAGCACGGTCCCCCAGCTTTGCAATGAGGATGCTTCTTGCATGGGGGGTGGGTTGCTGGCTGTATGGGAGGTGATTCCCCACCTCTGACCAATTTCAGAATTGTTTACCGCTGGAGCAAGTGCCCTGATAGGGTTTCCCTCTGTATAACTGGTGGGTTCAAGTTTTCTTTTTCTTTTATGGTTCAAGTTAGATTTGATTCCTCATTTATGTATTTATAGATATAAGCATGGAAATAATTCATTCCTATAAATACATCTGTGTGAAGGGAAGAACTTTTTTCTGTTTTATTTTAAAATTTTATTTTTTAAAATTTTGAAATTTAATTTTATTTATTTTTTTATACAGCAGGTTATTATTAGTTATGTATTTTATGCATATACATGTATACAGGTCAATCCCAATCTCCCAACTCATCCCACCACCACCACCCCATGGCTTCCCACACTTGGTGTCCATACGTTTGTTCTCTACCTCTGTGTCTCTATTTCTTCCCTGCAAACCAGTTCATCTGTACCATTTATTAGGTTCCACATATATGCATTAATATACAATACTTGTTTTCCTCTTTCTGACTTACTTCATTCTGTATGACAGTCTCTAGATCCATCGATGTCTCTACAAATGACCCAGTTTCATTCCTTTTTATGGCTGAGTAATACTCCATTTTATATATGTACCACATCTTTATCCATTCATCTGTCTGTGGGCATTTAGGTTGCTTGCATTACCTGGCTATTGTAAATAGTGCTGCAATGAACATTGTGGTGAATGTGCCTTTTTGATTTATGGTTTTCTGTGGGTATATGCCCAGAAGTGGGATTGCTGGATCAGATGGTAATTCTATTTCTAGTTTTTTTAAGGAAACTCCATACTGTTCTCCATAGTGACTGTATCAATTTACATCCCCACCAATAGTGGAAGAGGGCTCCTTTTGTCCACACCCTCCCCAGAATTTGTTGTTTGTAGATTTTCTGATGATGCCGATTCTAACAGGTGTGAGGTGATACCTCATTGTAGTTTTGATTTGCATTTCTCTAATAATTAGTGCTGTTGAGGAGATTTTCATGGGCGTCTTGGCCATCTCTGTGTCTTCTTTGAAGAAACGACTCTTTAGATCTTCTGCCCATTTTTGTATTGGGTTGTTTGTTTTTTTAATATTAAGCTGCATGAGCTATTTATATATATATTGGAGATTAAACCTTTGTCCATTGATTCATTTGCAACGATTTTCGCCCATTCTGAGGGATGCCTTTTTCCATTCCCGTTTTTTTAACAAAAAAGGAAAGAAAGAAAAAGAAGCAGAACACTAATGTGCGTAAAATATGCCTTTTGAAATGGTCGTTTTGAAATATGGACGTCCTTTGAATTTTTTGGTCGATATGTGACCCCAGGATTTGTTTTCAGGGCAGGTGTCATTTACAGGCCTGCAATGATTTTGAATATCAACTGACCATTAGCACTGGGATTAAAGCTGCTGTTGCGCGAAACGGCCACAAGGTGGCAGCAGTTCTCCCTTACCAAATCTGGTTACTAGAGCAACAGAGCCTCAATGGAAGTCGTGTTCTAGATTGGAATTTAGAATGGAATGTGCCAGGAGAAAGCCCCTCAAGTTTGTCTCACTACTTCTTGTTCGTGTTTTTACTTTTTTTTTCTATTACAGCAAGTTTGATTACAATGTTTGGCTTGTTGTAGGTGTGGAAGATGTGGTTCTTTTACACATATACAGATGTCTGTTCTTCCTGGGATCCTTTTCCCATGTACGTTAGGACAGAATGTTGAGTAGTCTTCGCTTGGTATCCCGTAGGTCTTTGGTGATTTTATATGTCACATGTGTTTGATTATGTCTGTAAACCCCGATATCGTAATGAAACCAATCCTCACACCTTTCCATTGGTGAACCCTAAGTTTGTTTAATGAATCTGTGATTGCCCTTCTCCGTGGAAGTATCTGCCCTGGTATCCATTTTTAGGTAACACCTATAAGTGATATGATACGATATGTGTCTTTCACTTTCTGACTTATTCCAAGTCACGTGATTACCTCTAGACTCATCTACGGGGCTGCAAATGGCATTGTGTCCTTTTTTTCCTTGGCTTCTATTCTGCCTTAGCGAGGTCCATTTTCAACAATGTGATTCCCTGAGGGTTGTGGATTAGCTGACCTGGGCAGCCTTACCCTGCCGGCCGGCCCTCCCAATGTGTGCCTGGTTGAGGTCAATATAAACAGCGCTCCAGGCAGCAATAGCCCCTGAAGTTGTGCCTGACTCCATATTCTCTGCCCCGTCAGCAGTCTCGGGGCTGTGCTGGTGGGAGGGAGTGAGTGGCCAAGGCTTTGTTGGTGTCCCAGTGTGAGTGGGGCTCTGCTGGCCTTTCTGCAGGAGTTGCCAGGCTGCCACCTGTAAAGAAGAGGATGTGTCACCCATACCTTCCGATGGAATTTCTCTCCGGACAGAGGTGAGGAAGGAAAAAAGCAGTGGGGGCCGGGACAGTGGGGAATCTCAGGCAGGGCAATAGAAAGCTTCCAGAAGTGCGCCCGGGGCCAGGACCATCCTGGCTGGCCTGCAGGCACCAAGTTCGCCTGCGTGTTGTCGTTGGTGTGGCTCCATGGCCCTTCCTCTAGGCTTTCAAGCCCTTGTACATATTCAGGTGTTTTACCTGCGAAGGGTGGGAACAGTTCAGCAGCAGCTGGCCTGGGGCTCAGCTCACGTTTACTCACAGATGCCTCAGCACGGTCCCCCAGCTTTGCAATGAGGATGCTTCTTGCATGGGGGGTGGGTTGCTGGCTGTATGGGATGTGATTCCCCACCTCTGACCAATTTCAGAATTGTTTACCGCTGGAGCAAGTGCCCTGATAGGGTTTCCCTCTGTATAACTGGTGGGTTCAAGTTTTCTTTTTCTTTTATGGTTCAAGTTAGATTTTATTCCTCATTTATGTATTTATAGATATAAGCATGGAAATAATTCATTCCTATAAATACATCTATGTGAAGGGAAGAACTTTTTTCTGTTTTATTTTAAAATTTTATTTTTTAAAATTTTGAAATTTAATTTTATTTATTTTTTTATACAGCAGGTTATTATTAGTTATGTATTTTATGCATATACATGTATACAGGTCAATCCCAATCTCCCAACTCATCCCACCACCACCACCCCATGGCTTCCCACACTTGGTGTCCATACGTTTGTTCTCTACCTCTGTGTCTCTATTTCTTCCCTGCAAACCAGTTCATCTGTACCATTTATTAGGTTCCACATATATGCATTAATATACAATACTTGTTTTCCTCTTTCTGACTTACTTCATTCTGTATGACAGTCTCTAGATCCATCGATGTCTCTACAAATGACCCAGTTTCATTCCTTTTTATGGCTGAGTAATACTCCATTTTATATATGTACCACATCTTTATCCATTCATCTGTCTGTGGGCATTTAGGTTGCTTGCATTACCTGGCTATTGTAAATAGTGCTGCAATGAACATTGTGGTGAATGTGCCTTTTTGATTTATGGTTTTCTGTGGGTATATGCCCAGAAGTGGGATTGCTGGATCAGATGGTAATTCTATTTCTAGTTTTTTTAAGGAAACTCCATACTGTTCTCCATAGTGACTGTATCAATTTACATCCCCACCAATAGTGGAAGAGGGCTCCTTTTGTCCACACCCTCCCCAGAATTTGTTGTTTGTAGATTTTCTGATGATGCCGATTCTAACAGGTGTGAGGTGATACCTCATTGTAGTTTTGATTTGCATTTCTCTAATAATTAGTGCTGTTGAGGAGATTTTCATGGGCGTCTTGGCCATCTCTGTGTCTTCTTTGAAGAAACGACTCTTTAGATCTTCTGCCCATTTTTGTATTGGGTTGTTTGTTTTTTTAATATTAAGCTGCATGAGCTATTTATATATATATTGGAGATTAAACCTTTGTCCATTGATTCATTTGCAACGATTTTCGCCCATTCTGAGGGATGCCTTTTTCCATTCCCGTTTTTTTAACAAAAAAGGAAAGAAAGAAAAAGAAGCAGAACACTAATGTGCGTAAAATATGCCTTTTGAAATGGTCGTTTTGAAATATGGACGTCCTTTGAATTTTTTGGTCGATATGTGACCCCAGGATTTGTTTTCAGGGCAGGTGTCATTTACAGGCCTGCAATGATTTTGAATATCAACTGACCATTAGCACTGGGATTAAAGCTGCTGTTGCGCGAAACGGCCACAAGGTGGCAGCAGTTCTCCCTTACCAAATCTGGTTACTAGAGCAACAGAGCCTCAATGGAAGTCGTGTTCTAGATTGGAATTTAGAATGGAATGTGCCAGGAGAAAGCCCCTCAAGTTTGTCTCACTACTTCTTGTTCGTGTTTTTACTTTTTTTTTCTATTACAGCAAGTTTGATTACAATGTTTGGCTTGTTGTAGGTGTGGAAGATGTGGTTCTTTTACACATATACAGATGTCTGTTCTTCCTGGGATCCTTTTCCCATGTACGTTAGGACAGAATGTTGAGTAGTCTTCGCTTGGTATCCCGTAGGTCTTTGGTGATTTTATATGTCACCTGTGTTTGATTATGTCTGTAAACCCCGATATCGTAATGAAACCAATCCTCACACCTTTCCATTGGTGAACCCTAAGTTTGTTTAATGAATCTGTGATTGCCCTTCTCCGTGGAAGTATCTGCCCTGGTATCCATTTTTAGGTAACACCTATAAGTGATATGATACGATATGTGTCTTTCACTTTCTGACTTATTCCAAGTCACGTGATTACCTCTAGACTCATCTACGGGGCTGCAAATGGCATTGTGTCCTTTTTTTCCTTGGCTTCTATTCTGCCTTAGCGAGGTCCATTTTCAACAATGTGATTCCCTGAGGGTTGTGGATTAGCTGACCTGGGAAGCCTTACCCTGCCGGCCGGCCCTCCCAATGTGTGCCTGGTTGAGGTCAATATAAACAGCGCTCCAGGCAGCAATAGCCCCTGAAGTTGTGCCTGACTCCATATTCTCTGCCCCGTCAGCAGTCTCGGGGCTGTGCTGGTGGGAGGGAGTGAGTGGCCAAGGCTTTGTTGGTGTCCCAGTGTGAGTGGGGCTCTGCTGGCCTTTCTGCAGGAGTTGCCAGGCTGCCACCTGTAAAGAAGAGGATGTGTCACCCATACCTTCCGATGGAATTTCTCTCCGGACAGAGGTGAGGAAGGAAAAAAGCAGTGGGGGCCGGGACAGTGGGGAATCTCAGGCAGGGCAATAGAAAGCTTCCAGAAGTGCGCCCGGGGCCAGGACCATCCTGGCTGGCCTGCAGGCACCAAGTTCGCCTGCGTGTTGTCGTTGGTGTGGCTCCATGGCCCTTCCTCTAGGCTTTCAAGCCCTTGTACATATTCAGGTGTTTTACCTGCGAAGGGTGGGAACAGTTCAGCAGCAGCTGGCCTGGGGCTCAGCTCACGTTTACTCACAGATGCCTCAGCACGGTCCCCCAGCTTTGCAATGAGGATGCTTCTTGCATGGGGGGTGGGTTGCTGGCTGTATGGGATGTGATTCCCCACCTCTGACCAATTTCAGAATTGTTTACCGCTGGAGCAAGTGCCCTGATAGGGTTTCCCTCTGTATAACTGGTGGGTTCAAGTTTTCTTTTTCTTTTATGGTTCAAGTTAGATTTTATTCCTCATTTATGTATTTATAGATATAAGCATGGAAATAATTCATTCCTATAAATACATCTATGTGAAGGGAAGAACTTTTTTCTGTTTTATTTTAAAATTTTATTTTTTAAAATTTTGAAATTTAATTTTATTTATTTTTTTATACAGCAGGTTATTATTAGTTATGTATTTTATGCATATACATGTATACAGGTCAATCCCAATCTCCCAACTCATCCCACCACCACCACCCCATGGCTTCCCACACTTGGTGTCCATACGTTTGTTCTCTACCTCTGTGTCTCTATTTCTTCCCTGCAAACCAGTTCATCTGTACCATTTATTAGGTTCCACATATATGCATTAATATACAATACTTGTTTTCCTCTTTCTGACTTACTTCATTCTGTATGACAGTCTCTAGATCCATCGATGTCTCTACAAATGACCCAGTTTCATTCCTTTTTATGGCTGAGTAATACTCCATTTTATATATGTACCACATCTTTATCCATTCATCTGTCTGTGGGCATTTAGGTTGCTTGCATTACCTGGCTATTGTAAATAGTGCTGCATTGAACATTGTGGTGAATGTGCCTTTTTGATTTATGGTTTTCTCTGGGTATATGCCCAGAAGTGGGATTGCTGGATCAGATGATAATTCTATTTCTAGTTTTTTTAAGGAAACTCCATACTGTTCTCCATAGTGACTGTATCAATTTACATCCCCACCAATAGTGGAAGAGGGCTCCTTTTGTCCACACCCT
This sequence comes from Mesoplodon densirostris, assembly GCF_025265405.1. NCBI lineage: Eukaryota > Metazoa > Chordata > Mammalia > Artiodactyla > Ziphiidae > Mesoplodon > Mesoplodon densirostris. The sequence continues at coordinate 241,903,356 of NC_082661.1, forward strand.
CCCCAGAATTTGTTGTTTGTAGATTTTCTGATGATGCCGATTCTAACAGGTGTGAGGTGATACCTCATTGTAGTTTTGATTTGCATTTCTCTAATAATTAGTGCTGTTGAGCAGCTTTTCATGGGCGTCTTGGCCATCTCTGTGTCTTCTTTGAAGAAACGACTCTTTAGATCTTCTGCCCATTTTTGTATTGGGTTGTTTGTTTTTTTAATATTAAGCTGCATGAGCTATTTATATATATATTGGAGATTAAACCTTTGTCCATTGATTCATTTGCAACGATTTTCGCCCATTCTGAGGGATGCCTTTTTCCATTCCCGTTTTTTTAACAAAAAAGGAAAGAAAGAAAAAGAAGCAGAACACTAATGTGCGTAAAATATGCCTTTTGAAATGGTCGTTTTGAAATATGGACGTCCTTTGAATTTTTTGGTCGATATGTGACCCCAGGATTTGTTTTCAGGGCAGGTGTCATTTACAGGCCTGCAATGATTTTGAATATCAACTGACCATTAGCACTGGGATTAAAGCTGCTGTTGCGCGAAACGGCCACAAGGTGGCAGCAGTTCTCCCTTACCAAATCTGGTTACTAGAGCAACAGAGCCTCAATGGAAGTCGTGTTCTAGATTGGAATTTAGAATGGAATGTGCCAGGAGAAAGCCCCTCAAGTTTGTCTCACTACTTCTTGTTCGTGTTTTTACTTTTTTTTTCTATTACAGCAAGTTTGATTACAATGTTTGGCTTGTTGTAGGTGTGGAAGATGTGGTTCTTTTACACATATACAGATGTCTGTTCTTCCTGGGATCCTTTTCCCATGTACGTTAGGACAGAATGTTGAGTAGTCTTCTCTTGGTATCCCGTAGGTCTTTGGTGATTTTATATGTCACCTGTGTTTGATTATGTCTGTTAACCCCGATATCGTAATGAAACCAATACTCACACCTTTCCATTGGTGAACCCTAAGTTTGTTTAATGAATCTGTGATTGCCCTTCTCCGTGGAAGTATCTGCCCTGGTATCCATTTTTAGGTAACACCTATAAGTGATATGATACGATATGTGTCTTTCACTTTCTGACTTACTCCAAGTCACGTGATTACCTCTAGACTCATCTACGGGGCTGCAAATGGCATTGTGTCCTTTTATTCCTTGGCTTCTATTCTGCCTTAGCAAGGTCCATTTTCAACAATGTGATTCCCTGAGGGTTGTGGATTAGCTGACCTGGGCAGCCTTACCCTGCCGGCCGGCCCTCCCAATGTGTGCCTGGTTGAGGTCAATATAAACAGCGCTCCAGGCAGCAATAGCCCCTGAAGTTGTGCCTGACTCCATATTCTCTGCCCCGTCAGCAGTCTCGGGGCTGTGCTGGTGGGAGGGAGTGAGGGGCCAAGGCTTTGTTGGTGGCCCGGTGTGAGTGGGGCTCTGCTGGCCTTTCTGCAGGAGTTGCCAGGCTGCCACCTGTAAAGAAGAGGATGTGTCACCCATACCTTCCGATGGAATTTCTCTCCGGACAGAGGTGAGGAAGGAAAAAAGCAGTGGGGGCCGGGACAGTGGGGAATCTCAGGCAGGGCAATAGAAAGCTTCCAGAAGTGCGCCCGGGGCCAGGACCATCCTGGCTGGCCTGCAGGCACCAAGTTCGCCTGCGTGTTGTCGTTGGTGTGGCTCCATGGCCCTTCCTCTAGGCTTTCAAGCCCTTGTACATATTCAGGTGTTTTACCTGCGAAGGGTGGGAACAGTTCAGCAGCAGCTGGCCTGGGGCTCAGCTCACGTTTACTCACAGATGCCTCAGCACGGTCCCCCAGCTTTGCAATGAGGATGCTTCTTGAATGGGGGGTGGGTTGCTGGCTGTATGGGATGTGATTCCCCACCTCTGACCAATTTCAGAATTGTTTACCGCTGGAGCAAGTGCCCTGATAGGGTTTCCCTCTGTATAACTGGTGGGTTCAAGTTTTCTTTTTCTTTTATGGTTCAAGTTAGATTTGATTCCTCATTTATGTATTTATAGATATAAGCATGGAAATAATTCATTCCTATAAATACATCTGTGTGAAGGGAAGAACTTTTTTCTGTTTTATTTTAAAATTTTATTTTTTAAAATTTTGAAATTTAATTTTATTTATTTTTTTATACAGCAGGTTATTATTAGTTATGTATTTTATGCATATACATGTATACAGGTCAATCCCAATCTCCCAACTCATCCCACCACCACCACCCCATGGCTTCCCACACTTGGTGTCCATACGTTTGTTCTCTACCTCTGTGTCTCTATTTCTTCCCTGCAAACCAGTTCATCTGTACCATTTATTAGGTTCCACATATATGCATTAATATACAATACTTGTTTTCCTCTTTCTGACTTACTTTATTCTGTATGACAGTCTCTAGATCCATCGATGTCCCTACAAATGACCCAGTTTCATTCCTTTTTATGGCTGAGTAATATTCCATTTTATATATGTACCACATCTTTATCCATTCATCTGTCTGTGGGCATTTAGGTTGCTTGCATTACCTGGCTATTGTAAATAGTGCTGCAATGAACATTGTGGTGAATGTGCCTTTTTGATTTATGGTTTTCTGTGGGTATATGCCCAGAAGTGGGATTGCTGGATCAGATGGTAATTCTATTTCTAGTTTTTTTAAGGAAACTCCATACTGTTCTCCATAGTGACTGTATCAATTTACATCCCCACCAATAGTGGAAGAGGGCTCCTTTTGTCCACACCCTCCCCAGAATTTGTTGTTTGTAGATTTTCTGATGATGCCGATTCTAACAGGTGTGAGGTGATACCTCATTGTAGTTTTGATTTGCATTTCTCTAATAATTAGTGCTGTTGAGCAGCTTTTCATGGGTGTCTTGGCCATCTCTGTGTCTTCTTTGAAGAAACGACTCTTTAGATCTTCTGCCCATTTTTGTATTGGGTTGTTTGTTTTTTTAATATTAAGCTGCATGAGCTATTTATATATATATTGGAGATTAAACCTTTGTCCATTGATTCATTTGCAACGATTTTCGCCCATTCTGAGGGATGCCTTTTTCCATTCCCGTTTTTTTAACAAAAAAGGAAAGAAAGAAAAAGAAGCAGAACACTAATGTGCGTAAAATATGCCTTTTGAAATGGTCGTTTTGAAATACGGACGTCCTTTGAATTTTTTGGTCGATATGTGACCCCAGGATTTGTTTTCAGGGCAGGTGTCATATACAGGCCTGCAATGATTTTGAATATCAACTGACCATTAGCACTGGGATTAAAGCTGCTGTTGCGCGAAACGGCCACAAGGTGGCAGCAGTTCTCCCTTACCAAATCTGGTTACTAGAGCAACAGAGTCTCAATGGAAGTCGTGTTCTAGATTGGAATTTAGAATGGAATGTGCCAGGAGAAAGCCCCTCAAGTTTGTCTCACTACTTCTTGTTCGTGTTTTTACTTTTTTTTTCTATTAGAGCAAGTTTGATTACAATGTTTGGCTTGTTGTAGGTGTGGAAGATGTGGTTCTTTTACACATATACAGATGTCTGTTCTTCCTGGGACCCTTTTCCCATGTACGTTAGGACAGAATGTTGAGTAGTCTTCTCTTGGTATCCCGTAGGTCTTTGGTGATTTTATATGTCACCTGTGTTTGATTATGTCTGTTAACCCCGATATCGTAATGAAACCAATACTCACACCTTTCCATTGGTGAACCCTAAGTTTGTTTAATGAATCTGTGATTGCCCTTCTCCGTGGAAGTATCTGCCCTGGTATCCATTTTTAGGTAACACCTATAAGTGATATGATACGATATGTGTCTTTCACTTTCTGACTTACTCCAAGTCACGTGATTACCTGTAGACTCATCTACGGGGCTGCAAATGGCATTGTGTCCTTTTTTTCCTTGGCTTCTATTCTGCCTTAGCGAGGTCCATTTTCAACAATGTGATTCCCTTAGGGTTGTGGATTAGCTGACCTGGGCAGCCTTACCCTGCCGGCCGGCCCTCCCCAGGTGTGCCTGGTTGAGGTCAATATAAACAGCGCTCCAGGCAGCAATAGCCCCTGAAGTTGTGCCTGACTCCATATTCTCTGCCCCGTCAGCAGTCTCGGGGCTGTGCTGGTGGGAGGGAGTGAGGGGCCAAGGCTTTGTTGGTAGCCCGGTGTGAGTGGGGCTCTGCTGGCCTTTCTGCAGGAGTTGCCAGGCTGCCACCTGTAAAGAAGAGGATGTGTCACCCATACCTTCCGATGGAATTTCTCTCCGGACAGAGGTGAGGAAGGATAAAAGCAGTGGGGGCCGGGACAGGAGGGGTATCTCAGGCAGGGCAATAGAAAGCTTCCAGAAGAGCGCCCGGGGCCAGGACCATCCTGGATGGCCTGCAGGCACCAAGTTGGCCTGCGTGCTGTCGCTGGTGTGGCTCCACGACCCTTCCTCTAGGCTTTCAAGCCCTTGTACATATTCAGGTGTTTTACCTGGGAAGGGTGGGAACAGTTCAGCAGCAGCTGGCCTGGGGCTCAGCTCACGTTTACTCACAGATGCCTCAGCACGGTCCCCCAGCTTTGCAATGAGGACGCTCCTTGCATGGGGGGTGGGTTGCTGGCTGTATGGGAGGTGATTCCCCACCTCTGACCAATTTCAGAATTGTTTACCGCTGGAGCAAGTGCCCTGATAGGGTTTCCCTCTGTATAACTGGTGGGTTCAGGTTTTTTTTTCTTTTATGGTTCAAGTTAGATTTGATTCCTCTTTTATGTATTTATAGATATAAGCATGGAAATAATTCATTCCTATAAATACATCTGTGTGAAGGGAAGAACTTTTCTCTGTTTTATTTTAAAATTTTATTTTTTAAAATTTTGAAATTTAATTTTATTTATTTTTTTATACAGGAGGTTATTATTAGTTATGTGTTTTATGCATATACATGTATACAGGTCAATCCCAATCTCCCAACTCATCCCACCACCACCACCCCAGGGCTTCCCACACTTGGTGTCCATACGTTTGTTCTCAACCTCTGTGTCTCTATTTCTTCCCTGAAAACCAGTTCATCTGTACCAGTTTTTAGGTTCCACATATATGCATTAATATACAATATTTGTTTTCCTCTTTCTGGCTTACTTCATTCTGTATGACAGTCTCTAGATCCATCGATGTCTCTACAAATGACCCAGTTTCATTCCTTTTTTTGGCTGAGTAATATTCCATTTTATATGTGTATCACATCTTTATCCATTCATCTGTCTGTGGGCATTTAGGTTGCTTGCATTACCTGGCTATTGTAAATAGTGCTGCAATGAACATTGTGGTGAATGTGCCTTTTTGATTTATGGTTTTCTCTGGGTATATGCCCAGAAGTGGGATTGCTGGATCAGATGGTAATTCTATTTCTAGTTTTTTTAAGGAAACTCCATACTGTTCTCCATAGTGACTGTATCAATTTACATCCCCACCAATAGTGGAAGAGGGCTCCTTTTGTCCACACCCTCCCCAGAATTTGTTGTTTGTAGATTTTCTGATGATGCCGATTCTAACAGGTGTGAGGTGATACCTCATTGTAGTTTTGATTTGCATTTCTCTAATAATTAGTGCTGTTGAGCAGCTTTTCATGGGCGTCTTGGCCATCTCTGTGTCTTCTTTGAAGAAACGACTCTTTAGATCTTCTGCCCATTTTTGTATTGGGTTGTTTGTTTTTTTAATATTAAGCTGCATGAGCTATTTATATATATATTGGAGATTAAACCTTTGTCCATTGATTCATTTGCAACGATTTTCGCCCATTCTGAGGGATGCCTTTTTCCATTCCCGTTTTTTTAACAAAAAAGGAAAGAAAGAAAAAGAAGCAGAACACTAATGTGCGTAAAATATGCCTTTTGAAATGGTCGTTTTGAAATATGGACGTCCTTTGAATTTTTTGGTCGATATGTGACCCCAGGATTTGTTTTCAGGGCAGGTGTCATTTACAGGCCTGCAATGATTTTGAATATCAACTGACCATTAGCACTGGGATTAAAGCTGCTGTTGCGCGAAACGGCCACAAGGTGGCAGCAGTTCTCCCTTACCAAATCTGGTTACTAGAGCAACAGAGCCTCAATGGAAGTCGTGTTCTAGATTGGAATTTAGAATGGAATGTGCCAGGAGAAAGCCCCTCAAGTTTGTCTCACTACTTCTTGTTCGTGTTTTTACTTTTTTTTTCTATTACAGCAAGTTTGATTACAATGTTTGGCTTGTTGTAGGTGTGGAAGATGTGGTTCTTTTACACATATACAGATGTCTGTTCTTCCTGGGATCCTTTTCCCATGTACGTTAGGACAGAATGTTGAGTAGTCTTCTCTTGGTATCCCGTAGGTCTTTGGTGATTTTATATGTCACCTGTGTTTGATTATGTCTGTTAACCCCGATATCGTAATGAAACCAATACTCACACCTTTCCATTGGTGAACCCTAAGTTTGTTTAATGAATCTGTGATTGCCCTTCTCCGTGGAAGTATCTGCCCTGGTATCCATTTTTAGGTAACACCTATAAGTGATATGATACGATATGTGTCTTTCACTTTCTGACTTACTCCAAGTCACGTGATTACCTCTAGACTCATCTACGGGGCTGCAAATGGCATTGTGTCCTTTTATTCCTTGGCTTCTATTCTGCCTTAGCAAGGTCCATTTTCAACAATGTGATTCCCTGAGGGTTGTGGATTAGCTGACCTGGGCAGCCTTACCCTGCCGGCCGGCCCTCCCAATGTGTGCCTGGTTGAGGTCAATATAAACAGCGCTCCAGGCAGCAATAGCCCCTGAAGTTGTGCCTGACTCCATATTCTCTGCCCCGTCAGCAGTCTCGGGGCTGTGCTGGTGGGAGGGAGTGAGGGGCCAAGGCTTTGTTGGTGGCCCGGTGTGAGTGGGGCTCTGCTGGCCTTTCTGCAGGAGTTGCCAGGCTGCCACCTGTAAAGAAGAGGATGTGTCACCCATACCTTCCGATGGAATTTCTCTCCGGACAGAGGTGAGGAAGGAAAAAAGCAGTGGGGGCCGGGACAGTGGGGAATCTCAGGCAGGGCAATAGAAAGCTTCCAGAAGTGCGCCCGGGGCCAGGACCATCCTGGCTGGCCTGCAGGCACCAAGTTCGCCTGCGTGTTGTCGTTGGTGTGGCTCCATGGCCCTTCCTCTAGGCTTTCAAGCCCTTGTACATATTCAGGTGTTTTACCTGCGAAGGGTGGGAACAGTTCAGCAGCAGCTGGCCTGGGGCTCAGCTCACGTTTACTCACAGATGCCTCAGCACGGTCCCCCAGCTTTGCAATGAGGATGCTTCTTGAATGGGGGGTGGGTTGCTGGCTGTATGGGATGTGATTCCCCACCTCTGACCAATTTCAGAATTGTTTACCGCTGGAGCAAGTGCCCTGATAGGGTTTCCCTCTGTATAACTGGTGGGTTCAAGTTTTCTTTTTCTTTTATGGTTCAAGTTAGATTTGATTCCTCATTTATGTATTTATAGATATAAGCATGGAAATAATTCATTCCTATAAATACATCTGTGTGAAGGGAAGAACTTTTTTCTGTTTTATTTTAAAATTTTATTTTTTAAAATTTTGAAATTTAATTTTATTTATTTTTTTATACAGCAGGTTATTATTAGTTATGTATTTTATGCATATACATGTATACAGGTCAATCCCAATCTCCCAACTCATCCCACCACCACCACCCCATGGCTTCCCACACTTGGTGTCCATACGTTTGTTCTCTACCTCTGTGTCTCTATTTCTTCCCTGCAAACCAGTTCATCTGTACCATTTATTAGGTTCCACATATATGCATTAATATACAATACTTGTTTTCCTCTTTCTGACTTACTTCATTCTGTATGACAGTCTCTAGATCCATCGATGTCCCTACAAATGACCCAGTTTCATTCCTTTTTATGGCTGAGTAATATTCCATTTTATATATGTACCACATCTTTATCCATTCATCTGTCTGTGGGCATTTAGGTTGCTTGCATTACCTGGCTATTGTAAATAGTGCTGCAATGAACATTGTGGTGAATGTGCCTTTTTGATTTATGGTTTTCTGTGGGTATATGCCCAGAAGTGGGATTGCTGGATCAGATGGTAATTCTATTTCTAGTTTTTTTAAGGAAACTCCATACTGTTCTCCATAGTGACTGTATCAATTTACATCCCCACCAATAGTGGAAGAGGGCTCCTTTTGTCCACACCCTCCCCAGAATTTGTTGTTTGTAGATTTTCTGATGATGCCGATTCTAACAGGTGTGAGGTGATACCTCATTGTAGTTTTGATTTGCATTTCTCTAATAATTAGTGCTGTTGAGCAGCTTTTCATGGGTGTCTTGGCCATCTCTGTGTCTTCTTTGAAGAAACGACTCTTTAGATCTTCTGCCCATTTTTGTATTGGGTTGTTTGTTTTTTTAATATTAAGCTGCATGAGCTATTTATATATATATTGGAGATTAAACCTTTGTCCATTGATTCATTTGCAACGATTTTCGCCCATTCTGAGGGATGCCTTTTTCCATTCCCGTTTTTTTAACAAAAAAGGAAAGAAAGAAAAAGAAGCAGAACACTAATGTGCGTAAAATATGCCTTTTGAAATGGTCGTTTTGAAATACGGACGTCCTTTGAATTTTTTGGTCGATATGTGACCCCAGGATTTGTTTTCAGGGCAGGTGTCATATACAGGCCTGCAATGATTTTGAATATCAACTGACCATTAGCACTGGGATTAAAGCTGCTGTTGCGCGAAACGGCCACAAGGTGGCAGCAGTTCTCCCTTACCAAATCTGGTTACTAGAGCAACAGAGTCTCAATGGAAGTCGTGTTCTAGATTGGAATTTAGAATGGAATGTGCCAGGAGAAAGCCCCTCAAGTTTGTCTCACTACTTCTTGTTCGTGTTTTTACTTTTTTTTTCTATTAGAGCAAGTTTGATTACAATGTTTGGCTTGTTGTAGGTGTGGAAGATGTGGTTCTTTTACACATATACAGATGTCTGTTCTTCCTGGGACCCTTTTCCCATGTACGTTAGGACAGAATGTTGAGTAGTCTTCTCTTGGTATCCCGTAGGTCTTTGGTGATTTTATATGTCACCTGTGTTTGATTATGTCTGTTAACCCCGATATCGTAATGAAACCAATACTCACACCTTTCCATTGGTGAACCCTAAGTTTGTTTAATGAATCTGTGATTGCCCTTCTCCGTGGAAGTATCTGCCCTGGTATCCATTTTTAGGTAACACCTATAAGTGATATGATACGATATGTGTCTTTCACTTTCTGACTTACTCCAAGTCACGTGATTACCTGTAGACTCATCTACGGGGCTGCAAATGGCATTGTGTCCTTTTTTTCCTTGGCTTCTATTCTGCCTTAGCGAGGTCCATTTTCAACAATGTGATTCCCTTAGGGTTGTGGATTAGCTGACCTGGGCAGCCTTACCCTGCCGGCCGGCCCTCCCCAGGTGTGCCTGGTTGAGGTCAATATAAACAGCGCTCCAGGCAGCAATAGCCCCTGAAGTTGTGCCTGACTCCATATTCTCTGCCCCGTCAGCAGTCTCGGGGCTGTGCTGGTGGGAGGGAGTGAGGGGCCAAGGCTTTGTTGGTAGCCCGGTGTGAGTGGGGCTCTGCTGGCCTTTCTGCAGGAGTTGCCAGGCTGCCACCTGTAAAGAAGAGGATGTGTCACCCATACCTTCCGATGGAATTTCTCTCCGGACAGAGGTGAGGAAGGATAAAAGCAGTGGGGGCCGGGACAGGAGGGGTATCTCAGGCAGGGCAATAGAAAGCTTCCAGAAGAGCGCCCGGGGCCAGGACCATCCTGGATGGCCTGCAGGCACCAAGTTGGCCTGCGTGCTGTCGCTGGTGTGGCTCCACGACCCTTCCTCTAGGCTTTCAAGCCCTTGTACATATTCAGGTGTTTTACCTGGGAAGGGTGGGAACAGTTCAGCAGCAGCTGGCCTGGGGCTCAGCTCACGTTTACTCACAGATGCCTCAGCACGGTCCCCCAGCTTTGCAATGAGGACGCTCCTTGCATGGGGGGTGGGTTGCTGGCTGTATGGGAGGTGATTCCCCACCTCTGACCAATTTCAGAATTGTTTACTGCTGGAGCAAGTGCCCTGATAGGGTTTCCCTCTGTATAACTGGTGGGTTCAGGTTTTTTTTTCTTTTATGGTTCAAGTTAGATTTGATTCCTCTTTTATGTATTTATAGATATAAGCATGGAAATAATTCATTCCTATAAATACATCTGTGTGAAGGGAAGAACTTTTCTCTGTTTTATTTTAAAATTTTATTTTTTAAAATTTTGAAATTTAATTTTATTTATTTTTTTATACAGGAGGTTATTATTAGTTATGTGTTTTATGCATATACATGTATACAGGTCAATCCCAATCTCCCAACTCATCCCACCACCACCACCCCAGGGCTTCCCACACTTGGTGTCCATACGTTTGTTCTCAACCTCTGTGTCTCTATTTCTTCCCTGAAAACCAGTTCATCTGTACCAGTTTTTAGGTTCCACATATATGCATTAATATACAATATTTGTTTTCCTCTTTCTGGCTTACTTCATTCTGTATGACAGTCTCTAGATCCATCGATGTCTCTACAAATGACCCAGTTTCATTCCTTTTTTTGGCTGAGTAATATTCCATTTTATATGTGTATCACATCTTTATCCATTCATCTGTCTGTGGGCATTTAGGTTGCTTGCATTACCTGGCTATTGTAAATAGTGCTGCAATGAACATTGTGGTGAATGTGCCTTTTTGATTTATGGTTTTCTCTGGGTATATGCCCAGAAGTGGGATTGCTGGATCAGATGGTAATTCTATTTCTAGTTTTTTTAAGGAAACTCCATACTGTTCTCCATAGTGACTGTATCAATTTACATCCCCACCAATAGTGGAAGAGGGCTCCTTTTGTCCACACCCTCCCCAGAATTTGTTGTTTGTAGATTTTCTGATGATGCCGATTCTAACAGGTGTGAGGTGATACCTCATTGTAGTTTTGATTTGCATTTCTCTAATAATTAGTGCTGTTGAGCAGCTTTTCATGGGCGTCTTGGCCATCTCTGTGTCTTCTTTGAAGAAACGTCTCTTTAGATCTTCTGCCCATTTTTGTATTGGGTTGTTTGTTTTTTTAATATTAAGCTGCATGAGCTGTTTATATATATATTGGAGATTAAACCTTTGTCCATTGATTCATTTGCAACAATTTTCTCCCATTCTGAGGGATGCCTTTTTCCATTACCGTTTTTTTAACAAAAAAGGAAAGAAAGAAAAAGAAGCAGAACACTAATGTGCGTAAAATATGCCTTTTGAAATGGTCGTTTTGAAATATGGACGTCCTTTGAATTTTTTGGTCGATATGTGACCCCACGATTTGTTTTCAGGGCAGAAGTCATTTACAGGCCTGCAATGATTTTGAATATCAACTAACCATTAGCGCTGGGATTAAAGCTGCTGTTGCGTGAAACGGCCACAAGGTGGCAGCAGTTCTCCCTTACCAAATCTGGTTAGTAAAGCAACAGAGCCTCAATGGAAGTCCCGTTCTAGATTGGAATTTAGAACGGAATGTGCCAGGAGAAAGCCCCTCAAGTTTGTCTCACTACTTCTTGTTCGTGTTTTTACTTTTTTATTTTCTATTACAGCAAGTTTGATTACAATGTTTGGCTTGTTGTAGGTGTGGAATATGTGGTTCTTTTACACATATACAGATGTCTGTTCTTCCTGGGATCCTTTTCCCATGTACGTTAGGACAGAATGTTGAGTAGTCTTCTCTTGGTATTCCGTAGGTCTTTGGTGATTATATATGTCACCTGTGTTTGATTATGTCTGTTAACCCCGATATCGTAATGAAACCAATCCTCACACCTTTCCATTGGTGAACCCTAAGTTTGTTTAATGAATCTGTGATTGCCCTTCTCCGTGGAAGTATCTGCCCTGGTATCCATTTTTAGGTAATACCTATAAGTGATATGATACGATATGTGTCTTTCACTTTCTGACTTACTCCAAGTCACGTGGTTACCTCTAGACTCATCTACGGGGCTGCAAATGACATTGTGTCCTTTTTTTCCTTGGCTTCTATTCTGCCTTAGCGAGGTCCATTTTCAACAATGTGATTCCCTGAGGGTTGTGGATTAGCTGACCTGGGCAGCCTTACCCTGCTGGCCGGCCCTCCCCAGGTGTGCCTGGTTGAGGTCAATATAAACAGCGCTCCAGGCAGCAATAGCCCCTGAAGTTGTGCCTGACTCCATATTCTATGCCCCGTCAGCAGTCTCGGGGCTGTGCTGGTGGGAGGGAGTGAGGGGCCAAGGCTTTGTTGGTGGCCCGGTGTGAGTGGGGCTCTGCTGGCCTTTCTGCAGGAGTTGCCAGGCTGCCACCTGTAAAGAAGAGGATGTGTCACCCATACCTTCCGATGGAATTTCTCTCCGGACAGAGGTGAGGAAGGAAAAAATCAGTGGGGGCCGGGACAGTGGGGAATCTCAGGCAGGGCAATAGAAAGCTTCCAGAAGAGCGCCCGGGGCCAGGACCATCCTGGCTGGCCTGCAGGCACCAAGTTCGCCTGCGTGTTGTCGTTGGTGTGGCTCCATGGCCCTTCCTCTAGGCTTTAAAGCCCTTGTACATATTCAGGTGTTTTACCTGCGAAGGGTGGGAACAGTTCAGCAGCAGCTGGCCTGGGGCTCAGCTCACGTTTACTCACAGATGCCTCAGCACGGTCCCCCTGCTTTGCAATGAGGACGCTCCTTGCATGGGGGGTGGGTTGCTGGCTGTATGGGATGTGATTCCCCACCTCTGACCAATTTCAGAATTGTTTACCGCTGGAGCAAGTGCCCTGATAGGGTTTCCCTCTGTATAACTGGTGGGTTCAAGTTTTCTTTTTCTTTTATGGTTCAAGTTAGATTTGATTCCTCATTTATGTATTTATAGATATAAGCATGGAAATAATTCATTCCTATAAATACAGCTGTGTGAAGGGAAGAACTTTTTTCTGTTTTATTTTAAAATTTTATTTTTTAAAATTTTGAAATTTAATTTAATTTATTTTTTTATACAGCAGGTTATTATTAGTTATGTATTTTATGCATATACATGTATACAGGTCAATCCCAATCTCCCAACTCATCCCACCACCACCACCCCATGGCTTCCCACACTTGGTGTCCATACGTTTGTTCTCTACCTCTGTGTCTCTATTTCTTCCCTGCAAACCAGTTCATCTGTACCATTTATTAGGTTCCACATATATGCATTAATATACAATACTTGTTTTCCTCTTTCTGACTTACTTCATTCTGTATGACAGTCTCTAGATCCATCGATGTCTCTACAAATGACCCAGTTTCATTCCTTTTTATGGATGAGTAATATTCCATTTTATATATGTACCACATCTTTATCCATTCATCTGTCTGTGGGCATTTAGGTTGCTTGCATTACCTGGCTATTGTAAATAGTGCTGCAATGAACATTGTGGTGAATGTGCCTTTTTGATTTATGGTTTTCTGTGGGTATATGCCCAGAAGTGGGATTGCTGGATCAGATGGTAATTCTATTTCTAGTTTTTTTAAGGAAACTCCATACTGTTCTCCATAGTGACTGTATCAATTTACATCCCCACCAATAGTGGAAGAGGGCTCCTTTTGTCCACACCCTCCCTAGAATTTGTTGTTTGTAGATTTTCTGATGATGCCGATTCTAACAGGTGTGAGGTGATACCTCATTGTAGTTTTGATTTGCATTTCTCTAATAATTAGTGCTGTTGAGCAGCTTTTCATGGGCGTCTTGGCCATCTCTGTGTCTTCTTTGAAGAAACGACTCTTTAGATCTTCTGCCCATTTTTGTATTGGGTTGTTTGTTTTTTTAATATTAAGCTGCATGAGCTATTTATATATATATTGGAGATTAAACCTTTGTCCATTGATTCATTTGCAACGATTTTCGCCCATTCTGAGGGATGCCTTTTTCCATTCCCGTTTTTTTAACAAAAAAGGAAAGAAAGAAAAAGAAGCAGAACACTAATGTGCGTAAAATATGCCTTTTGAAATGGTCGTTTTGAAATATGGACGTCCTTTGAATTTTTTGGTCGATATGTGACCCCAGGATTTGTTTTCAGGGCACGTGTCATTTACAGGCCTGCAATGATTTTGAATATCAACTGACCATTAGCACTGGGATTAAAGCTGCTGTTGCGTGAAACAGCCACAAGGTGGCAGCAGTTCTCCCTTACCAAATCTGGTTACTAGAGCAACAGAGCCTCAATGGAAGTCGTGTTCTAGATTGGAATTTAGAATGGAATGTGCCAGGAGAAAGCCCCTCAAGTTTGTCTCACTACTTCTTGTTCGTGTTTTTAATTTTTTTTTCTATTACAGCAAGTTTGATTACAATGTTTGGCTTGTTGTAGGTGTGGAAGATGTGGTTCTTTTACACATATACAGATGTCTGTACTTCCTGGGATCCTTTTCCCATGTACGTTAGGACAGAATGTTGAGTAGTCTTCTCTTGGTATCCCGTAGGTCTTTGGTGATTTTATATGTCACCTGTGTTTGATTATGTCTGTTAACCCCGATATCGTAATGAAACCAATCCTCACACCTTTCCATTGGTGAACCCTAAGTTTGTTTAATGAATCTGTGATTGCCCTTCTCCGTGGAAGTATCTGCCCTGGTATCCATTTTTAGGTAACACCTATAAGTGATATGATACGATATGTGTCTTTCACTTTCTGACTTACTCCAAGTCACGTGATTACCTGTAGACTCATCTACGGGGCTGCAAATGGCATTGTGTCCTTTTTTTCCTTGGCTTCTATTCTGCCTTAGCGAGGTCCATTTTCAACAATGTGATTCCCTGAGGGTTGTGGATTAGCTGACCTGGGAAGCCTTACCCTGCCGGCCGGCCCTCCCCAGGTGTGCCTGGTTGAGGTCAATATAAACAGCGCTCCAGGCAGCAATAGCCCCTGAAGTTGTGCCTGACTCCATATTCTCTGCCCCGTCAGCAGTCTCGGGGCTGTGCTGGTGGGAGGGAGTGAGGGGCCAAGGCTTTGTTGGTGTCCCGGTGTGAGTGGGGCTCTGCTGGCCTTTCTGCAGGAGTTGCCAGGCTGCCACCTGTAAAGAAGAGGATGTGTCACCCATACCTTCCGATGGAATTTCTCTCCGGACAGAGGTGAGGAAGGAAAAAAGCAGTGGGGGCCGCGACAGTGGGGAATCTCAGGCAGGGCAATAGAAAGCTTCCAGAAGAGCGCCCGGGGCCAGGACCATCCTGGCTGGCCTGCAGGCACCAAGTTTGCCTGCGTGTTGTCGTTGGTGTGGCTCCATGGCCCTTCCTCTAGGCTTTCAAGCCCTTGTACATATTCAGGTGTTTTACCTGCGAAGGGTGGGAACAGTTCAGCAGCAGCTGGCCTGGGGCTCAGCTCACGTTTACTCACAGATGCCTCAGCACGGTCCACCAGCTTTGCAATGAGGATGCTCCTTGCATGGGGGGTGGGTTGCTGGCTGTATGGGATGTGATTCCCCACCTCTGACCAATTTCAGAATTGTTTACCGCTGGAGCAAGTGCCCTGATAGGGTTTCCCTCTATATAACTGGTGGGTTCAAGTTTTCTTTTTCTTTTATGGTTCAAGTTAGATTTGATTCCTCATTTATGTATTTATAGATATAAGCATGGAAATAATTCATTCCTATAAATACATCTGTGTGAAGGGAAGAACTTTTTTCTGTTTTATTTTAAAATTTTATTTTTTAAAATTTTGAAATTTAATTTAATTTATTTTTTTATACAGCAGGTTATTATTAGTTATGTATTTTATGCATATACATGTATACAGGTCAATCCCAATCTCCCAACTCATCCCACCACCACCACCCCATGGCTTTCCACACTTGGTGTCCATACGTTTGTTCTCTACCTCTGTGTCTCTATTTCTTCCCTGCAAACCAGTTCATCTGTACCATTTATTAGGTTCCACATATATGCATTAATATACAATACTTGTTTTCCTCTTTCTGACTTACTTCATTCTGTATGACAGTCTCTAGATCCATCGATGTCTCTACAAATGACCCAGTTTCATTCCTTTTTATGGCTGAGTAATATTCCATTTTATATATGTACCACATCTTTATCCATTCATCTGTCTGTGGGCATTTAGGTTGCTTGCATTACCTGGCTATTGTAAATAGTGCTGCAATGAACATTGTGGTGAATGTGCCTTTTTGATTTATGGTTTTCTGTGGGTATATGCCCAGTAGTGGGATTGCTGGATCAGATGGTAATTCTATTTCTAGTTTTTTTAAGGAAACTCCATACTGTTCTCCATAGTGACTGTATCAATTTACATCCCCACCAATAGTGGAAGAGGGCTCCTTTTGTCCACACCCTCCCCAGAATTTGTTGTTTGTAGATTTTCTGATGATGCCGATTCTAACAGGTGTGAGGTGATACTTCATTGTAGTTTTGATTTGCATTTCTCTAATAATTAGTGCTGTTGAGCAGCTTTTCATGGGCGTCTTGGCCATCTCTGTGTCTTCTTTGAAGAAACGACTCTTTAGATCTTCTGCCCATTTTTGTATTGGGTTGTTTGTTTTTTTAATATTAAGCTGCATGAGCTATTTATATATATATTGGAGATTAAACCTTTGTCCATTGATTCATTTGCAACGATTTTCGCCCATTCTGAGGGATGCCTTTTTCCATTCCCGTTTTTTTAACAAAAAAGGAAAGAAAGAAAAAGAAGCAGAACACTAATGTGCGTAAAATATGCCTTTTGAAATGGTCGTTTTGAAATATGGACGTCCTTTGAATTTTTTGGTCGATATGTGACCCCAGGATTTGTTTTCAGGGCACGTGTCATTTACAGGCCTGCAATGATTTTGAATATCAACTGACCATTAGCACTGGGATTAAAGCTGCTGTTGCGTGAAACAGCCACAAGGTGGCAGCAGTTCTCCCTTACCAAATCTGGTTACTAGAGCAACAGAGCCTCAATGGAAGTCGTGTTCTAGATTGGAATTTAGAATGGAATGTGCCAGGAGAAAGCCCCTCAAGTTTGTCTCACTACTTCTTGTTCGTGTTTTTAATTTTTTTTTCTATTACAGCAAGTTTGATTACAATGTTTGGCTTGTTGTAGGTGTGGAAGATGTGGTTCTTTTACACATATACAGATGTCTGTTCTTCCTGGGATCCTTTTCCCATGTACGTTAGGACAGAATGTTGAGTAGTCTTCTCTTGGTATCCCGTAGGTCTTTGGTGATTTTATATGTCACCTGTGTTTGATTATGTCTGTTAACCCCGATATCGTAATGAAACCAATCCTCACACCTTTCCATTGGTGAACCCTAAGTTTGTTTAATGAATCTGTGATTGCCCTTCTCCGTGGAAGTATCTGCCCTGGTATCCATTTTTAGGTAACACCTATAAGTGATATGATACGATATGTGTCTTTCACTTTCTGACTTACTCCAAGTCACGTGATTACCTGTAGACTCATCTACGGGGCTGCAAATGGCATTGTGTCCTTTTTTTCCTTGGCTTCTATTCTGCCTTAGCGAGGTCCATTTTCAACAATGTGATTCCCTGAGGGTTGTGGATTAGCTGACCTGGGAAGCCTTACCCTGCCGGCCGGCCCTCCCCAGGTGTGCCTGGTTGAGGTCAATATAAACAGCGCTCCAGGCAGCAATAGCCCCTGAAGTTGTGCCTGACTCCATATTCTCTGCCCCGTCAGCAGTCTCGGGGCTGTGCTGGTGGGAGGGAGTGAGGGGCCAAGGCTTTGTTGGTGTCCCGGTGTGAGTGGGGCTCTGCTGGCCTTTCTGCAGGAGTTGCCAGGCTGCCACCTGTAAAGAAGAGGATGTGTCACCCATACCTTCCGATGGAATTTCTCTCCGGACAGAGGTGAGGAAGGAAAAAAGCAGTGGGGGCCGCGACAGTGGGGAATCTCAGGCAGGGCAATAGAAAGCTTCCAGAAGAGCGCCCGGGGCCAGGACCATCCTGGCTGGCCTGCAGGCACCAAGTTTGCCTGCGTGTTGTCGTTGGTGTGGCTCCATGGCCCTTCCTCTAGGCTTTCAAGCCCTTGTACATATTCAGGTGTTTTACCTGCGAAGGGTGGGAACAGTTCAGCAGCAGCTGGCCTGGGGCTCAGCTCACGTTTACTCACAGATGCCTCAGCACGGTCCCCCAGCTTTGCAATGAGGATGCTCCTTGCATGGGGGGTGGGTTGCTGGCTGTATGGGATGTGATTCCCCACCTCTGACCAATTTCAGAATTGTTTACCGCTGGAGCAAGTGCCCTGATAGGGTTTCCCTCTATATAACTGGTGGGTTCATGTTTTCTTTTTCTTTTATGGTTCAAGTTAGATTTGATTCCTCATTTATGTATTTATAGATATAAGCATGGAAATAATTCATTCCTATAAATACATCTGTGTGAAGGGAAGAACTTTTTTCTGTTTTATTTTAAAATTTTATTTTTTAAAATTTTGAAATTTAATTTAATTTATTTTTTTATACAGCAGGTTATTATTAGTTATGTATTTTATGCATATACATGTATACAGGTCAATCCCAATCTCCCAACTCATCCCACCACCACCACCCCATGGCTTTCCACACTTGGTGTCCATACGTTTGTTCTCTACCTCTGTGTCTCTATTTCTTCCCTGCAAACCAGTTCATCTGTACCATTTATTAGGTTCCACATATATGCATTAATATACAATACTTGTTTTCCTCTTTCTGACTTACTTCATTCTGTATGACAGTCTCTAGATCCATCGATGTCTCTACAAATGACCCAGTTTCATTCCTTTTTATGGCTGAGTAATACTCCATTTTATATATGTACCACATCTTTATCCATTCATCTGTCTGTGGGCATTTAGGTTGCTTGCATTACCTGGCTATTGTAAATAGTGCTGCAATGAACATTGTGGTGAATGTGCCTTTTTGATTTATGGTTTTCTGTGGGTATATGCCCAGAAGTGGGATTGCTGGATCAGATGGTAATTCTATTTCTAGTTTTTTTAAGGAAACTCCATACTGTTCTCCATAGTGACTGTATCAATTTACATCCCCACCAATAGTGGAAGAGGGCTCCTTTTGTCCACACCCTCCCTAGAATTTGTTGTTTGTAGATTTTCTGATGATGCCGATTCTAACAGGTGTGAGGTGATACCTCATTGTAGTTTTGATTTGCATTTCTCTAATAATTAGTGCTGTTGAGCAGCTTTTCATGGGCGTCTTGGCCATCTCTGTGTCTTCTTTGAAGAAACGACTCTTTAGATCTTCTGCCCATTTTTGTATTGGGTTGTTTGTTTTTTTAATATTAAGCTGCATGAGCTATTTATATATATATTGGAGATTAAACCTTTGTCCATTGATTCATTTGCAACGATTTTCGCCCATTCTGAGGGATGCCTTTTTCCATTCCCGTTTTTTTAACAAAAAAGGAAAGAAAGAAAAAGAAGCAGAACACTAATGTGCGTAAAATATGCCTTTTGAAATGGTCGTTTTGAAATATGGACGTCCTTTGAATTTTTTGGTCGATATGTGACCCCACGATTTGTTTTCAGGGCAGAAGTCATTTACAGGCCTGCAATGATTTTGAATATCAACTAACCATTAGCGCTGGGATTAAAGCTGCTGTTGCGTGAAACGGCCACAAGGTGGCAGCAGTTCTCCCTTACCAAATCTGGTTAGTAAAGCAACAGAGCCTCAATGGAAGTCCCGTTCTAGATTGGAATTTAGAACGGAATGTGCCAGGAGAAAGCCCCTCAAGTTTGTCTCACTACTTCTTGTTCGTGTTTTTACTTTTTTATTTTCTATTACAGCAAGTTTGATTACAATGTTTGGCTTGTTGTAGGTGTGGAATATGTGGTTCTTTTACACATATACAGATGTCTGTTCTTCCTGGGATCCTTTTCCCATGTACGTTAGGACAGAATGTTGAGTAGTCTTCTCTTGGTATTCCGTAGGTCTTTGGTGATTATATATGTCACCTGTGTTTGATTATGTCTGTTAACCCCGATATCGTAATGAAACCAATCCTCACACCTTTCCATTGGTGAACCCTAAGTTTGTTTAATGAATCTGTGATTGCCCTTCTCCGTGGAAGTATCTGCCCTGGTATCCATTTTTAGGTAATACCTATAAGTGATATGATACGATATGTGTCTTTCACTTTCTGACTTACTCCAAGTCACGTGGTTACCTCTAGACTCATCTACGGGGCTGCAAATGACATTGTGTCCTTTTTTTCCTTGGCTTCTATTCTGCCTTAGCGAGGTCCATTTTCAACAATGTGATTCCCTGAGTGTTGTGGATTAGCTGACCTGGGCAGCCTTACCCTGCTGGCCGGCCCTCCCCAGGTGTGCCTGGTTGAGGTCAATATAAACAGCGCTCCAGGCAGCAATAGCCCCTGAAGTTGTGCCTGACTCCATATTCTATGCCCCGTCAGCAGTCTCGGGGCTGTGCTGGTGGGAGGGAGTGAGGGGCCAAGGCTTTGTTGGTGGCCCGGTGTGAGTGGGGCTCTGCTGGCCTTTCTGCAGGAGTTGCCAGGCTGCCACCTGTAAAGAAGAGGATGTGTCACCCATACCTTCCGATGGAATTTCTCTCCGGACAGAGGTGAGGAAGGAAAAAAGCAGTGGGGGCCGGGACAGTGGGGAATCTCAGGCAGGGCAATAGAAAGCTTCCAGAAGAGCGCCCGGGGCCAGGACCATCCTGGCTGGCCTGCAGGCACCAAGTTCGCCTGCGTGTTGTCGTTGGTGTGGCTCCATGGCCCTTCCTCTAGGCTTTAAAGCCCTTGTACATATTCAGGTGTTTTACCTGCGAAGGGTGGGAACAGTTCAGCAGCAGCTGGCCTGGGGCTCAGCTCACGTTTACTCACAGATGCCTCAGCACGGTCCCCCTGCTTTGCAATGAGGACGCTCCTTGCATGGGGGGTGGGTTGCTGGCTGTATGGGATGTGATTCCCCACCTCTGACCAATTTCAGAATTGTTTACCGCTGGAGCAAGTGCCCTGATAGGGTTTCCCTCTGTATAACTGGTGGGTTCAAGTTTTCTTTTTCTTTTATGGTTCAAGTTAGATTTGATTCCTCATTTATGTATTTATAGATATAAGCATGGAAATAATTCATTCCTATAAATACAGCTGTGTGAAGGGAAGAACTTTTTTCTGTTTTATTTTAAAATTTTATTTTTTAAAATTTTGAAATTTAATTTAATTTATTTTTTTATACAGCAGGTTATTATTAGTTATGTATTTTATGCATATACATGTATACAGGTCAATCCCAATCTCCCAACTCATCCCACCACCACCACCCCATGGCTTCCCACACTTGGTGTCCATACGTTTGTTCTCTACCTCTGTGTCTCTATTTCTTCCCTGCAAACCAGTTCATCTGTACCATTTATTAGGTTCCACATATATGCATTAATATACAATACTTGTTTTCCTCTTTCTGACTTACTTCATTCTGTATGACAGTCTCTAGATCCATCGATGTCTCTACAAATGACCCAGTTTCATTCCTTTTTATGGATGAGTAATATTCCATTTTATATATGTACCACATCTTTATCCATTCATCTGTCTGTGGGCATTTAGGTTGCTTGCATTACCTGGCTATTGTAAATAGTGCTGCAATGAACATTGTGGTGAATGTGCCTTTTTGATTTATGGTTTTCTGTGGGTATATGCCCAGAAGTGGGATTGCTGGATCAGATGGTAATTCTATTTCTAGTTTTTTTAAGGAAACTCCATACTGTTCTCCATAGTGACTGTATCAATTTACATCCCCACCAATAGTGGAAGAGGGCTCCTTTTGTCCACACCCTCCCTAGAATTTGTTGTTTGTAGATTTTCTGATGATGCCGATTCTAACAGGTGTGAGGTGATACCTCATTGTAGTTTTGATTTGCATTTCTCTAATAATTAGTGCTGTTGAGCAGCTTTTCATGGGCGTCTTGGCCATCTCTGTGTCTTCTTTGAAGAAACGACTCTTTAGATCTTCTGCCCATTTTTGTATTGGGTTGTTTGTTTTTTTAATATTAAGCTGCATGAGCTATTTATATATATATTGGAGATTAAACCTTTGTCCATTGATTCATTTGCAACGATTTTCGCCCATTCTGAGGGATGCCTTTTTCCATTCCCGTTTTTTTAACAAAAAAGGAAAGAAAGAAAAAGAAGCAGAACACTAATGTGCGTAAAATATGCCTTTTGAAATGGTCGTTTTGAAATATGGACGTCCTTTGAATTTTTTGGTCGATATGTGACCCCAGGATTTGTTTTCAGGGCACGTGTCATTTACAGGCCTGCAATGATTTTGAATATCAACTGACCATTAGCACTGGGATTAAAGCTGCTGTTGCGTGAAACAGCCACAAGGTGGCAGCAGTTCTCCCTTACCAAATCTGGTTACTAGAGCAACAGAGCCTCAATGGAAGTCGTGTTCTAGATTGGAATTTAGAATGGAATGTGCCAGGAGAAAGCCCCTCAAGTTTGTCTCACTACTTCTTGTTCGTGTTTTTAATTTTTTTTTCTATTACAGCAAGTTTGATTACAATGTTTGGCTTGTTGTAGGTGTGGAAGATGTGGTTCTTTTACACATATACAGATGTCTGTTCTTCCTGGGATCCTTTTCCCATGTACGTTAGGACAGAATGTTGAGTAGTCTTCTCTTGGTATCCCGTAGGTCTTTGGTGATTTTATATGTCACCTGTGTTTGATTATGTCTGTTAACCCCGATATCGTAATGAAACCAATCCTCACACCTTTCCATTGGTGAACCCTAAGTTTGTTTAATGAATCTGTGATTGCCCTTCTCCGTGGAAGTATCTGCCCTGGTATCCATTTTTAGGTAACACCTATAAGTGATATGATACGATATGTGTCTTTCACTTTCTGACTTACTCCAAGTCACGTGATTACCTGTAGACTCATCTACGGGGCTGCAAATGGCATTGTGTCCTTTTTTTCCTTGGCTTCTATTCTGCCTTAGCGAGGTCCATTTTCAACAATGTGATTCCCTGAGGGTTGTGGATTAGCTGACCTGGGAAGCCTTACCCTGCCGGCCGGCCCTCCCCAGGTGTGCCTGGTTGAGGTCAATATAAACAGCGCTCCAGGCAGCAATAGCCCCTGAAGTTGTGCCTGACTCCATATTCTCTGCCCCGTCAGCAGTCTCGGGGCTGTGCTGGTGGGAGGGAGTGAGGGGCCAAGGCTTTGTTGGTGTCCCGGTGTGAGTGGGGCTCTGCTGGCCTTTCTGCAGGAGTTGCCAGGCTGCCACCTGTAAAGAAGAGGATGTGTCACCCATACCTTCCGATGGAATTTCTCTCCGGACAGAGGTGAGGAAGGAAAAAATCAGTGGGGGCCGGGACAGTGGGGAATCTCAGGCAGGGCAATAGAAAGCTTCCAGAAGAGCGCCCGGGGCCAGGACCATCCTGGCTGGCCTGCAGGCACCAAGTTTGCCTGCGTGTTGTCGTTGGTGTGGCTCCATGGCCCTTCCTCTAGGCTTTCAAGCCCTTGTACATATTCAGGTGTTTTACCTGCGAAGGGTGGGAACAGTTCAGCAGCAGCTGGCCTGTGGCTCAGCTCACGTTTACTCACAGATGCCTCAGCACGGTCCCCCAGCTTTGCAATGAGGATGCTCCTTGCATGGGGGGTGGGTTGCTGGCTGTATGGGATGTGATTCCCCACCTCTGACCAATTTCAGAATTGTTTACCGCTGGAGCAAGTGCCCTGATAGGGTTTCCCTCTATATAACTGGTGGGTTCAAGTTTTCTTTTTCTTTTATGGTTCAAGTTAGATTTGATTCCTCATTTATGTATTTATAGATATAAGCATGGAAATAATTCATTCCTATAAATACATCTGTGTGAAGGGAAGAACTTTTTTCTGTTTTATTTTAAAATTTTATTTTTTAAAATTTTGAAATTTAATTTAATTTATTTTTTTATACAGCAGGTTATTATTAGTTATGTATTTTATGCATATACATGTATACAGGTCAATCCCAATCTCCCAACTCATCCCACCACCACCACCCCATGGCTTTCCACACTTGGTGTCCATACGTTTGTTCTCTACCTCTGTGTCTCTATTTCTTCCCTGCAAACCAGTTCATCTGTACCATTTATTAGGTTCCACATATATGCATTAATATACAATACTTGTTTTCCTCTTTCTGACTTACTTCATTCTGTATGACAGTCTCTAGATCCATCGATGTCTCTACAAATGACCCAGTTTCATTCCTTTTTATGGCTGAGTAATATTCCATTTTATATATGTACCACATCTTTATCCATTCATCTGTCTGTGGGCATTTAGGTTGCTTGCATTACCTGGCTATTGTAAATAGTGCTGCAATGAACATTGTGGTGAATGTGCCTTTTTGATTTATGGTTTTCTGTGGGTATATGCCCAGTAGTGGGATTGCTGGATCAGATGGTAATTCTATTTCTAGTTTTTTTAAGGAAACTCCATACTGTTCTCCATAGTGACTGTATCAATTTACATCCCCACCAATAGTGGAAGAGGGCTCCTTTTGTCCACACCCTCCCCAGAATTTGTTGTTTGTAGATTTTCTGATGATGCCGATTCTAACAGGTGTGAGGTGATACTTCATTGTAGTTTTGATTTGCATTTCTCTAATAATTAGTGCTGTTGAGCAGCTTTTCATGGGCGTCTTGGCCATCTCTGTGTCTTCTTTGAAGAAACGACTCTTTAGATCTTCTGCCCATTTTTGTATTGGGTTGTTTGTTTTTTTAATATTAAGCTGCATGAGCTATTTATATATATATTGGAGATTAAACCTTTGTCCATTGATTCATTTGCAACGATTTTCGCCCATTCTGAGGGATGCCTTTTTCCATTCCCGTTTTTTTAACAAAAAAGGAAAGAAAGAAAAAGAAGCAGAACACTAATGTGCGTAAAATATGCCTTTTGAAATGGTCGTTTTGAAATATGGACGTCCTTTGAATTTTTTGGTCGATATGTGACCCCAGGATTTGTTTTCAGGGCACGTGTCATTTACAGGCCTGCAATGATTTTGAATATCAACTGACCATTAGCACTGGGATTAAAGCTGCTGTTGCGTGAAACAGCCACAAGGTGGCAGCAGTTCTCCCTTACCAAATCTGGTTACTAGAGCAACAGAGCCTCAATGGAAGTCGTGTTCTAGATTGGAATTTAGAATGGAATGTGCCAGGAGAAAGCCCCTCAAGTTTGTCTCACTACTTCTTGTTCGTGTTTTTAATTTTTTTTTCTATTACAGCAAGTTTGATTACAATGTTTGGCTTGTTGTAGGTGTGGAAGATGTGGTTCTTTTACACATATACAGATGTCTGTTCTTCCTGGGATCCTTTTCCCATGTACGTTAGGACAGAATGTTGAGTAGTCTTCTCTTGGTATCCCGTAGGTCTTTGGTGATTTTATATGTCACCTGTGTTTGATTATGTCTGTTAACCCCGATATCGTAATGAAACCAATCCTCACACCTTTCCATTGGTGAACCCTAAGTTTGTTTAATGAATCTGTGATTGCCCTTCTCCGTGGAAGTATCTGCCCTGGTATCCATTTTTAGGTAACACCTATAAGTGATATGATACGATATGTGTCTTTCACTTTCTGACTTACTCCAAGTCACGTGATTACCTGTAGACTCATCTACGGGGCTGCAAATGGCATTGTGTCCTTTTTTTCCTTGGCTTCTATTCTGCCTTAGCGAGGTCCATTTTCAACAATGTGATTCCCTGAGGGTTGTGGATTAGCTGACCTGGGAAGCCTTACCCTGCCGGCCGGCCCTCCCCAGGTGTGCCTGGTTGAGGTCAATATAAACAGCGCTCCAGGCAGCAATAGCCCCTGAAGTTGTGCCTGACTCCATATTCTCTGCCCCGTCAGCAGTCTCGGGGCTGTGCTGGTGGGAGGGAGTGAGGGGCCAAGGCTTTGTTGGTGTCCCGGTGTGAGTGGGGCTCTGCTGGCCTTTCTGCAGGAGTTGCCAGGCTGCCACCTGTAAAGAAGAGGATGTGTCACCCATACCTTCCGATGGAATTTCTCTCCGGACAGAGGTGAGGAAGGAAAAAAGCAGTGGGGGCCGCGACAGTGGGGAATCTCAGGCAGGGCAATAGAAAGCTTCCAGAAGAGCGCCCGGGGCCAGGACCATCCTGGCTGGCCTGCAGGCACCAAGTTTGCCTGCGTGTTGTCGTTGGTGTGGCTCCATGGCCCTTCCTCTAGGCTTTCAAGCCCTTGTACATATTCAGGTGTTTTACCTGCGAAGGGTGGGAACAGTTCAGCAGCAGCTGGCCTGGGGCTCAGCTCACGTTTACTCACAGATGCCTCAGCACGGTCCCCCAGCTTTGCAATGAGGATGCTCCTTGCATGGGGGGTGGGTTGCTGGCTGTATGGGATGTGATTCCCCACCTCTGACCAATTTCAGAATTGTTTACCGCTGGAGCAAGTGCCCTGATAGGGTTTCCCTCTATATAACTGGTGGGTTCAAGTTTTCTTTTTCTTTTATGGTTCAAGTTAGATTTGATTCCTCATTTATGTATTTATAGATATAAGCATGGAAATAATTCATTCCTATAAATACATCTGTGTGAAGGGAAGAACTTTTTTCTGTTTTATTTTAAAATTTTATTTTTTAAAATTTTGAAATTTAATTTAATTTATTTTTTTATACAGCAGGTTATTATTAGTTATGTATTTTATGCATATACATGTATACAGGTCAATCCCAATCTCCCAACTCATCCCACCACCACCACCCCATGGCTTTCCACACTTGGTGTCCATACGTTTGTTCTCTACCTCTGTGTCTCTATTTCTTCCCTGCAAACCAGTTCATCTGTACCATTTATTAGGTTCCACATATATGCATTAATATACAATACTTGTTTTCCTCTTTCTGACTTACTTCATTCTGTATGACAGTCTCTAGATCCATCGATGTCTCTACAAATGACCCAGTTTCATTCCTTTTTATGGCTGAGTAATATTCCATTTTATATATGTACCACATCTTTATCCATTCATCTGTCTGTGGGCATTTAGGTTGCTTGCATTACCTGGCTATTGTAAATAGTGCTGCAATGAACATTGTGGTGAATGTGCCTTTTTGATTTATGGTTTTCTGTGGGTATATGCCCAGTAGTGGGATTGCTGGATCAGATGGTAATTCTATTTCTAGTTTTTTTAAGGAAACTCCATACTGTTCTCCATAGTGACTGTATCAATTTACATCCCCACCAATAGTGGAAGAGGGCTCCTTTTGTCCACACCCTCCCCAGAATTTGTTGTTTGTAGATTTTCTGATGATGCCGATTCTAACAGGTGTGAGGTGATACTTCATTGTAGTTTTGATTTGCATTTCTCTAATAATTAGTGCTGTTGAGCAGCTTTTCATGGGCGTCTTGGCCATCTCTGTGTCTTCTTTGAAGAAACGACTCTTTAGATCTTCTGCCCATTTTTGTATTGGGTTGTTTGTTTGTTTAATATTAAGCTGCATGAGCTATTTATATATATATTGGAGATTAAACCTTTGTCCATTGATTCATTTGCAACGATTTTCGCCCATTCTGAGGGATGCCTTTTTCCATTCCCGTTTTTTTAACAAAAAAGGAAAGAAAGAAAAAGAAGCAGAACACTAATGTGCGTAAAATATGCCTTTTGAAATGGTCGTTTTGAAATACGGACGTCCTTTGAATTTTTTGGTCGATATGTGACCCCAGGATTTGTTTTCAGGGCAGGTGTCATATACAGGCCTGCAATGATTTTGAATATCAACTGACCATTAGCACTGGGATTAAAGCTGCTGTTGCGCGAAACGGCCACAAGGTGGCAGCAGTTCTCCCTTACCAAATCTGGTTACTAGAGCAACAGAGTCTCAATGGAAGTCGTGTTCTAGATTGGAATTTAGAATGGAATGTGCCAGGAGAAAGCCCCTCAAGTTTGTCTCACTACTTCTTGTTCGTGTTTTTACTTTTTTTTTCTATTAGAGCAAGTTTGATTACAATGTTTGGCTTGTTGTAGGTGTGGAAGATGTGGTTCTTTTACACATATACAGATGTCTGTTCTTCCTGGGACCCTTTTCCCATGTACGTTAGGACAGAATGTTGAGTAGTCTTCTCTTGGTATCCCGTAGGTCTTTGGTGATTTTATATGTCACCTGTGTTTGATTATGTCTGTTAACCCCGATATCGTAATGAAACCAATACTCACACCTTTCCATTGGTGAACCCTAAGTTTGTTTAATGAATCTGTGATTGCCCTTCTCCGTGGAAGTATCTGCCCTGGTATCCATTTTTAGGTAACACCTATAAGTGATATGATACGATATGTGTCTTTCACTTTCTGACTTACTCCAAGTCACGTGATTACCTGTAGACTCATCTACGGGGCTGCAAATGGCATTGTGTCCTTTTTTTCCTTGGCTTCTATTCTGCCTTAGCGAGGTCCATTTTCAACAATGTGATTCCCTTAGGGTTGTGGATTAGCTGACCTGGGCAGCCTTACCCTGCCGGCCGGCCCTCCCCAGGTGTGCCTGGTTGAGGTCAATATAAACAGCGCTCCAGGCAGCAATAGCCCCTGAAGTTGTGCCTGACTCCATATTCTCTGCCCCGTCAGCAGTCTCGGGGCTGTGCTGGTGGGAGGGAGTGAGGGGCCAAGGCTTTGTTGGTAGCCCGGTGTGAGTGGGGCTCTGCTGGCCTTTCTGCAGGAGTTGCCAGGCTGCCACCTGTAAAGAAGAGGATGTGTCACCCATACCTTCCGATGGAATTTCTCTCCGGACAGAGGTGAGGAAGGATAAAAGCAGTGGGGGCCGGGACAGGAGGGGTATCTCAGGCAGGGCAATAGAAAGCTTCCAGAAGAGCGCCCGGGGCCAGGACCATCCTGGATGGCCTGCAGGCACCAAGTTGGCCTGCGTGCTGTCGCTGGTGTGGCTCCACGACCCTTCCTCTAGGCTTTCAAGCCCTTGTACATATTCAGGTGTTTTACCTGGGAAGGGTGGGAACAGTTCAGCAGCAGCTGGCCTGGGGCTCAGCTCACGTTTACTCACAGATGCCTCAGCACGGTCCCCCAGCTTTGCAATGAGGACGCTCCTTGCATGGGGGGTGGGTTGCTGGCTGTATGGGAGGTGATTCCCCACCTCTGACCAATTTCAGAATTGTTTACCGCTGGAGCAAGTGCCCTGATAGGGTTTCCCTCTGTATAACTGGTGGGTTCAGGTTTTTTTTTCTTTTATGGTTCAAGTTAGATTTGATTCCTCTTTTATGTATTTATAGATATAAGCATGGAAATAATTCATTCCTATAAATACATCTGTGTGAAGGGAAGAACTTTTCTCTGTTTTATTTTAAAATTTTATTTTTTAAAATTTTGAAATTTAATTTTATTTATTTTTTTATACAGGAGGTTATTATTAGTTATGTGTTTTATGCATATACATGTATACAGGTCAATCCCAATCTCCCAACTCATCCCACCACCACCACCCCAGGGCTTCCCACACTTGGTGTCCATACGTTTGTTCTCAACCTCTGTGTCTCTATTTCTTCCCTGAAAACCAGTTCATCTGTACCAGTTTTTAGGTTCCACATATATGCATTAATATACAATATTTGTTTTCCTCTTTCTGGCTTACTTCATTCTGTATGACAGTCTCTAGATCCATCGATGTCTCTACAAATGACCCAGTTTCATTCCTTTTTTTGGCTGAGTAATATTCCATTTTATATGTGTATCACATCTTTATCCATTCATCTGTCTGTGGGCATTTAGGTTGCTTGCATTACCTGGCTATTGTAAATAGTGCTGCAATGAACATTGTGGTGAATGTGCCTTTTTGATTTATGGTTTTCTCTGGGTATATGCCCAGAAGTGGGATTGCTGGATCAGATGGTAATTCTATTTCTAGTTTTTTTAAGGAAACTCCATACTGTTCTCCATAGTGACTGTATCAATTTACATCCCCACCAATAGTGGAAGAGGGCTCCTTTTGTCCACACCCTCCCCAGAATTTGTTGTTTGTAGATTTTCTGATGATGCCGATTCTAACAGGTGTGAGGTGATACCTCATTGTAGTTTTGATTTGCATTTCTCTAATAATTAGTGCTGTTGAGCAGCTTTTCATGGGCGTCTTGGCCATCTCTGTGTCTTCTTTGAAGAAACGTCTCTTTAGATCTTCTGCCCATTTTTGTATTGGGTTGTTTGTTTTTTTAATATTAAGCTGCATGAGCTGTTTATATATATATTGGAGATTAAACCTTTGTCCATTGATTCATTTGCAACAATTTTCTCCCATTCTGAGGGATGCCTTTTTCCATTACCGTTTTTTTAACAAAAAAGGAAAGAAAGAAAAAGAAGCAGAACACTAATGTGCGTAAAATATGCCTTTTGAAATGGTCGTTTTGAAATATGGACGTCCTTTGAATTTTTTGGTCGATATGTGACCCCACGATTTGTTTTCAGGGCAGAAGTCATTTACAGGCCTGCAATGATTTTGAATATCAACTAACCATTAGCGCTGGGATTAAAGCTGCTGTTGCGTGAAACGGCCACAAGGTGGCAGCAGTTCTCCCTTACCAAATCTGGTTAGTAAAGCAACAGAGCCTCAATGGAAGTCCCGTTCTAGATTGGAATTTAGAACGGAATGTGCCAGGAGAAAGCCCCTCAAGTTTGTCTCACTACTTCTTGTTCGTGTTTTTACTTTTTTATTTTCTATTACAGCAAGTTTGATTACAATGTTTGGCTTGTTGTAGGTGTGGAATATGTGGTTCTTTTACACATACACAGATGTCTGTTCTTCCTGGGATCCTTTTCCCATGTACGTTAGGACAGAATGTTGAGTAGTCTTCTCTTGGTATTCCGTAGGTCTTTGGTGATTATATATGTCACCTGTGTTTGATTATGTCTGTTAACCCCGATATCGTAATGAAACCAATCCTCACACCTTTCCATTGGTGAACCCTAAGTTTGTTTAATGAATCTGTGATTGCCCTTCTCCGTGGAAGTATCTGCCCTGGTTTCCATTTTTAGGTAACACCTATAAGTGATATGATACGATATGTGTCTTTCACTTTCTGACTTACTCCAAGTCACGTGATTACCTCTAGACTCATCTACGGGGCTGCAAATGGCATTGTGTCCTTTTTTTCCTTGGCTTCTATTCTGCCTTAGCGAGGTCCATTTTCAACAATGTGATTCCCTGAGGGTTGTGGATTAGCTGACCTGGGCAGCCTTACCCTGCCGGCCGGCCCTCCCCAGGTGTGCCTGGTTGAGGTCAATATAAACAGCGCTCCAGGCAGCAATAGCCCCTGAAGTTGTGCCTGACTCCATATTCTATGCCCCGTCAGCAGTCTCGGGGCTGTGCTGGTGGGAGGGAGTGAGGGGCCAAGGCTTTGTTGGTGGCCCGGTGTGAGTGGGGCTCTGCTGGCCTTTCTGCAGGAGTTGCCAGGCTGCCACCTGTAAAGAAGAGGATGTGTCACCCATACCTTCCGATGGAATTTCTCTCCGGACAGAGGTGAGGAAAGATAAAAGCAGTGGGGGCCGGGACAGGAGGGGTATCTCAGGCAGGGCAATAGAAAGCTTCCAGAAGAGCGCCCGGGGCCAGGACCATCCTGGCGGGCCTGCAGGCACCAAGTTGGCCTGCGTGCTGTCGCTGGTGTGGCTCCACGGCCCTTCCTCTAGGCTTTCAAGCCCTTGTACATATTCAGGTGTTTTACCTGGGAAGGGTGGGAACAGTTCAGCAGCAGCTGGCCTGGGGCTCAGCTCACGTTTACTCACAGATGCCTCAGCACGGTCCCCTAGCTTTGCAATGAGGACGCTCCTTGCATGGGGTGTGGGTTGCTGGCTGTATGGGAGGTGATTCCGCACCTCTGACCAATTTCAGAATTGTTTACCGCTGGAGCAAGTGCCCTGATAGGGTTTCCCTCTGTATAACTGGTGGGTTCAGGTTTTTTTTTT
The DNA here is from genome assembly GCF_025265405.1 of Mesoplodon densirostris. Classification (NCBI taxonomy): domain Eukaryota; kingdom Metazoa; phylum Chordata; class Mammalia; order Artiodactyla; family Ziphiidae; genus Mesoplodon; species Mesoplodon densirostris. The sequence goes on from NC_082661.1 coordinate 241,935,278, forward strand.
CTTTTATGGTTCAAGTTAGATTTGATTCCTCTTTTATGTATTTATAGATATAAGCATGGAAATAATTCATTCCTATAAATACAGCTGTGTGAAGGGAAGAACTTTTTTCTGTTTTATTTTAAAATTTTATTTTTTAAAATTTTGAAATTTAATTTTATTTATTTTTTTATACAGGAGGTTATTATTAGTTATGTGTTTTATGCATATACATGTATACAGGTCAATCCCAATCTGCCAACTCATCCCACCACCACCACCCCATGGCTTCCCACACTTGGTGTCCATACGTTTGTTCTCTACCTCTGTGTCTCTATTTCTTCCCTGAAAACCAGTTCATCTGTACCAGTTTTTAGGTTCCACATATATGCATTAATGTACAATATTTGTTTTCCTCTTTCTGGCTTACTTCATTCTGAATGACAGTCTCTAGATCCATCGATGTCTCTACAAATGACCCAGTTTCATTCCTTTTTATGGCTGAGTAATATTCCATTTTATATATGTATCACATCTTTATCCATTCATCTGTCTGTGGGCATTTAGGTTGCTTGCATTACCTGGCTATTGTAAATAGTGCTGCAATGAACATTGTGGTGAATGTGCCTTTTTGATTTATGGTTTTCTCTGGGTATATGCCCAGAAGTGGGATTGCTGGATCAGATGGTAATTCTATTTCTAGTTTTTTTAAGGAAACTCCATACTGTTCTCCATAGTGACTGTATCAATTTACATCCCCACCAATAGTGGAAGAGGGCTCCTTTTGTCCACACCCTCCCCAGAATTTGTTGTTTGTAGATTTTCTGATGATGCCGATTCTAACAGGTGTGAGGTGATACCTCATTGTAGTTTTGATTTGCATTTCTCTAATAATTAGTGCTGTTGAGCAGCTTTTCATGGGCGTCTTGGCCATCTCTGTGTCTTCTTTGAAGAAACGTCTCTTTAGATCTTCTGCCCATTTTTGTATTGGGTTGTTTGTTTTTTTAATATTAAGCTGCATGAGCTGTTTTTATATATATTGGAGATTAAACCTTTGTCCATTGATTCATTTGCAACGATTTTCGCCCATTCTGAGGGATGCCTTTTTCCATTCCCGTTTTTTTAACAAAAAAGGAAAGAAAGAAAAAGAAGCAGAACACTAATGTGCGTAAAATATGCCTTTTGAAATGGTCGTTTTGAAATATGGACGTCCTTTGAATTTTTTGGTCGATATGTGACCCCAGGATTTGTTTTCAGGGCACGTGTCATTTACAGGCCTGCAATGATTTTGAATATCAACTGACCATTAGCACTGGGATTAAAGCTGCTGTTGCGTGAAACAGCCACAAGGTGGCAGCAGTTCTCCCTTACCAAATCTGGTTACTAGAGCAACAGAGCCTCAATGGAAGTCGTGTTCTAGATTGGAATTTAGAATGGAATGTGCCAGGAGAAAGCCCCTCAAGTTTGTCTCACTACTTCTTGTTCGTGTTTTTAATTTTTTTTTCTATTACAGCAAGTTTGATTACAATGTTTGGCTTGTTGTAGGTGTGGAAGATGTGGTTCTTTTACACATATACAGATGTCTGTTCTTCCTGGGATCCTTTTCCCATGTACGTTAGGACAGAATGTTGAGTAGTCTTCTCTTGGTATCCCGTAGGTCTTTGGTGATTTTATATGTCACCTGTGTTTGATTATGTCTGTTAACCCCGATATCGTAATGAAACCAATCCTCACACCTTTCCATTGGTGAACCCTAAGTTTGTTTAATGAATCTGTGATTGCCCTTCTCCGTGGAAGTATCTGCCCTGGTATCCATTTTTAGGTAACACCTATAAGTGATATGATACGATATGTGTCTTTCACTTTCTGACTTACTCCAAGTCACGTGATTACCTGTAGACTCATCTACGGGGCTGCAAATGGCATTGTGTCCTTTTTTTCCTTGGCTTCTATTCTGCCTTAGCGAGGTCCATTTTCAACAATGTGATTCCCTGAGGGTTGTGGATTAGCTGACCTGGGCAGCCTTACCCTGCCGGCCGGCCCTCCCCAGGTGTGCCTGGTTGAGGTCAATATAAACAGCGCTCCAGGCAGCAATAGCCCCTGAAGTTGTGCCTGACTCCATATTCTCTGCCCCGTCAGCAGTCTCGGGGCTGTGCTGGTGGGAGGGAGTGAGGGGCCAAGGCTTTGTTGGTGTCCCGGTGTGAGTGGGGCTCTGCTGGCCTTTCTGCAGGAGTTGCCAGGCTGCCACCTGTAAAGAAGAGGATGTGTCACCCATACCTTCCGATGGAATTTCTCTCCGGACAGAGGTGAGGAAGGAAAAAAGCAGTGGGGGCCGGGACAGGAGGGGTATCTCAGGTAGGGCATTAGAAAGCTTCCAGAAGAGCGCCCGGGGCCAGGACCATCCTGGCTGGCCTGCAGGCACCAAGTTGGCCTGTGTGCTGTCTCTGGTGTGGCTCCATGGCCCTTCCTCTAGGCTTTCAAGCCCTTGTACATATTCAGGTGTTTTACCTGGGAAGGGTGGGAACAGTTCAGCAGCAGCTGGCCTGGGGCTCAGCTCACGTTTACTCACAGATGCCTCAGCACGGTCCCCCAGCTTTGCAATGAGGACGCTCCTTGCATGGGGTGTGGGTTGCTGGCTGTATGGGAGGTGATTCCCCACCTCTGACCAATTTCAGAATTGTTTACCGCTGGAGCAAGTGCCCTGATAGGGTTTCCCTCTGTATAACTGGTGGGTTCAGGTTTTTTTTTCTTTTATGGTTCAAGTTAGATTTGATTCCTCTTTTATGTATTTATAGATATAAGCATGGAAATAATTCATTCCTATAAATACATCTGTGTGAAGGGAAGAACTTTTCTCTGTTTTATTTTAAAATTTTATTTTTTAAAAGTTTGAAATTTAATTTTATTTATTTTTTTATACAGCAGGTTATTATTAGTTATGTATTTTATGCATATACATGTATACAGGTCAATCCCAATCTCCCAACTCATCCCACCACCACCACCCCAGGGCTTCCCACACTTGGTGTCCATACGTTTGTTCTCTACCTCTGTGTCTCTATTTCTTCCCTGCAAACCAGTTCATCTGTACCATTTTTTAGGTTCCACATATATGCATTAATATACAATATTTGTTTTCCTCTTTCTGGCTTACTTCATTCTGTATGACAGTCTCTAGATCCATCGATGTCTCTACAAATGACCCAGTTTCATTCCTTTTTTTGGCTGAGTAATATTCCATTTTATATGTGTACCACATCTTTATCCATTCATCTGTCTGTGGGCATTTAGGTTGCTTGCATTACCTGGCTATTGTAAATAGTGCTGCAATGAACATTGTGGTGAATGTGCCTTTTTGATTTATGGTTTTCTCTGGGTATATGCCCAGAAGTGGGATTGCTGGATCAGATGGTAATTCTATTTCTAGTTTTTTTAAGGAAACTCCATACTGTTCTCCATAGTGACTGTATCAATTTACATCCCCACCAATAGTGGAAGAGGGCTCCTTTTGTCCACACCCTCCCCAGAATTTGTTGTTTGTAGATTTTCTGATGATGCCGATTCTAACAGGTGTGAGGTGATACCTCATTGTAGTTTTGATTTGCATTTCTCTAATAATTAGTGCTGTTGAGCAGCTTTTCATGGGCGTCTTGGCCATCTCTGTGTCTTCTTTGAAGAAACGTCTCTTTAGATCTTCTGCCCATTTTTGTATTGGGTTGTTTGTTTTTTTAATATTAAGCTGCATGAGCTGTTTATATATATATTGGAGATTAAACCTTTGTCCATTGATTCATTTGCAACAATTTTCTCCCATTCTGAGGGATGCCTTTTTCCATTCCCGTTTTTTTAACAAAAAAGGAAAGAAAGAAAAAGAAGCAGAACACTAATGTGCGTAAAATATGCCTTTTGAAATGGTCGTTTTGAAATATGGACGTCCTTTGAATTTTTTGGTCGATATGTGACCCCAGGATTTGTTTTCAGGGCAGGTGTCATTTACAGGCCTGCAATGATTTTGAATATCAACTAACCATTAGCGCTGGGATTAAAGCTGCTGTTGCGTGAAATGGCCACAAGGTGGCAGCAGTTCTCCCTTACCAAATCTGGTTACTAGAGCAACAGAGCCTCAATGGAAGTCGTGTTCTAGATTGGAATTTAGAATGGAATGTGCCAGGAGAAAGCCCCTCAAGTTTGTCTCACTACTTCTTGTTCGTGTTTTTACTTTTTTTTTCTATTACAGCAAGTTTGATTACAATGTTTGGCTTGTTGTAGGTGTGGAAGATATGGTTCTTTTACACATATACAGATGTCTGTTCTTCCTGGGATCCTTTTCCAAAGTACATTAGGACAGAATGTTGAGTAGTCTTCTCTTGGTATTCCGTAGGTCTTTGGTGATTATATATGTCACCTGTGTTTGATTATGTCTGTTAATCCCGATATCGTAATGAAACCAATCCTCACACCTTTCCATTGGTGAACCCTAAGTTTGTTTAATGAATCTGTGATTGCCCTTCTCCGTGGAAATATCTGCCCTGGTATCCATTTTTAGGTAACACCTATAAGTGATATGATACAATATGTGTCTTTCACTTTCTGACTTACTCCAAGTCACGTGATTACCTCTAGACTCATCTACGGGGCTGCAAATGGCATTGTGTCCTTTTTTTCCTTGGCTTCTATTCTGCCTTAGCGAGGTCCATTTTCAACAATGTGATTCCCTGAGGGTTGTGGATTAGCTGACCTGGGCAGCCTTACCCTGCTGGCCGGCCCTCCCCAGGTGTGCCTGGTTGAGGTCAATATAAACAGCGCTCCAGGCAGCAATAGCCCCTGAAGTTGTGCCTGACTCCATATTCTCTGCCCCGTCAGCAGTCTCGGGGCTGTGCTGGTGGGAGGGAGTGAGGGGCCAAGGCTTTGTTGGTGTCCCGGTGTGAGTGGGGCTCTGCTGGCCTTTCTGCAGGAGTTGCCAGGCTGCCACCTGTAAAGAAGAGGATGTGTCACCCATACCTTCCGATGGAATTTCTCTCCGGACAGAGGTGAGGAAGGAAAAAAGCAGTGGGGGCCGGGACAGTGGGGAATCTCAGGCAGGGCAATAGAAAGCTTCCAGAAGTGCGCCCGGGGCCAGGACCATCCTGGCTGGCCTGCAGGCACCAAGTTCGCCTGCGTGTTGTCGTTGGTGTGGCTCCATGGCCCTTCCTCTAGGCTTTCAAGCCCTTGTACATATTCAGGTGTTTTACCTGCGAAGGGTGGGAACAGTTCAGCAGCAGCTGGCCTGGGGCTCAGCTCACGTTTACTCACAGATGCCTCAGCACGGTCCCCCAGCTTTGCAATGAGGATGCTTCTTGCATGGGGGGTGGGTTGCTGGCTGTATGGGAGGTGATTCCCCACCTCTGACCAATTTCAGAATTGTTTACCGCTGGAGCAAGTGCCCTGATAGGGTTTCCCTCTGTATAACTGGTGGGTTCAAGTTTTCTTTTTCTTTTATGGTTCAAGTTAGATTTGATTCCTCATTTATGTATTTATAGATATAAGCATGGAAATAATTCATTCCTATAAATACATCTGTGTGAAGGGAAGAACTTTTTTCTGTTTTATTTTAAAATTTTATTTTTTAAAATTTTGAAATTTAATTTTATTTATTTTTTTATACAGCAGGTTATTATTAGTTATGTATTTTATGCATATACATGTATACAGGTCAATCCCAATCTCCCAACTCATCCCACCACCACCACCCCATGGCTTCCCACACTTGGTGTCCATACGTTTGTTCTCTACCTCTGTGTCTCTATTTCTTCCCTGCAAACCAGTTCATCTGTACCATTTATTAGGTTCCACATATATGCATTAATATACAATACTTGTTTTCCTCTTTCTGACTTACTTCATTCTGTATGACAGTCTCTAGATCCATCGATGTCTCTACAAATGACCCAGTTTCATTCCTTTTTATGGCTGAGTAATACTCCATTTTATATATGTACCACATCTTTATCCATTCATCTGTCTGTGGGCATTTAGGTTGCTTGCATTACCTGGCTATTGTAAATAGTGCTGCAATGAACATTGTGGTGAATGTGCCTTTTTGATTTATGGTTTTCTGTGGGTATATGCCCAGAAGTGGGATTGCTGGATCAGATGGTAATTCTATTTCTAGTTTTTTTAAGGAAACTCCATACTGTTCTCCATAGTGACTGTATCAATTTACATCCCCACCAATAGTGGAAGAGGGCTCCTTTTGTCCACACCCTCCCCAGAATTTGTTGTTTGTAGATTTTCTGATGATGCCGATTCTAACAGGTGTGAGGTGATACCTCATTGTAGTTTTGATTTGCATTTCTCTAATAATTAGTGCTGTTGAGGAGATTTTCATGGGCGTCTTGGCCATCTCTGTGTCTTCTTTGAAGAAACGACTCTTTAGATCTTCTGCCCATTTTTGTATTGGGTTGTTTGTTTTTTTAATATTAAGCTGCATGAGCTATTTATATATATATTGGAGATTAAACCTTTGTCCATTGATTCATTTGCAACGATTTTCGCCCATTCTGAGGGATGCCTTTTTCCATTCCCGTTTTTTTAACAAAAAAGGAAAGAAAGAAAAAGAAGCAGAACACTAATGTGCGTAAAATATGCCTTTTGAAATGGTCGTTTTGAAATATGGACGTCCTTTGAATTTTTTGGTCGATATGTGACCCCAGGATTTGTTTTCAGGGCAGGTGTCATTTACAGGCCTGCAATGATTTTGAATATCAACTGACCATTAGCACTGGGATTAAAGCTGCTGTTGCGCGAAACGGCCACAAGGTGGCAGCAGTTCTCCCTTACCAAATCTGGTTACTAGAGCAACAGAGCCTCAATGGAAGTCGTGTTCTAGATTGGAATTTAGAATGGAATGTGCCAGGAGAAAGCCCCTCAAGTTTGTCTCACTACTTCTTGTTCGTGTTTTTACTTTTTTTTTCTATTACAGCAAGTTTGATTACAATGTTTGGCTTGTTGTAGGTGTGGAAGATGTGGTTCTTTTACACATATACAGATGTCTGTTCTTCCTGGGATCCTTTTCCCATGTACGTTAGGACAGAATGTTGAGTAGTCTTCGCTTGGTATCCCGTAGGTCTTTGGTGATTTTATATGTCACATGTGTTTGATTATGTCTGTAAACCCCGATATCGTAATGAAACCAATCCTCACACCTTTCCATTGGTGAACCCTAAGTTTGTTTAATGAATCTGTGATTGCCCTTCTCCGTGGAAGTATCTGCCCTGGTATCCATTTTTAGGTAACACCTATAAGTGATATGATACGATATGTGTCTTTCACTTTCTGACTTATTCCAAGTCACGTGATTACCTCTAGACTCATCTACGGGGCTGCAAATGGCATTGTGTCCTTTTTTTCCTTGGCTTCTATTCTGCCTTAGCGAGGTCCATTTTCAACAATGTGATTCCCTGAGGGTTGTGGATTAGCTGACCTGGGCAGCCTTACCCTGCCGGCCGGCCCTCCCAATGTGTGCCTGGTTGAGGTCAATATAAACAGCGCTCCAGGCAGCAATAGCCCCTGAAGTTGTGCCTGACTCCATATTCTCTGCCCCGTCAGCAGTCTCGGGGCTGTGCTGGTGGGAGGGAGTGAGTGGCCAAGGCTTTGTTGGTGTCCCAGTGTGAGTGGGGCTCTGCTGGCCTTTCTGCAGGAGTTGCCAGGCTGCCACCTGTAAAGAAGAGGATGTGTCACCCATACCTTCCGATGGAATTTCTCTCCGGACAGAGGTGAGGAAGGAAAAAAGCAGTGGGGGCCGGGACAGTGGGGAATCTCAGGCAGGGCAATAGAAAGCTTCCAGAAGTGCGCCCGGGGCCAGGACCATCCTGGCTGGCCTGCAGGCACCAAGTTCGCCTGCGTGTTGTCGTTGGTGTGGCTCCATGGCCCTTCCTCTAGGCTTTCAAGCCCTTGTACATATTCAGGTGTTTTACCTGCGAAGGGTGGGAACAGTTCAGCAGCAGCTGGCCTGGGGCTCAGCTCACGTTTACTCACAGATGCCTCAGCACGGTCCCCCAGCTTTGCAATGAGGATGCTTCTTGCATGGGGGGTGGGTTGCTGGCTGTATGGGATGTGATTCCCCACCTCTGACCAATTTCAGAATTGTTTACCGCTGGAGCAAGTGCCCTGATAGGGTTTCCCTCTGTATAACTGGTGGGTTCAAGTTTTCTTTTTCTTTTATGGTTCAAGTTAGATTTTATTCCTCATTTATGTATTTATAGATATAAGCATGGAAATAATTCATTCCTATAAATACATCTATGTGAAGGGAAGAACTTTTTTCTGTTTTATTTTAAAATTTTATTTTTTAAAATTTTGAAATTTAATTTTATTTATTTTTTTATACAGCAGGTTATTATTAGTTATGTATTTTATGCATATACATGTATACAGGTCAATCCCAATCTCCCAACTCATCCCACCACCACCACCCCATGGCTTCCCACACTTGGTGTCCATACGTTTGTTCTCTACCTCTGTGTCTCTATTTCTTCCCTGCAAACCAGTTCATCTGTACCATTTATTAGGTTCCACATATATGCATTAATATACAATACTTGTTTTCCTCTTTCTGACTTACTTCATTCTGTATGACAGTCTCTAGATCCATCGATGTCTCTACAAATGACCCAGTTTCATTCCTTTTTATGGCTGAGTAATACTCCATTTTATATATGTACCACATCTTTATCCATTCATCTGTCTGTGGGCATTTAGGTTGCTTGCATTACCTGGCTATTGTAAATAGTGCTGCAATGAACATTGTGGTGAATGTGCCTTTTTGATTTATGGTTTTCTGTGGGTATATGCCCAGAAGTGGGATTGCTGGATCAGATGGTAATTCTATTTCTAGTTTTTTTAAGGAAACTCCATACTGTTCTCCATAGTGACTGTATCAATTTACATCCCCACCAATAGTGGAAGAGGGCTCCTTTTGTCCACACCCTCCCCAGAATTTGTTGTTTGTAGATTTTCTGATGATGCCGATTCTAACAGGTGTGAGGTGATACCTCATTGTAGTTTTGATTTGCATTTCTCTAATAATTAGTGCTGTTGAGGAGATTTTCATGGGCGTCTTGGCCATCTCTGTGTCTTCTTTGAAGAAACGACTCTTTAGATCTTCTGCCCATTTTTGTATTGGGTTGTTTGTTTTTTTAATATTAAGCTGCATGAGCTATTTATATATATATTGGAGATTAAACCTTTGTCCATTGATTCATTTGCAACGATTTTCGCCCATTCTGAGGGATGCCTTTTTCCATTCCCGTTTTTTTAACAAAAAAGGAAAGAAAGAAAAAGAAGCAGAACACTAATGTGCGTAAAATATGCCTTTTGAAATGGTCGTTTTGAAATATGGACGTCCTTTGAATTTTTTGGTCGATATGTGACCCCAGGATTTGTTTTCAGGGCAGGTGTCATTTACAGGCCTGCAATGATTTTGAATATCAACTGACCATTAGCACTGGGATTAAAGCTGCTGTTGCGCGAAACGGCCACAAGGTGGCAGCAGTTCTCCCTTACCAAATCTGGTTACTAGAGCAACAGAGCCTCAATGGAAGTCGTGTTCTAGATTGGAATTTAGAATGGAATGTGCCAGGAGAAAGCCCCTCAAGTTTGTCTCACTACTTCTTGTTCGTGTTTTTACTTTTTTTTTCTATTACAGCAAGTTTGATTACAATGTTTGGCTTGTTGTAGGTGTGGAAGATGTGGTTCTTTTACACATATACAGATGTCTGTTCTTCCTGGGATCCTTTTCCCATGTACGTTAGGACAGAATGTTGAGTAGTCTTCGCTTGGTATCCCGTAGGTCTTTGGTGATTTTATATGTCACCTGTGTTTGATTATGTCTGTAAACCCCGATATCGTAATGAAACCAATCCTCACACCTTTCCATTGGTGAACCCTAAGTTTGTTTAATGAATCTGTGATTGCCCTTCTCCGTGGAAGTATCTGCCCTGGTATCCATTTTTAGGTAACACCTATAAGTGATATGATACGATATGTGTCTTTCACTTTCTGACTTATTCCAAGTCACGTGATTACCTCTAGACTCATCTACGGGGCTGCAAATGGCATTGTGTCCTTTTTTTCCTTGGCTTCTATTCTGCCTTAGCGAGGTCCATTTTCAACAATGTGATTCCCTGAGGGTTGTGGATTAGCTGACCTGGGCAGCCTTACCCTGCCGGCCGGCCCTCCCAATGTGTGCCTGGTTGAGGTCAATATAAACAGCGCTCCAGGCAGCAATAGCCCCTGAAGTTGTGCCTGACTCCATATTCTCTGCCCCGTCAGCAGTCTCGGGGCTGTGCTGGTGGGAGGGAGTGAGTGGCCAAGGCTTTGTTGGTGTCCCAGTGTGAGTGGGGCTCTGCTGGCCTTTCTGCAGGAGTTGCCAGGCTGCCACCTGTAAAGAAGAGGATGTGTCACCCATACCTTCCGATGGAATTTCTCTCCGGACAGAGGTGAGGAAGGAAAAAAGCAGTGGGGGCCGGGACAGTGGGGAATCTCAGGCAGGGCAATAGAAAGCTTCCAGAAGTGCGCCCGGGGCCAGGACCATCCTGGCTGGCCTGCAGGCACCAAGTTCGCCTGCGTGTTGTCGTTGGTGTGGCTCCATGGCCCTTCCTCTAGGCTTTCAAGCCCTTGTACATATTCAGGTGTTTTACCTGCGAAGGGTGGGAACAGTTCAGCAGCAGCTGGCCTGGGGCTCAGCTCACGTTTACTCACAGATGCCTCAGCACGGTCCCCCAGCTTTGCAATGAGGATGCTTCTTGCATGGGGGGTGGGTTGCTGGCTGTATGGGATGTGATTCCCCACCTCTGACCAATTTCAGAATTGTTTACCGCTGGAGCAAGTGCCCTGATAGGGTTTCCCTCTGTATAACTGGTGGGTTCAAGTTTTCTTTTTCTTTTATGGTTCAAGTTAGATTTTATTCCTCATTTATGTATTTATAGATATAAGCATGGAAATAATTCATTCCTATAAATACATCTATGTGAAGGGAAGAACTTTTTTCTGTTTTATTTTAAAATTTTATTTTTTAAAATTTTGAAATTTAATTTTATTTATTTTTTTTATACAGCAGGTTATTATTAGTTATGTATTTTATGCATATACATGTATACAGGTCAATCCCAATCTCCCAACTCATCCCACCACCACCACCCCATGGCTTCCCACACTTGGTGTCCATACGTTTGTTCTCTACCTCTGTGTCTCTATTTCTTCCCTGCAAACCAGTTCATCTGTACCATTTATTAGGTTCCACATATATGCATTAATATACAATACTTGTTTTCCTCTTTCTGACTTACTTCATTCTGTATGACAGTCTCTAGATCCATCGATGTCTCTACAAATGACCCAGTTTCATTCCTTTTTATGGCTGAGTAATACTCCATTTTATATATGTACCACATCTTTATCCATTCATCTGTCTGTGGGCATTTAGGTTGCTTGCATTACCTGGCTATTGTAAATAGTGCTGCATTGAACATTGTGGTGAATGTGCCTTTTTGATTTATGGTTTTCTCTGGGTATATGCCCAGAAGTGGGATTGCTGGATCAGATGATAATTCTATTTCTAGTTTTTTTAAGGAAACTCCATACTGTTCTCCATAGTGACTGTATCAATTTACATCCCCACCAATAGTGGAAGAGGGCTCCTTTTGTCCACACCCTCCCCAGAATTTGTTGTTTGTAGATTTTCTGATGATGCCGATTCTAACAGGTGTGAGGTGATACCTCATTGTAGTTTTGATTTGCATTTCTCTAATAATTAGTGCTGTTGAGCAGCTTTTCATGGGCGTCTTGGCCATCTCTGTGTCTTCTTTGAAGAAACGACTCTTTAGATCTTCTGCCCATTTTTGTATTGGGTTGTTTGTTTTTTTAATATTAAGCTGCATGAGCTATTTATATATATATTGGAGATTAAACCTTTGTCCATTGATTCATTTGCAACGATTTTCGCCCATTCTGAGGGATGCCTTTTTCCATTCCCGTTTTTTTAACAAAAAAGGAAAGAAAGAAAAAGAAGCAGAACACTAATGTGCGTAAAATATGCCTTTTGAAATGGTCGTTTTGAAATATGGACGTCCTTTGAATTTTTTGGTCGATATGTGACCCCAGGATTTGTTTTCAGGGCAGGTGTCATTTACAGGCCTGCAATGATTTTGAATATCAACTGACCATTAGCACTGGGATTAAAGCTGCTGTTGCGCGAAACGGCCACAAGGTGGCAGCAGTTCTCCCTTACCAAATCTGGTTACTAGAGCAACAGAGCCTCAATGGAAGTCGTGTTCTAGATTGGAATTTAGAATGGAATGTGCCAGGAGAAAGCCCCTCAAGTTTGTCTCACTACTTCTTGTTCGTGTTTTTACTTTTTTTTTCTATTACAGCAAGTTTGATTACAATGTTTGGCTTGTTGTAGGTGTGGAAGATGTGGTTCTTTTACACATATACAGATGTCTGTTCTTCCTGGGATCCTTTTCCCATGTACGTTAGGACAGAATGTTGAGTAGTCTTCTCTTGGTATCCCGTAGGTCTTTGGTGATTTTATATGTCACCTGTGTTTGATTATGTCTGTTAACCCCGATATCGTAATGAAACCAATACTCACACCTTTCCATTGGTGAACCCTAAGTTTGTTTAATGAATCTGTGATTGCCCTTCTCCGTGGAAGTATCTGCCCTGGTATCCATTTTTAGGTAACACCTATAAGTGATATGATACGATATGTGTCTTTCACTTTCTGACTTACTCCAAGTCACGTGATTACCTCTAGACTCATCTACGGGGCTGCAAATGGCATTGTGTCCTTTTATTCCTTGGCTTCTATTCTGCCTTAGCAAGGTCCATTTTCAACAATGTGATTCCCTGAGGGTTGTGGATTAGCTGACCTGGGCAGCCTTACCCTGCCGGCCGGCCCTCCCAATGTGTGCCTGGTTGAGGTCAATATAAACAGCGCTCCAGGCAGCAATAGCCCCTGAAGTTGTGCCTGACTCCATATTCTCTGCCCCGTCAGCAGTCTCGGGGCTGTGCTGGTGGGAGGGAGTGAGGGGCCAAGGCTTTGTTGGTGGCCCGGTGTGAGTGGGGCTCTGCTGGCCTTTCTGCAGGAGTTGCCAGGCTGCCACCTGTAAAGAAGAGGATGTGTCACCCATACCTTCCGATGGAATTTCTCTCCGGACAGAGGTGAGGAAGGAAAAAAGCAGTGGGGGCCGGGACAGTGGGGAATCTCAGGCAGGGCAATAGAAAGCTTCCAGAAGTGCGCCCGGGGCCAGGACCATCCTGGCTGGCCTGCAGGCACCAAGTTCGCCTGCGTGTTGTCGTTGGTGTGGCTCCATGGCCCTTCCTCTAGGCTTTCAAGCCCTTGTACATATTCAGGTGTTTTACCTGCGAAGGGTGGGAACAGTTCAGCAGCAGCTGGCCTGGGGCTCAGCTCACGTTTACTCACAGATGCCTCAGCACGGTCCCCCAGCTTTGCAATGAGGATGCTTCTTGAATGGGGGGTGGGTTGCTGGCTGTATGGGATGTGATTCCCCACCTCTGACCAATTTCAGAATTGTTTACCGCTGGAGCAAGTGCCCTGATAGGGTTTCCCTCTGTATAACTGGTGGGTTCAAGTTTTCTTTTTCTTTTATGGTTCAAGTTAGATTTGATTCCTCATTTATGTATTTATAGATATAAGCATGGAAATAATTCATTCCTATAAATACATCTGTGTGAAGGGAAGAACTTTTTTCTGTTTTATTTTAAAATTTTATTTTTTAAAATTTTGAAATTTAATTTTATTTATTTTTTTATACAGCAGGTTATTATTAGTTATGTATTTTATGCATATACATGTATACAGGTCAATCCCAATCTCCCAACTCATCCCACCACCACCACCCCATGGCTTCCCACACTTGGTGTCCATACGTTTGTTCTCTACCTCTGTGTCTCTATTTCTTCCCTGCAAACCAGTTCATCTGTACCATTTATTAGGTTCCACATATATGCATTAATATACAATACTTGTTTTCCTCTTTCTGACTTACTTTATTCTGTATGACAGTCTCTAGATCCATCGATGTCCCTACAAATGACCCAGTTTCATTCCTTTTTATGGCTGAGTAATATTCCATTTTATATATGTACCACATCTTTATCCATTCATCTGTCTGTGGGCATTTAGGTTGCTTGCATTACCTGGCTATTGTAAATAGTGCTGCAATGAACATTGTGGTGAATGTGCCTTTTTGATTTATGGTTTTCTGTGGGTATATGCCCAGAAGTGGGATTGCTGGATCAGATGGTAATTCTATTTCTAGTTTTTTTAAGGAAACTCCATACTGTTCTCCATAGTGACTGTATCAATTTACATCCCCACCAATAGTGGAAGAGGGCTCCTTTTGTCCACACCCTCCCCAGAATTTGTTGTTTGTAGATTTTCTGATGATGCCGATTCTAACAGGTGTGAGGTGATACCTCATTGTAGTTTTGATTTGCATTTCTCTAATAATTAGTGCTGTTGAGCAGCTTTTCATGGGTGTCTTGGCCATCTCTGTGTCTTCTTTGAAGAAACGACTCTTTAGATCTTCTGCCCATTTTTGTATTGGGTTGTTTGTTTTTTTAATATTAAGCTGCATGAGCTATTTATATATATATTGGAGATTAAACCTTTGTCCATTGATTCATTTGCAACGATTTTCGCCCATTCTGAGGGATGCCTTTTTCCATTCCCGTTTTTTTAACAAAAAAGGAAAGAAAGAAAAAGAAGCAGAACACTAATGTGCGTAAAATATGCCTTTTGAAATGGTCGTTTTGAAATACGGACGTCCTTTGAATTTTTTGGTCGATATGTGACCCCAGGATTTGTTTTCAGGGCAGGTGTCATATACAGGCCTGCAATGATTTTGAATATCAACTGACCATTAGCACTGGGATTAAAGCTGCTGTTGCGCGAAACGGCCACAAGGTGGCAGCAGTTCTCCCTTACCAAATCTGGTTACTAGAGCAACAGAGTCTCAATGGAAGTCGTGTTCTAGATTGGAATTTAGAATGGAATGTGCCAGGAGAAAGCCCCTCAAGTTTGTCTCACTACTTCTTGTTCGTGTTTTTACTTTTTTTTTCTATTAGAGCAAGTTTGATTACAATGTTTGGCTTGTTGTAGGTGTGGAAGATGTGGTTCTTTTACACATATACAGATGTCTGTTCTTCCTGGGACCCTTTTCCCATGTACGTTAGGACAGAATGTTGAGTAGTCTTCTCTTGGTATCCCGTAGGTCTTTGGTGATTTTATATGTCACCTGTGTTTGATTATGTCTGTTAACCCCGATATCGTAATGAAACCAATACTCACACCTTTCCATTGGTGAACCCTAAGTTTGTTTAATGAATCTGTGATTGCCCTTCTCCGTGGAAGTATCTGCCCTGGTATCCATTTTTAGGTAACACCTATAAGTGATATGATACGATATGTGTCTTTCACTTTCTGACTTACTCCAAGTCACGTGATTACCTGTAGACTCATCTACGGGGCTGCAAATGGCATTGTGTCCTTTTTTTCCTTGGCTTCTATTCTGCCTTAGCGAGGTCCATTTTCAACAATGTGATTCCCTTAGGGTTGTGGATTAGCTGACCTGGGCAGCCTTACCCTGCCGGCCGGCCCTCCCCAGGTGTGCCTGGTTGAGGTCAATATAAACAGCGCTCCAGGCAGCAATAGCCCCTGAAGTTGTGCCTGACTCCATATTCTCTGCCCCGTCAGCAGTCTCGGGGCTGTGCTGGTGGGAGGGAGTGAGGGGCCAAGGCTTTGTTGGTAGCCCGGTGTGAGTGGGGCTCTGCTGGCCTTTCTGCAGGAGTTGCCAGGCTGCCACCTGTAAAGAAGAGGATGTGTCACCCATACCTTCCGATGGAATTTCTCTCCGGACAGAGGTGAGGAAGGATAAAAGCAGTGGGGGCCGGGACAGGAGGGGTATCTCAGGCAGGGCAATAGAAAGCTTCCAGAAGAGCGCCCGGGGCCAGGACCATCCTGGATGGCCTGCAGGCACCAAGTTGGCCTGCGTGCTGTCGCTGGTGTGGCTCCACGACCCTTCCTCTAGGCTTTCAAGCCCTTGTACATATTCAGGTGTTTTACCTGGGAAGGGTGGGAACAGTTCAGCAGCAGCTGGCCTGGGGCTCAGCTCACGTTTACTCACAGATGCCTCAGCACGGTCCCCCAGCTTTGCAATGAGGACGCTCCTTGCATGGGGGGTGGGTTGCTGGCTGTATGGGAGGTGATTCCCCACCTCTGACCAATTTCAGAATTGTTTACCGCTGGAGCAAGTGCCCTGATAGGGTTTCCCTCTGTATAACTGGTGGGTTCAGGTTTTTTTTTCTTTTATGGTTCAAGTTAGATTTGATTCCTCTTTTATGTATTTATAGATATAAGCATGGAAATAATTCATTCCTATAAATACATCTGTGTGAAGGGAAGAACTTTTCTCTGTTTTATTTTAAAATTTTATTTTTTAAAATTTTGAAATTTAATTTTATTTATTTTTTTATACAGGAGGTTATTATTAGTTATGTGTTTTATGCATATACATGTATACAGGTCAATCCCAATCTCCCAACTCATCCCACCACCACCACCCCAGGGCTTCCCACACTTGGTGTCCATACGTTTGTTCTCAACCTCTGTGTCTCTATTTCTTCCCTGAAAACCAGTTCATCTGTACCAGTTTTTAGGTTCCACATATATGCATTAATATACAATATTTGTTTTCCTCTTTCTGGCTTACTTCATTCTGTATGACAGTCTCTAGATCCATCGATGTCTCTACAAATGACCCAGTTTCATTCCTTTTTTTGGCTGAGTAATATTCCATTTTATATGTGTATCACATCTTTATCCATTCATCTGTCTGTGGGCATTTAGGTTGCTTGCATTACCTGGCTATTGTAAATAGTGCTGCAATGAACATTGTGGTGAATGTGCCTTTTTGATTTATGGTTTTCTCTGGGTATATGCCCAGAAGTGGGATTGCTGGATCAGATGGTAATTCTATTTCTAGTTTTTTTAAGGAAACTCCATACTGTTCTCCATAGTGACTGTATCAATTTACATCCCCACCAATAGTGGAAGAGGGCTCCTTTTGTCCACACCCTCCCCAGAATTTGTTGTTTGTAGATTTTCTGATGATGCCGATTCTAACAGGTGTGAGGTGATACCTCATTGTAGTTTTGATTTGCATTTCTCTAATAATTAGTGCTGTTGAGCAGCTTTTCATGGGCGTCTTGGCCATCTCTGTGTCTTCTTTGAAGAAACGACTCTTTAGATCTTCTGCCCATTTTTGTATTGGGTTGTTTGTTTTTTTAATATTAAGCTGCATGAGCTATTTATATATATATTGGAGATTAAACCTTTGTCCATTGATTCATTTGCAACGATTTTCGCCCATTCTGAGGGATGCCTTTTTCCATTCCCGTTTTTTTAACAAAAAAGGAAAGAAAGAAAAAGAAGCAGAACACTAATGTGCGTAAAATATGCCTTTTGAAATGGTCGTTTTGAAATATGGACGTCCTTTGAATTTTTTGGTCGATATGTGACCCCAGGATTTGTTTTCAGGGCAGGTGTCATTTACAGGCCTGCAATGATTTTGAATATCAACTGACCATTAGCACTGGGATTAAAGCTGCTGTTGCGCGAAACGGCCACAAGGTGGCAGCAGTTCTCCCTTACCAAATCTGGTTACTAGAGCAACAGAGCCTCAATGGAAGTCGTGTTCTAGATTGGAATTTAGAATGGAATGTGCCAGGAGAAAGCCCCTCAAGTTTGTCTCACTACTTCTTGTTCGTGTTTTTACTTTTTTTTTCTATTACAGCAAGTTTGATTACAATGTTTGGCTTGTTGTAGGTGTGGAAGATGTGGTTCTTTTACACATATACAGATGTCTGTTCTTCCTGGGATCCTTTTCCCATGTACGTTAGGACAGAATGTTGAGTAGTCTTCTCTTGGTATCCCGTAGGTCTTTGGTGATTTTATATGTCACCTGTGTTTGATTATGTCTGTTAACCCCGATATCGTAATGAAACCAATACTCACACCTTTCCATTGGTGAACCCTAAGTTTGTTTAATGAATCTGTGATTGCCCTTCTCCGTGGAAGTATCTGCCCTGGTATCCATTTTTAGGTAACACCTATAAGTGATATGATACGATATGTGTCTTTCACTTTCTGACTTACTCCAAGTCACGTGATTACCTCTAGACTCATCTACGGGGCTGCAAATGGCATTGTGTCCTTTTATTCCTTGGCTTCTATTCTGCCTTAGCAAGGTCCATTTTCAACAATGTGATTCCCTGAGGGTTGTGGATTAGCTGACCTGGGCAGCCTTACCCTGCCGGCCGGCCCTCCCAATGTGTGCCTGGTTGAGGTCAATATAAACAGCGCTCCAGGCAGCAATAGCCCCTGAAGTTGTGCCTGACTCCATATTCTCTGCCCCGTCAGCAGTCTCGGGGCTGTGCTGGTGGGAGGGAGTGAGGGGCCAAGGCTTTGTTGGTGGCCCGGTGTGAGTGGGGCTCTGCTGGCCTTTCTGCAGGAGTTGCCAGGCTGCCACCTGTAAAGAAGAGGATGTGTCACCCATACCTTCCGATGGAATTTCTCTCCGGACAGAGGTGAGGAAGGAAAAAAGCAGTGGGGGCCGGGACAGTGGGGAATCTCAGGCAGGGCAATAGAAAGCTTCCAGAAGTGCGCCCGGGGCCAGGACCATCCTGGCTGGCCTGCAGGCACCAAGTTCGCCTGCGTGTTGTCGTTGGTGTGGCTCCATGGCCCTTCCTCTAGGCTTTCAAGCCCTTGTACATATTCAGGTGTTTTACCTGCGAAGGGTGGGAACAGTTCAGCAGCAGCTGGCCTGGGGCTCAGCTCACGTTTACTCACAGATGCCTCAGCACGGTCCCCCAGCTTTGCAATGAGGATGCTTCTTGAATGGGGGGTGGGTTGCTGGCTGTATGGGATGTGATTCCCCACCTCTGACCAATTTCAGAATTGTTTACCGCTGGAGCAAGTGCCCTGATAGGGTTTCCCTCTGTATAACTGGTGGGTTCAAGTTTTCTTTTTCTTTTATGGTTCAAGTTAGATTTGATTCCTCATTTATGTATTTATAGATATAAGCATGGAAATAATTCATTCCTATAAATACATCTGTGTGAAGGGAAGAACTTTTTTCTGTTTTATTTTAAAATTTTATTTTTTAAAATTTTGAAATTTAATTTTATTTATTTTTTTATACAGCAGGTTATTATTAGTTATGTATTTTATGCATATACATGTATACAGGTCAATCCCAATCTCCCAACTCATCCCACCACCACCACCCCATGGCTTCCCACACTTGGTGTCCATACGTTTGTTCTCTACCTCTGTGTCTCTATTTCTTCCCTGCAAACCAGTTCATCTGTACCATTTATTAGGTTCCACATATATGCATTAATATACAATACTTGTTTTCCTCTTTCTGACTTACTTCATTCTGTATGACAGTCTCTAGATCCATCGATGTCCCTACAAATGACCCAGTTTCATTCCTTTTTATGGCTGAGTAATATTCCATTTTATATATGTACCACATCTTTATCCATTCATCTGTCTGTGGGCATTTAGGTTGCTTGCATTACCTGGCTATTGTAAATAGTGCTGCAATGAACATTGTGGTGAATGTGCCTTTTTGATTTATGGTTTTCTGTGGGTATATGCCCAGAAGTGGGATTGCTGGATCAGATGGTAATTCTATTTCTAGTTTTTTTAAGGAAACTCCATACTGTTCTCCATAGTGACTGTATCAATTTACATCCCCACCAATAGTGGAAGAGGGCTCCTTTTGTCCACACCCTCCCCAGAATTTGTTGTTTGTAGATTTTCTGATGATGCCGATTCTAACAGGTGTGAGGTGATACCTCATTGTAGTTTTGATTTGCATTTCTCTAATAATTAGTGCTGTTGAGCAGCTTTTCATGGGTGTCTTGGCCATCTCTGTGTCTTCTTTGAAGAAACGACTCTTTAGATCTTCTGCCCATTTTTGTATTGGGTTGTTTGTTTTTTTAATATTAAGCTGCATGAGCTATTTATATATATATTGGAGATTAAACCTTTGTCCATTGATTCATTTGCAACGATTTTCGCCCATTCTGAGGGATGCCTTTTTCCATTCCCGTTTTTTTAACAAAAAAGGAAAGAAAGAAAAAGAAGCAGAACACTAATGTGCGTAAAATATGCCTTTTGAAATGGTCGTTTTGAAATACGGACGTCCTTTGAATTTTTTGGTCGATATGTGACCCCAGGATTTGTTTTCAGGGCAGGTGTCATATACAGGCCTGCAATGATTTTGAATATCAACTGACCATTAGCACTGGGATTAAAGCTGCTGTTGCGCGAAACGGCCACAAGGTGGCAGCAGTTCTCCCTTACCAAATCTGGTTACTAGAGCAACAGAGTCTCAATGGAAGTCGTGTTCTAGATTGGAATTTAGAATGGAATGTGCCAGGAGAAAGCCCCTCAAGTTTGTCTCACTACTTCTTGTTCGTGTTTTTACTTTTTTTTTCTATTAGAGCAAGTTTGATTACAATGTTTGGCTTGTTGTAGGTGTGGAAGATGTGGTTCTTTTACACATATACAGATGTCTGTTCTTCCTGGGACCCTTTTCCCATGTACGTTAGGACAGAATGTTGAGTAGTCTTCTCTTGGTATCCCGTAGGTCTTTGGTGATTTTATATGTCACCTGTGTTTGATTATGTCTGTTAACCCCGATATCGTAATGAAACCAATACTCACACCTTTCCATTGGTGAACCCTAAGTTTGTTTAATGAATCTGTGATTGCCCTTCTCCGTGGAAGTATCTGCCCTGGTATCCATTTTTAGGTAACACCTATAAGTGATATGATACGATATGTGTCTTTCACTTTCTGACTTACTCCAAGTCACGTGATTACCTGTAGACTCATCTACGGGGCTGCAAATGGCATTGTGTCCTTTTTTTCCTTGGCTTCTATTCTGCCTTAGCGAGGTCCATTTTCAACAATGTGATTCCCTTAGGGTTGTGGATTAGCTGACCTGGGCAGCCTTACCCTGCCGGCCGGCCCTCCCCAGGTGTGCCTGGTTGAGGTCAATATAAACAGCGCTCCAGGCAGCAATAGCCCCTGAAGTTGTGCCTGACTCCATATTCTCTGCCCCGTCAGCAGTCTCGGGGCTGTGCTGGTGGGAGGGAGTGAGGGGCCAAGGCTTTGTTGGTAGCCCGGTGTGAGTGGGGCTCTGCTGGCCTTTCTGCAGGAGTTGCCAGGCTGCCACCTGTAAAGAAGAGGATGTGTCACCCATACCTTCCGATGGAATTTCTCTCCGGACAGAGGTGAGGAAGGATAAAAGCAGTGGGGGCCGGGACAGGAGGGGTATCTCAGGCAGGGCAATAGAAAGCTTCCAGAAGAGCGCCCGGGGCCAGGACCATCCTGGATGGCCTGCAGGCACCAAGTTGGCCTGCGTGCTGTCGCTGGTGTGGCTCCACGACCCTTCCTCTAGGCTTTCAAGCCCTTGTACATATTCAGGTGTTTTACCTGGGAAGGGTGGGAACAGTTCAGCAGCAGCTGGCCTGGGGCTCAGCTCACGTTTACTCACAGATGCCTCAGCACGGTCCCCCAGCTTTGCAATGAGGACGCTCCTTGCATGGGGGGTGGGTTGCTGGCTGTATGGGAGGTGATTCCCCACCTCTGACCAATTTCAGAATTGTTTACTGCTGGAGCAAGTGCCCTGATAGGGTTTCCCTCTGTATAACTGGTGGGTTCAGGTTTTTTTTTCTTTTATGGTTCAAGTTAGATTTGATTCCTCTTTTATGTATTTATAGATATAAGCATGGAAATAATTCATTCCTATAAATACATCTGTGTGAAGGGAAGAACTTTTCTCTGTTTTATTTTAAAATTTTATTTTTTAAAATTTTGAAATTTAATTTTATTTATTTTTTTATACAGGAGGTTATTATTAGTTATGTGTTTTATGCATATACATGTATACAGGTCAATCCCAATCTCCCAACTCATCCCACCACCACCACCCCAGGGCTTCCCACACTTGGTGTCCATACGTTTGTTCTCAACCTCTGTGTCTCTATTTCTTCCCTGAAAACCAGTTCATCTGTACCAGTTTTTAGGTTCCACATATATGCATTAATATACAATATTTGTTTTCCTCTTTCTGGCTTACTTCATTCTGTATGACAGTCTCTAGATCCATCGATGTCTCTACAAATGACCCAGTTTCATTCCTTTTTTTGGCTGAGTAATATTCCATTTTATATGTGTATCACATCTTTATCCATTCATCTGTCTGTGGGCATTTAGGTTGCTTGCATTACCTGGCTATTGTAAATAGTGCTGCAATGAACATTGTGGTGAATGTGCCTTTTTGATTTATGGTTTTCTCTGGGTATATGCCCAGAAGTGGGATTGCTGGATCAGATGGTAATTCTATTTCTAGTTTTTTTAAGGAAACTCCATACTGTTCTCCATAGTGACTGTATCAATTTACATCCCCACCAATAGTGGAAGAGGGCTCCTTTTGTCCACACCCTCCCCAGAATTTGTTGTTTGTAGATTTTCTGATGATGCCGATTCTAACAGGTGTGAGGTGATACCTCATTGTAGTTTTGATTTGCATTTCTCTAATAATTAGTGCTGTTGAGCAGCTTTTCATGGGCGTCTTGGCCATCTCTGTGTCTTCTTTGAAGAAACGTCTCTTTAGATCTTCTGCCCATTTTTGTATTGGGTTGTTTGTTTTTTTAATATTAAGCTGCATGAGCTGTTTATATATATATTGGAGATTAAACCTTTGTCCATTGATTCATTTGCAACAATTTTCTCCCATTCTGAGGGATGCCTTTTTCCATTACCGTTTTTTTAACAAAAAAGGAAAGAAAGAAAAAGAAGCAGAACACTAATGTGCGTAAAATATGCCTTTTGAAATGGTCGTTTTGAAATATGGACGTCCTTTGAATTTTTTGGTCGATATGTGACCCCACGATTTGTTTTCAGGGCAGAAGTCATTTACAGGCCTGCAATGATTTTGAATATCAACTAACCATTAGCGCTGGGATTAAAGCTGCTGTTGCGTGAAACGGCCACAAGGTGGCAGCAGTTCTCCCTTACCAAATCTGGTTAGTAAAGCAACAGAGCCTCAATGGAAGTCCCGTTCTAGATTGGAATTTAGAACGGAATGTGCCAGGAGAAAGCCCCTCAAGTTTGTCTCACTACTTCTTGTTCGTGTTTTTACTTTTTTATTTTCTATTACAGCAAGTTTGATTACAATGTTTGGCTTGTTGTAGGTGTGGAATATGTGGTTCTTTTACACATATACAGATGTCTGTTCTTCCTGGGATCCTTTTCCCATGTACGTTAGGACAGAATGTTGAGTAGTCTTCTCTTGGTATTCCGTAGGTCTTTGGTGATTATATATGTCACCTGTGTTTGATTATGTCTGTTAACCCCGATATCGTAATGAAACCAATCCTCACACCTTTCCATTGGTGAACCCTAAGTTTGTTTAATGAATCTGTGATTGCCCTTCTCCGTGGAAGTATCTGCCCTGGTATCCATTTTTAGGTAATACCTATAAGTGATATGATACGATATGTGTCTTTCACTTTCTGACTTACTCCAAGTCACGTGGTTACCTCTAGACTCATCTACGGGGCTGCAAATGACATTGTGTCCTTTTTTTCCTTGGCTTCTATTCTGCCTTAGCGAGGTCCATTTTCAACAATGTGATTCCCTGAGGGTTGTGGATTAGCTGACCTGGGCAGCCTTACCCTGCTGGCCGGCCCTCCCCAGGTGTGCCTGGTTGAGGTCAATATAAACAGCGCTCCAGGCAGCAATAGCCCCTGAAGTTGTGCCTGACTCCATATTCTATGCCCCGTCAGCAGTCTCGGGGCTGTGCTGGTGGGAGGGAGTGAGGGGCCAAGGCTTTGTTGGTGGCCCGGTGTGAGTGGGGCTCTGCTGGCCTTTCTGCAGGAGTTGCCAGGCTGCCACCTGTAAAGAAGAGGATGTGTCACCCATACCTTCCGATGGAATTTCTCTCCGGACAGAGGTGAGGAAGGAAAAAATCAGTGGGGGCCGGGACAGTGGGGAATCTCAGGCAGGGCAATAGAAAGCTTCCAGAAGAGCGCCCGGGGCCAGGACCATCCTGGCTGGCCTGCAGGCACCAAGTTCGCCTGCGTGTTGTCGTTGGTGTGGCTCCATGGCCCTTCCTCTAGGCTTTAAAGCCCTTGTACATATTCAGGTGTTTTACCTGCGAAGGGTGGGAACAGTTCAGCAGCAGCTGGCCTGGGGCTCAGCTCACGTTTACTCACAGATGCCTCAGCACGGTCCCCCTGCTTTGCAATGAGGACGCTCCTTGCATGGGGGGTGGGTTGCTGGCTGTATGGGATGTGATTCCCCACCTCTGACCAATTTCAGAATTGTTTACCGCTGGAGCAAGTGCCCTGATAGGGTTTCCCTCTGTATAACTGGTGGGTTCAAGTTTTCTTTTTCTTTTATGGTTCAAGTTAGATTTGATTCCTCATTTATGTATTTATAGATATAAGCATGGAAATAATTCATTCCTATAAATACAGCTGTGTGAAGGGAAGAACTTTTTTCTGTTTTATTTTAAAATTTTATTTTTTAAAATTTTGAAATTTAATTTAATTTATTTTTTTATACAGCAGGTTATTATTAGTTATGTATTTTATGCATATACATGTATACAGGTCAATCCCAATCTCCCAACTCATCCCACCACCACCACCCCATGGCTTCCCACACTTGGTGTCCATACGTTTGTTCTCTACCTCTGTGTCTCTATTTCTTCCCTGCAAACCAGTTCATCTGTACCATTTATTAGGTTCCACATATATGCATTAATATACAATACTTGTTTTCCTCTTTCTGACTTACTTCATTCTGTATGACAGTCTCTAGATCCATCGATGTCTCTACAAATGACCCAGTTTCATTCCTTTTTATGGATGAGTAATATTCCATTTTATATATGTACCACATCTTTATCCATTCATCTGTCTGTGGGCATTTAGGTTGCTTGCATTACCTGGCTATTGTAAATAGTGCTGCAATGAACATTGTGGTGAATGTGCCTTTTTGATTTATGGTTTTCTGTGGGTATATGCCCAGAAGTGGGATTGCTGGATCAGATGGTAATTCTATTTCTAGTTTTTTTAAGGAAACTCCATACTGTTCTCCATAGTGACTGTATCAATTTACATCCCCACCAATAGTGGAAGAGGGCTCCTTTTGTCCACACCCTCCCTAGAATTTGTTGTTTGTAGATTTTCTGATGATGCCGATTCTAACAGGTGTGAGGTGATACCTCATTGTAGTTTTGATTTGCATTTCTCTAATAATTAGTGCTGTTGAGCAGCTTTTCATGGGCGTCTTGGCCATCTCTGTGTCTTCTTTGAAGAAACGACTCTTTAGATCTTCTGCCCATTTTTGTATTGGGTTGTTTGTTTTTTTAATATTAAGCTGCATGAGCTATTTATATATATATTGGAGATTAAACCTTTGTCCATTGATTCATTTGCAACGATTTTCGCCCATTCTGAGGGATGCCTTTTTCCATTCCCGTTTTTTTAACAAAAAAGGAAAGAAAGAAAAAGAAGCAGAACACTAATGTGCGTAAAATATGCCTTTTGAAATGGTCGTTTTGAAATATGGACGTCCTTTGAATTTTTTGGTCGATATGTGACCCCAGGATTTGTTTTCAGGGCACGTGTCATTTACAGGCCTGCAATGATTTTGAATATCAACTGACCATTAGCACTGGGATTAAAGCTGCTGTTGCGTGAAACAGCCACAAGGTGGCAGCAGTTCTCCCTTACCAAATCTGGTTACTAGAGCAACAGAGCCTCAATGGAAGTCGTGTTCTAGATTGGAATTTAGAATGGAATGTGCCAGGAGAAAGCCCCTCAAGTTTGTCTCACTACTTCTTGTTCGTGTTTTTAATTTTTTTTTCTATTACAGCAAGTTTGATTACAATGTTTGGCTTGTTGTAGGTGTGGAAGATGTGGTTCTTTTACACATATACAGATGTCTGTACTTCCTGGGATCCTTTTCCCATGTACGTTAGGACAGAATGTTGAGTAGTCTTCTCTTGGTATCCCGTAGGTCTTTGGTGATTTTATATGTCACCTGTGTTTGATTATGTCTGTTAACCCCGATATCGTAATGAAACCAATCCTCACACCTTTCCATTGGTGAACCCTAAGTTTGTTTAATGAATCTGTGATTGCCCTTCTCCGTGGAAGTATCTGCCCTGGTATCCATTTTTAGGTAACACCTATAAGTGATATGATACGATATGTGTCTTTCACTTTCTGACTTACTCCAAGTCACGTGATTACCTGTAGACTCATCTACGGGGCTGCAAATGGCATTGTGTCCTTTTTTTCCTTGGCTTCTATTCTGCCTTAGCGAGGTCCATTTTCAACAATGTGATTCCCTGAGGGTTGTGGATTAGCTGACCTGGGAAGCCTTACCCTGCCGGCCGGCCCTCCCCAGGTGTGCCTGGTTGAGGTCAATATAAACAGCGCTCCAGGCAGCAATAGCCCCTGAAGTTGTGCCTGACTCCATATTCTCTGCCCCGTCAGCAGTCTCGGGGCTGTGCTGGTGGGAGGGAGTGAGGGGCCAAGGCTTTGTTGGTGTCCCGGTGTGAGTGGGGCTCTGCTGGCCTTTCTGCAGGAGTTGCCAGGCTGCCACCTGTAAAGAAGAGGATGTGTCACCCATACCTTCCGATGGAATTTCTCTCCGGACAGAGGTGAGGAAGGAAAAAAGCAGTGGGGGCCGCGACAGTGGGGAATCTCAGGCAGGGCAATAGAAAGCTTCCAGAAGAGCGCCCGGGGCCAGGACCATCCTGGCTGGCCTGCAGGCACCAAGTTTGCCTGCGTGTTGTCGTTGGTGTGGCTCCATGGCCCTTCCTCTAGGCTTTCAAGCCCTTGTACATATTCAGGTGTTTTACCTGCGAAGGGTGGGAACAGTTCAGCAGCAGCTGGCCTGGGGCTCAGCTCACGTTTACTCACAGATGCCTCAGCACGGTCCCCCAGCTTTGCAATGAGGATGCTCCTTGCATGGGGGGTGGGTTGCTGGCTGTATGGGATGTGATTCCCCACCTCTGACCAATTTCAGAATTGTTTACCGCTGGAGCAAGTGCCCTGATAGGGTTTCCCTCTATATAACTGGTGGGTTCAAGTTTTCTTTTTCTTTTATGGTTCAAGTTAGATTTGATTCCTCATTTATGTATTTATAGATATAAGCATGGAAATAATTCATTCCTATAAATACATCTGTGTGAAGGGAAGAACTTTTTTCTGTTTTATTTTAAAATTTTATTTTTTAAAATTTTGAAATTTAATTTAATTTATTTTTTTATACAGCAGGTTATTATTAGTTATGTATTTTATGCATATACATGTATACAGGTCAATCCCAATCTCCCAACTCATCCCACCACCACCACCCCATGGCTTTCCACACTTGGTGTCCATACGTTTGTTCTCTACCTCTGTGTCTCTATTTCTTCCCTGCAAACCAGTTCATCTGTACCATTTATTAGGTTCCACATATATGCATTAATATACAATACTTGTTTTCCTCTTTCTGACTTACTTCATTCTGTATGACAGTCTCTAGATCCATCGATGTCTCTACAAATGACCCAGTTTCATTCCTTTTTATGGCTGAGTAATATTCCATTTTATATATGTACCACATCTTTATCCATTCATCTGTCTGTGGGCATTTAGGTTGCTTGCATTACCTGGCTATTGTAAATAGTGCTGCAATGAACATTGTGGTGAATGTGCCTTTTTGATTTATGGTTTTCTGTGGGTATATGCCCAGTAGTGGGATTGCTGGATCAGATGGTAATTCTATTTCTAGTTTTTTTAAGGAAACTCCATACTGTTCTCCATAGTGACTGTATCAATTTACATCCCCACCAATAGTGGAAGAGGGCTCCTTTTGTCCACACCCTCCCCAGAATTTGTTGTTTGTAGATTTTCTGATGATGCCGATTCTAACAGGTGTGAGGTGATACTTCATTGTAGTTTTGATTTGCATTTCTCTAATAATTAGTGCTGTTGAGCAGCTTTTCATGGGCGTCTTGGCCATCTCTGTGTCTTCTTTGAAGAAACGACTCTTTAGATCTTCTGCCCATTTTTGTATTGGGTTGTTTGTTTTTTTAATATTAAGCTGCATGAGCTATTTATATATATATTGGAGATTAAACCTTTGTCCATTGATTCATTTGCAACGATTTTCGCCCATTCTGAGGGATGCCTTTTTCCATTCCCGTTTTTTTAACAAAAAAGGAAAGAAAGAAAAAGAAGCAGAACACTAATGTGCGTAAAATATGCCTTTTGAAATGGTCGTTTTGAAATATGGACGTCCTTTGAATTTTTTGGTCGATATGTGACCCCAGGATTTGTTTTCAGGGCACGTGTCATTTACAGGCCTGCAATGATTTTGAATATCAACTGACCATTAGCACTGGGATTAAAGCTGCTGTTGCGTGAAACAGCCACAAGGTGGCAGCAGTTCTCCCTTACCAAATCTGGTTACTAGAGCAACAGAGCCTCAATGGAAGTCGTGTTCTAGATTGGAATTTAGAATGGAATGTGCCAGGAGAAAGCCCCTCAAGTTTGTCTCACTACTTCTTGTTCGTGTTTTTAATTTTTTTTTCTATTACAGCAAGTTTGATTACAATGTTTGGCTTGTTGTAGGTGTGGAAGATGTGGTTCTTTTACACATATACAGATGTCTGTTCTTCCTGGGATCCTTTTCCCATGTACGTTAGGACAGAATGTTGAGTAGTCTTCTCTTGGTATCCCGTAGGTCTTTGGTGATTTTATATGTCACCTGTGTTTGATTATGTCTGTTAACCCCGATATCGTAATGAAACCAATCCTCACACCTTTCCATTGGTGAACCCTAAGTTTGTTTAATGAATCTGTGATTGCCCTTCTCCGTGGAAGTATCTGCCCTGGTATCCATTTTTAGGTAACACCTATAAGTGATATGATACGATATGTGTCTTTCACTTTCTGACTTACTCCAAGTCACGTGATTACCTGTAGACTCATCTACGGGGCTGCAAATGGCATTGTGTCCTTTTTTTCCTTGGCTTCTATTCTGCCTTAGCGAGGTCCATTTTCAACAATGTGATTCCCTGAGGGTTGTGGATTAGCTGACCTGGGAAGCCTTACCCTGCCGGCCGGCCCTCCCCAGGTGTGCCTGGTTGAGGTCAATATAAACAGCGCTCCAGGCAGCAATAGCCCCTGAAGTTGTGCCTGACTCCATATTCTCTGCCCCGTCAGCAGTCTCGGGGCTGTGCTGGTGGGAGGGAGTGAGGGGCCAAGGCTTTGTTGGTGTCCCGGTGTGAGTGGGGCTCTGCTGGCCTTTCTGCAGGAGTTGCCAGGCTGCCACCTGTAAAGAAGAGGATGTGTCACCCATACCTTCCGATGGAATTTCTCTCCGGACAGAGGTGAGGAAGGAAAAAAGCAGTGGGGGCCGCGACAGTGGGGAATCTCAGGCAGGGCAATAGAAAGCTTCCAGAAGAGCGCCCGGGGCCAGGACCATCCTGGCTGGCCTGCAGGCACCAAGTTTGCCTGCGTGTTGTCGTTGGTGTGGCTCCATGGCCCTTCCTCTAGGCTTTCAAGCCCTTGTACATATTCAGGTGTTTTACCTGCGAAGGGTGGGAACAGTTCAGCAGCAGCTGGCCTGGGGCTCAGCTCACGTTTACTCACAGATGCCTCAGCACGGTCCCCCAGCTTTGCAATGAGGATGCTCCTTGCATGGGGGGTGGGTTGCTGGCTGTATGGGATGTGATTCCCCACCTCTGACCAATTTCAGAATTGTTTACCGCTGGAGCAAGTGCCCTGATAGGGTTTCCCTCTATATAACTGGTGGGTTCAAGTTTTCTTTTTCTTTTATGGTTCAAGTTAGATTTGATTCCTCATTTATGTATTTATAGATATAAGCATGGAAATAATTCATTCCTATAAATACATCTGTGTGAAGGGAAGAACTTTTTTCTGTTTTATTTTAAAATTTTATTTTTTAAAATTTTGAAATTTAATTTAATTTATTTTTTTATACAGCAGGTTATTATTAGTTATGTATTTTATGCATATACATGTATACAGGTCAATCCCAATCTCCCAACTCATCCCACCACCACCACCCCATGGCTTTCCACACTTGGTGTCCATACGTTTGTTCTCTACCTCTGTGTCTCTATTTCTTCCCTGCAAACCAGTTCATCTGTACCATTTATTAGGTTCCACATATATGCATTAATATACAATACTTGTTTTCCTCTTTCTGACTTACTTCATTCTGTATGACAGTCTCTAGATCCATCGATGTCTCTACAAATGACCCAGTTTCATTCCTTTTTATGGCTGAGTAATATTCCATTTTATATATGTACCACATCTTTATCCATTCATCTGTCTGTGGGCATTTAGGTTGCTTGCATTACCTGGCTATTGTAAATAGTGCTGCAATGAACATTGTGGTGAATGTGCCTTTTTGATTTATGGTTTTCTGTGGGTATATGCCCAGAAGTGGGATTGCTGGATCAGATGGTAATTCTATTTCTAGTTTTTTTAAGGAAACTCCATACTGTTCTCCATAGTGACTGTATCAATTTACATCCCCACCAATAGTGGAAGAGGGCTCCTTTTGTCCACACCCTCCCTAGAATTTGTTGTTTGTAGATTTTCTGATGATGCCGATTCTAACAGGTGTGAGGTGATACCTCATTGTAGTTTTGATTTGCATTTCTCTAATAATTAGTGCTGTTGAGCAGCTTTTCATGGGCGTCTTGGCCATCTCTGTGTCTTCTTTGAAGAAACGACTCTTTAGATCTTCTGCCCATTTTTGTATTGGGTTGTTTGTTTTTTTAATATTAAGCTGCATGAGCTATTTATATATATATTGGAGATTAAACCTTTGTCCATTGATTCATTTGCAACGATTTTCGCCCATTCTGAGGGATGCCTTTTTCCATTCCCGTTTTTTTAACAAAAAAGGAAAGAAAGAAAAAGAAGCAGAACACTAATGTGCGTAAAATATGCCTTTTGAAATGGTCGTTTTGAAATATGGACGTCCTTTGAATTTTTTGGTCGATATGTGACCCCACGATTTGTTTTCAGGGCAGAAGTCATTTACAGGCCTGCAATGATTTTGAATATCAACTAACCATTAGCGCTGGGATTAAAGCTGCTGTTGCGTGAAACGGCCACAAGGTGGCAGCAGTTCTCCCTTACCAAATCTGGTTAGTAAAGCAACAGAGCCTCAATGGAAGTCCCGTTCTAGATTGGAATTTAGAACGGAATGTGCCAGGAGAAAGCCCCTCAAGTTTGTCTCACTACTTCTTGTTCGTGTTTTTACTTTTTTATTTTCTATTACAGCAAGTTTGATTACAATGTTTGGCTTGTTGTAGGTGTGGAATATGTGGTTCTTTTACACATATACAGATGTCTGTTCTTCCTGGGATCCTTTTCCCATGTACGTTAGGACAGAATGTTGAGTAGTCTTCTCTTGGTATTCCGTAGGTCTTTGGTGATTATATATGTCACCTGTGTTTGATTATGTCTGTTAACCCCGATATCGTAATGAAACCAATCCTCACACCTTTCCATTGGTGAACCCTAAGTTTGTTTAATGAATCTGTGATTGCCCTTCTCCGTGGAAGTATCTGCCCTGGTATCCATTTTTAGGTAATACCTATAAGTGATATGATACGATATGTGTCTTTCACTTTCTGACTTACTCCAAGTCACGTGGTTACCTCTAGACTCATCTACGGGGCTGCAAATGACATTGTGTCCTTTTTTTCCTTGGCTTCTATTCTGCCTTAGCGAGGTCCATTTTCAACAATGTGATTCCCTGAGTGTTGTGGATTAGCTGACCTGGGCAGCCTTACCCTGCTGGCCGGCCCTCCCCAGGTGTGCCTGGTTGAGGTCAATATAAACAGCGCTCCAGGCAGCAATAGCCCCTGAAGTTGTGCCTGACTCCATATTCTATGCCCCGTCAGCAGTCTCGGGGCTGTGCTGGTGGGAGGGAGTGAGGGGCCAAGGCTTTGTTGGTGGCCCGGTGTGAGTGGGGCTCTGCTGGCCTTTCTGCAGGAGTTGCCAGGCTGCCACCTGTAAAGAAGAGGATGTGTCACCCATACCTTCCGATGGAATTTCTCTCCGGACAGAGGTGAGGAAGGAAAAAATCAGTGGGGGCCGGGACAGTGGGGAATCTCAGGCAGGGCAATAGAAAGCTTCCAGAAGAGCGCCCGGGGCCAGGACCATCCTGGCTGGCCTGCAGGCACCAAGTTCGCCTGCGTGTTGTCGTTGGTGTGGCTCCATGGCCCTTCCTCTAGGCTTTAAAGCCCTTGTACATATTCAGGTGTTTTACCTGCGAAGGGTGGGAACAGTTCAGCAGCAGCTGGCCTGGGGCTCAGCTCACGTTTACTCACAGATGCCTCAGCACGGTCCCCCTGCTTTGCAATGAGGACGCTCCTTGCATGGGGGGTGGGTTGCTGGCTGTATGGGATGTGATTCCCCACCTCTGACCAATTTCAGAATTGTTTACCGCTGGAGCAAGTGCCCTGATAGGGTTTCCCTCTGTATAACTGGTGGGTTCAAGTTTTCTTTTTCTTTTATGGTTCAAGTTAGATTTGATTCCTCATTTATGTATTTATAGATATAAGCATGGAAATAATTCATTCCTATAAATACAGCTGTGTGAAGGGAAGAACTTTTTTCTGTTTTATTTTAAAATTTTATTTTTTAAAATTTTGAAATTTAATTTAATTTATTTTTTTATACAGCAGGTTATTATTAGTTATGTATTTTATGCATATACATGTATACAGGTCAATCCCAATCTCCCAACTCATCCCACCACCACCACCCCATGGCTTCCCACACTTGGTGTCCATACGTTTGTTCTCTACCTCTGTGTCTCTATTTCTTCCCTGCAAACCAGTTCATCTGTACCATTTATTAGGTTCCACATATATGCATTAATATACAATACTTGTTTTCCTCTTTCTGACTTACTTCATTCTGTATGACAGTCTCTAGATCCATCGATGTCTCTACAAATGACCCAGTTTCATTCCTTTTTATGGATGAGTAATATTCCATTTTATATATGTACCACATCTTTATCCATTCATCTGTCTGTGGGCATTTAGGTTGCTTGCATTACCTGGCTATTGTAAATAGTGCTGCAATGAACATTGTGGTGAATGTGCCTTTTTGATTTATGGTTTTCTGTGGGTATATGCCCAGAAGTGGGATTGCTGGATCAGATGGTAATTCTATTTCTAGTTTTTTTAAGGAAACTCCATACTGTTCTCCATAGTGACTGTATCAATTTACATCCCCACCAATAGTGGAAGAGGGCTCCTTTTGTCCACACCCTCCCTAGAATTTGTTGTTTGTAGATTTTCTGATGATGCCGATTCTAACAGGTGTGAGGTGATACCTCATTGTAGTTTTGATTTGCATTTCTCTAATAATTAGTGCTGTTGAGCAGCTTTTCATGGGCGTCTTGGCCATCTCTGTGTCTTCTTTGAAGAAACGACTCTTTAGATCTTCTGCCCATTTTTGTATTGGGTTGTTTGTTTTTTTAATATTAAGCTGCATGAGCTATTTATATATATATTGGAGATTAAACCTTTGTCCATTGATTCATTTGCAACGATTTTCGCCCATTCTGAGGGATGCCTTTTTCCATTCCCGTTTTTTTAACAAAAAAGGAAAGAAAGAAAAAGAAGCAGAACACTAATGTGCGTAAAATATGCCTTTTGAAATGGTCGTTTTGAAATATGGACGTCCTTTGAATTTTTTGGTCGATATGTGACCCCAGGATTTGTTTTCAGGGCACGTGTCATTTACAGGCCTGCAATGATTTTGAATATCAACTGACCATTAGCACTGGGATTAAAGCTGCTGTTGCGTGAAACAGCCACAAGGTGGCAGCAGTTCTCCCTTACCAAATCTGGTTACTAGAGCAACAGAGCCTCAATGGAAGTCGTGTTCTAGATTGGAATTTAGAATGGAATGTGCCAGGAGAAAGCCCCTCAAGTTTGTCTCACTACTTCTTGTTCGTGTTTTTAATTTTTTTTTCTATTACAGCAAGTTTGATTACAATGTTTGGCTTGTTGTAGGTGTGGAAGATGTGGTTCTTTTACACATATACAGATGTCTGTTCTTCCTGGGATCCTTTTCCCATGTACGTTAGGACAGAATGTTGAGTAGTCTTCTCTTGGTATCCCGTAGGTCTTTGGTGATTTTATATGTCACCTGTGTTTGATTATGTCTGTTAACCCCGATATCGTAATGAAACCAATCCTCACACCTTTCCATTGGTGAACCCTAAGTTTGTTTAATGAATCTGTGATTGCCCTTCTCCGTGGAAGTATCTGCCCTGGTATCCATTTTTAGGTAACACCTATAAGTGATATGATACGATATGTGTCTTTCACTTTCTGACTTACTCCAAGTCACGTGATTACCTGTAGACTCATCTACGGGGCTGCAAATGGCATTGTGTCCTTTTTTTCCTTGGCTTCTATTCTGCCTTAGCGAGGTCCATTTTCAACAATGTGATTCCCTGAGGGTTGTGGATTAGCTGACCTGGGAAGCCTTACCCTGCCGGCCGGCCCTCCCCAGGTGTGCCTGGTTGAGGTCAATATAAACAGCGCTCCAGGCAGCAATAGCCCCTGAAGTTGTGCCTGACTCCATATTCTCTGCCCCGTCAGCAGTCTCGGGGCTGTGCTGGTGGGAGGGAGTGAGGGGCCAAGGCTTTGTTGGTGTCCCGGTGTGAGTGGGGCTCTGCTGGCCTTTCTGCAGGAGTTGCCAGGCTGCCACCTGTAAAGAAGAGGATGTGTCACCCATACCTTCCGATGGAATTTCTCTCCGGACAGAGGTGAGGAAGGAAAAAATCAGTGGGGGCCGGGACAGTGGGGAATCTCAGGCAGGGCAATAGAAAGCTTCCAGAAGAGCGCCCGGGGCCAGGACCATCCTGGCTGGCCTGCAGGCACCAAGTTTGCCTGCGTGTTGTCGTTGGTGTGGCTCCATGGCCCTTCCTCTAGGCTTTCAAGCCCTTGTACATATTCAGGTGTTTTACCTGCGAAGGGTGGGAACAGTTCAGCAGCAGCTGGCCTGTGGCTCAGCTCACGTTTACTCACAGATGCCTCAGCACGGTCCCCCAGCTTTGCAATGAGGATGCTCCTTGCATGGGGGGTGGGTTGCTGGCTGTATGGGATGTGATTCCCCACCTCTGACCAATTTCAGAATTGTTTACCGCTGGAGCAAGTGCCCTGATAGGGTTTCCCTCTATATAACTGGTGGGTTCAAGTTTTCTTTTTCTTTTATGGTTCAAGTTAGATTTGATTCCTCATTTATGTATTTATAGATATAAGCATGGAAATAATTCATTCCTATAAATACATCTGTGTGAAGGGAAGAACTTTTTTCTGTTTTATTTTAAAATTTTATTTTTTAAAATTTTGAAATTTAATTTAATTTATTTTTTTATACAGCAGGTTATTATTAGTTATGTATTTTATGCATATACATGTATACAGGTCAATCCCAATCTCCCAACTCATCCCACCACCACCACCCCATGGCTTTCCACACTTGGTGTCCATACGTTTGTTCTCTACCTCTGTGTCTCTATTTCTTCCCTGCAAACCAGTTCATCTGTACCATTTATTAGGTTCCACATATATGCATTAATATACAATACTTGTTTTCCTCTTTCTGACTTACTTCATTCTGTATGACAGTCTCTAGATCCATCGATGTCTCTACAAATGACCCAGTTTCATTCCTTTTTATGGCTGAGTAATATTCCATTTTATATATGTACCACATCTTTATCCATTCATCTGTCTGTGGGCATTTAGGTTGCTTGCATTACCTGGCTATTGTAAATAGTGCTGCAATGAACATTGTGGTGAATGTGCCTTTTTGATTTATGGTTTTCTGTGGGTATATGCCCAGTAGTGGGATTGCTGGATCAGATGGTAATTCTATTTCTAGTTTTTTTAAGGAAACTCCATACTGTTCTCCATAGTGACTGTATCAATTTACATCCCCACCAATAGTGGAAGAGGGCTCCTTTTGTCCACACCCTCCCCAGAATTTGTTGTTTGTAGATTTTCTGATGATGCCGATTCTAACAGGTGTGAGGTGATACTTCATTGTAGTTTTGATTTGCATTTCTCTAATAATTAGTGCTGTTGAGCAGCTTTTCATGGGCGTCTTGGCCATCTCTGTGTCTTCTTTGAAGAAACGACTCTTTAGATCTTCTGCCCATTTTTGTATTGGGTTGTTTGTTTTTTTAATATTAAGCTGCATGAGCTATTTATATATATATTGGAGATTAAACCTTTGTCCATTGATTCATTTGCAACGATTTTCGCCCATTCTGAGGGATGCCTTTTTCCATTCCCGTTTTTTTAACAAAAAAGGAAAGAAAGAAAAAGAAGCAGAACACTAATGTGCGTAAAATATGCCTTTTGAAATGGTCGTTTTGAAATATGGACGTCCTTTGAATTTTTTGGTCGATATGTGACCCCAGGATTTGTTTTCAGGGCACGTGTCATTTACAGGCCTGCAATGATTTTGAATATCAACTGACCATTAGCACTGGGATTAAAGCTGCTGTTGCGTGAAACAGCCACAAGGTGGCAGCAGTTCTCCCTTACCAAATCTGGTTACTAGAGCAACAGAGCCTCAATGGAAGTCGTGTTCTAGATTGGAATTTAGAATGGAATGTGCCAGGAGAAAGCCCCTCAAGTTTGTCTCACTACTTCTTGTTCGTGTTTTTAATTTTTTTTTCTATTACAGCAAGTTTGATTACAATGTTTGGCTTGTTGTAGGTGTGGAAGATGTGGTTCTTTTACACATATACAGATGTCTGTTCTTCCTGGGATCCTTTTCCCATGTACGTTAGGACAGAATGTTGAGTAGTCTTCTCTTGGTATCCCGTAGGTCTTTGGTGATTTTATATGTCACCTGTGTTTGATTATGTCTGTTAACCCCGATATCGTAATGAAACCAATCCTCACACCTTTCCATTGGTGAACCCTAAGTTTGTTTAATGAATCTGTGATTGCCCTTCTCCGTGGAAGTATCTGCCCTGGTATCCATTTTTAGGTAACACCTATAAGTGATATGATACGATATGTGTCTTTCACTTTCTGACTTACTCCAAGTCACGTGATTACCTGTAGACTCATCTACGGGGCTGCAAATGGCATTGTGTCCTTTTTTTCCTTGGCTTCTATTCTGCCTTAGCGAGGTCCATTTTCAACAATGTGATTCCCTGAGGGTTGTGGATTAGCTGACCTGGGAAGCCTTACCCTGCCGGCCGGCCCTCCCCAGGTGTGCCTGGTTGAGGTCAATATAAACAGCGCTCCAGGCAGCAATAGCCCCTGAAGTTGTGCCTGACTCCATATTCTCTGCCCCGTCAGCAGTCTCGGGGCTGTGCTGGTGGGAGGGAGTGAGGGGCCAAGGCTTTGTTGGTGTCCCGGTGTGAGTGGGGCTCTGCTGGCCTTTCTGCAGGAGTTGCCAGGCTGCCACCTGTAAAGAAGAGGATGTGTCACCCATACCTTCCGATGGAATTTCTCTCCGGACAGAGGTGAGGAAGGAAAAAAGCAGTGGGGGCCGCGACAGTGGGGAATCTCAGGCAGGGCAATAGAAAGCTTCCAGAAGAGCGCCCGGGGCCAGGACCATCCTGGCTGGCCTGCAGGCACCAAGTTTGCCTGCGTGTTGTCGTTGGTGTGGCTCCATGGCCCTTCCTCTAGGCTTTCAAGCCCTTGTACATATTCAGGTGTTTTACCTGCGAAGGGTGGGAACAGTTCAGCAGCAGCTGGCCTGGGGCTCAGCTCACGTTTACTCACAGATGCCTCAGCACGGTCCCCCAGCTTTGCAATGAGGATGCTCCTTGCATGGGGGGTGGGTTGCTGGCTGTATGGGATGTGATTCCCCACCTCTGACCAATTTCAGAATTGTTTACCGCTGGAGCAAGTGCCCTGATAGGGTTTCCCTCTATATAACTGGTGGGTTCAAGTTTTCTTTTTCTTTTATGGTTCAAGTTAGATTTGATTCCTCATTTATGTATTTATAGATATAAGCATGGAAATAATTCATTCCTATAAATACATCTGTGTGAAGGGAAGAACTTTTTTCTGTTTTATTTTAAAATTTTATTTTTTAAAATTTTGAAATTTAATTTAATTTATTTTTTTATACAGCAGGTTATTATTAGTTATGTATTTTATGCATATACATGTATACAGGTCAATCCCAATCTCCCAACTCATCCCACCACCACCACCCCATGGCTTTCCACACTTGGTGTCCATACGTTTGTTCTCTACCTCTGTGTCTCTATTTCTTCCCTGCAAACCAGTTCATCTGTACCATTTATTAGGTTCCACATATATGCATTAATATACAATACTTGTTTTCCTCTTTCTGACTTACTTCATTCTGTATGACAGTCTCTAGATCCATCGATGTCTCTACAAATGACCCAGTTTCATTCCTTTTTATGGCTGAGTAATATTCCATTTTATATATGTACCACATCTTTATCCATTCATCTGTCTGTGGGCATTTAGGTTGCTTGCATTACCTGGCTATTGTAAATAGTGCTGCAATGAACATTGTGGTGAATGTGCCTTTTTGATTTATGGTTTTCTGTGGGTATATGCCCAGTAGTGGGATTGCTGGATCAGATGGTAATTCTATTTCTAGTTTTTTTAAGGAAACTCCATACTGTTCTCCATAGTGACTGTATCAATTTACATCCCCACCAATAGTGGAAGAGGGCTCCTTTTGTCCACACCCTCCCCAGAATTTGTTGTTTGTAGATTTTCTGATGATGCCGATTCTAACAGGTGTGAGGTGATACTTCATTGTAGTTTTGATTTGCATTTCTCTAATAATTAGTGCTGTTGAGCAGCTTTTCATGGGCGTCTTGGCCATCTCTGTGTCTTCTTTGAAGAAACGACTCTTTAGATCTTCTGCCCATTTTTGTATTGGGTTGTTTGTTTGTTTAATATTAAGCTGCATGAGCTATTTATATATATATTGGAGATTAAACCTTTGTCCATTGATTCATTTGCAACGATTTTCGCCCATTCTGAGGGATGCCTTTTTCCATTCCCGTTTTTTTAACAAAAAAGGAAAGAAAGAAAAAGAAGCAGAACACTAATGTGCGTAAAATATGCCTTTTGAAATGGTCGTTTTGAAATACGGACGTCCTTTGAATTTTTTGGTCGATATGTGACCCCAGGATTTGTTTTCAGGGCAGGTGTCATATACAGGCCTGCAATGATTTTGAATATCAACTGACCATTAGCACTGGGATTAAAGCTGCTGTTGCGCGAAACGGCCACAAGGTGGCAGCAGTTCTCCCTTACCAAATCTGGTTACTAGAGCAACAGAGTCTCAATGGAAGTCGTGTTCTAGATTGGAATTTAGAATGGAATGTGCCAGGAGAAAGCCCCTCAAGTTTGTCTCACTACTTCTTGTTCGTGTTTTTACTTTTTTTTTCTATTAGAGCAAGTTTGATTACAATGTTTGGCTTGTTGTAGGTGTGGAAGATGTGGTTCTTTTACACATATACAGATGTCTGTTCTTCCTGGGACCCTTTTCCCATGTACGTTAGGACAGAATGTTGAGTAGTCTTCTCTTGGTATCCCGTAGGTCTTTGGTGATTTTATATGTCACCTGTGTTTGATTATGTCTGTTAACCCCGATATCGTAATGAAACCAATACTCACACCTTTCCATTGGTGAACCCTAAGTTTGTTTAATGAATCTGTGATTGCCCTTCTCCGTGGAAGTATCTGCCCTGGTATCCATTTTTAGGTAACACCTATAAGTGATATGATACGATATGTGTCTTTCACTTTCTGACTTACTCCAAGTCACGTGATTACCTGTAGACTCATCTACGGGGCTGCAAATGGCATTGTGTCCTTTTTTTCCTTGGCTTCTATTCTGCCTTAGCGAGGTCCATTTTCAACAATGTGATTCCCTTAGGGTTGTGGATTAGCTGACCTGGGCAGCCTTACCCTGCCGGCCGGCCCTCCCCAGGTGTGCCTGGTTGAGGTCAATATAAACAGCGCTCCAGGCAGCAATAGCCCCTGAAGTTGTGCCTGACTCCATATTCTCTGCCCCGTCAGCAGTCTCGGGGCTGTGCTGGTGGGAGGGAGTGAGGGGCCAAGGCTTTGTTGGTAGCCCGGTGTGAGTGGGGCTCTGCTGGCCTTTCTGCAGGAGTTGCCAGGCTGCCACCTGTAAAGAAGAGGATGTGTCACCCATACCTTCCGATGGAATTTCTCTCCGGACAGAGGTGAGGAAGGATAAAAGCAGTGGGGGCCGGGACAGGAGGGGTATCTCAGGCAGGGCAATAGAAAGCTTCCAGAAGAGCGCCCGGGGCCAGGACCATCCTGGATGGCCTGCAGGCACCAAGTTGGCCTGCGTGCTGTCGCTGGTGTGGCTCCACGACCCTTCCTCTAGGCTTTCAAGCCCTTGTACATATTCAGGTGTTTTACCTGGGAAGGGTGGGAACAGTTCAGCAGCAGCTGGCCTGGGGCTCAGCTCACGTTTACTCACAGATGCCTCAGCACGGTCCCCCAGCTTTGCAATGAGGACGCTCCTTGCATGGGGGGTGGGTTGCTGGCTGTATGGGAGGTGATTCCCCACCTCTGACCAATTTCAGAATTGTTTACCGCTGGAGCAAGTGCCCTGATAGGGTTTCCCTCTGTATAACTGGTGGGTTCAGGTTTTTTTTTCTTTTATGGTTCAAGTTAGATTTGATTCCTCTTTTATGTATTTATAGATATAAGCATGGAAATAATTCATTCCTATAAATACATCTGTGTGAAGGGAAGAACTTTTCTCTGTTTTATTTTAAAATTTTATTTTTTAAAATTTTGAAATTTAATTTTATTTATTTTTTTATACAGGAGGTTCTTATTAGTTATGTGTTTTATGCATATACATGTATACAGGTCAATCCCAATCTCCCAACTCATCCCACCACCACCACCCCAGGGCTTCCCACACTTGGTGTCCATACGTTTGTTCTCAACCTCTGTGTCTCTATTTCTTCCCTGAAAACCAGTTCATCTGTACCAGTTTTTAGGTTCCACATATATGCATTAATATACAATATTTGTTTTCCTCTTTCTGGCTTACTTCATTCTGTATGACAGTCTCTAGATCCATCGATGTCTCTACAAATGACCCAGTTTCATTCCTTTTTTTGGCTGAGTAATATTCCATTTTATATGTGTATCACATCTTTATCCATTCATCTGTCTGTGGGCATTTAGGTTGCTTGCATTACCTGGCTATTGTAAATAGTGCTGCAATGAACATTGTGGTGAATGTGCCTTTTTGATTTATGGTTTTCTCTGGGTATATGCCCAGAAGTGGGATTGCTGGATCAGATGGTAATTCTATTTCTAGTTTTTTTAAGGAAACTCCATACTGTTCTCCATAGTGACTGTATCAATTTACATCCCCACCAATAGTGGAAGAGGGCTCCTTTTGTCCACACCCTCCCCAGAATTTGTTGTTTGTAGATTTTCTGATGATGCCGATTCTAACAGGTGTGAGGTGATACCTCATTGTAGTTTTGATTTGCATTTCTCTAATAATTAGTGCTGTTGAGCAGCTTTTCATGGGCGTCTTGGCCATCTCTGTGTCTTCTTTGAAGAAACGTCTCTTTAGATCTTCTGCCCATTTTTGTATTGGGTTGTTTGTTTTTTTAATATTAAGCTGCATGAGCTGTTTATATATATATTGGAGATTAAACCTTTGTCCATTGATTCATTTGCAACAATTTTCTCCCATTCTGAGGGATGCCTTTTTCCATTACCGTTTTTTTAACAAAAAAGGAAAGAAAGAAAAAGAAGCAGAACACTAATGTGCGTAAAATATGCCTTTTGAAATGGTCGTTTTGAAATATGGACGTCCTTTGAATTTTTTGGTCGATATGTGACCCCACGATTTGTTTTCAGGGCAGAAGTCATTTACAGGCCTGCAATGATTTTGAATATCAACTAACCATTAGCGCTGGGATTAAAGCTGCTGTTGCGTGAAACGGCCACAAGGTGGCAGCAGTTCTCCCTTACCAAATCTGGTTAGTAAAGCAACAGAGCCTCAATGGAAGTCCCGTTCTAGATTGGAATTTAGAACGGAATGTGCCAGGAGAAAGCCCCTCAAGTTTGTCTCACTACTTCTTGTTCGTGTTTTTACTTTTTTATTTTCTATTACAGCAAGTTTGATTACAATGTTTGGCTTGTTGTAGGTGTGGAATATGTGGTTCTTTTACACATATACAGATGTCTGTTCTTCCTGGGATCCTTTTCCCATGTACGTTAGGACAGAATGTTGAGTAGTCTTCTCTTGGTATTCCGTAGGTCTTTGGTGATTATATATGTCACCTGTGTTTGATTATGTCTGTTAACCCCGATATCGTAATGAAACCAATCCTCACACCTTTCCATTGGTGAACCCTAAGTTTGTTTAATGAATCTGTGATTGCCCTTCTCCGTGGAAGTATCTGCCCTGGTATCCATTTTTAGGTAATACCTATAAGTGATATGATACGATATGTGTCTTTCACTTTCTGACTTACTCCAAGTCACGTGGTTACCTCTAGACTCATCTACGGGGCTGCAAATGACATTGTGTCCTTTTTTTCCTTGGCTTCTATTCTGCCTTAGCGAGGTCCATTTTCAACAATGTGATTCCCTGAGGGTTGTGGATTAGCTGACCTGGGCAGCCTTACCCTGCTGGCCGGCCCTCCCCAGGTGTGCCTGGTTGAGGTCAATATAAACAGCGCTCCAGGCAGCAATAGCCCCTGAAGTTGTGCCTGACTCCATATTCTATGCCCCGTCAGCAGTCTCGGGGCTGTGCTGGTGGGAGGGAGTGAGGGGCCAAGGCTTTGTTGGTGGCCCGGTGTGAGTGGGGCTCTGCTGGCCTTTCTGCAGGAGTTGCCAGGCTGCCACCTGTAAAGAAGAGGATGTGTCACCCATACCTTCCGATGGAATTTCTCTCCGGACAGAGGTGAGGAAGGAAAAAATCAGTGGGGGCCGGGACAGTGGGGAATCTCAGGCAGGGCAATAGAAAGCTTCCAGAAGAGCGCCCGGGGCCAGGACCATCCTGGCTGGCCTGCAGGCACCAAGTTCGCCTGCGTGTTGTCGTTGGTGTGGCTCCATGGCCCTTCCTCTAGGCTTTAAAGCCCTTGTACATATTCAGGTGTTTTACCTGCGAAGGGTGGGAACAGTTCAGCAGCAGCTGGCCTGGGGCTCAGCTCACGTTTACTCACAGATGCCTCAGCACGGTCCCCCTGCTTTGCAATGAGGACGCTCCTTGCATGGGGTGTGGGTTGCTGGCTGTATGGGATGTGATTCCCCACCTCTGACCAATTTCAGAATTGTTTACCGCTGGAGCAAGTGCCCTGATAGGGTTTCCCTCTGTATAACTGGTGGGTTCAAGTTTTCTTTTTCTTTTATGGTTCAAGTTAGATTTGATTCCTCATTTATGTATTTATAGATATAAGCATGGAAATAATTCATTCCTATAAATACAGCTGTGTGAAGGGAAGAACTTTTTTCTGTTTTATTTTAAAATTTTATTTTTTAAAATTTTGAAATTTAATTTAATTTATTTTTTTATACAGCAGGTTATTATTAGTTATGTATTTTATGCATATACATGTATACAGGTCAATCCCAATCTCCCAACCCATCCCACCACCACCACCCCAGGGCTTCCCACACTTGGTGTCCATACGTTTGTTCTCTACCTCTGTGTCTCTATTTCTTCCCTGAAAACCAGTTCATCTGTACCATTTATTAGGTTCCACATATATGCATTAATATACAATACTTGTTTTCCTCTTTCTGACTTACTTCATTCTGTATGACAGTCTCTAGATCCATCGATGTCTCTACAAATGACCCAGTTTCATTCCTTTTTATGGATGAGTAATATTCCATTTTATATATGTACCACATCTTTATCCATTCATCTGTCTGTGGGCATTTAGGTTGCTTGCATTACCTGGCTATTGTAAATAGTGCTGCAATGAACATTGTGGTGAATGTGCCTTTTTGATTTATGGTTTTCTGTGGGTATATGCCCAGAAGTGGGATTGCTGGATCAGATGGTAATTCTATTTCTAGTTTTTTTAAGGAAACTCCATACTGTTCTCCATAGTGACTGTATCAATTTACATCCCCACCAATAGTGGAAGAGGGCTCCTTTTGTCCACACCCTCCCTAGAATTTGTTGTTTGTAGATTTTCTGATGATGCCGATTCTAACAGGTGTGAGGTGATACCTCATTGTAGTTTTGATTTGCATTTCTCTAATAATTAGTGCTGTTGAGCAGCTTTTCATGGGCGTCTTGGCCATCTCTGTGTCTTCTTTGAAGAAACGACTCTTTAGATCTTCTGCCCATTTTTGTATTGGGTTGTTTGTTTTTTTAATATTAAGCTGCATGAGCTATTTATATATATATTGGAGATTAAACCTTTGTCCATTGATTCATTTGCAACGATTTTCGCCCATTCTGAGGGATGCCTTTTTCCATTCCCGTTTTTTTAACAAAAAAGGAAAGAAAGAAAAAGAAGCAGAACACTAATGTGCGTAAAATATGCCTTTTGAAATGGTCGTTTTGAAATATGGACGTCCTTTGAATTTTTTGGTCGATATGTGACCCCAGGATTTGTTTTCAGGGCACGTGTCATTTACAGGCCTGCAATGATTTTGAATATCAACTGACCATTAGCA
Source organism: Mesoplodon densirostris (assembly GCF_025265405.1). NCBI lineage: Eukaryota > Metazoa > Chordata > Mammalia > Artiodactyla > Ziphiidae > Mesoplodon > Mesoplodon densirostris. Next base: position 241,980,157 of record NC_082661.1, read on the forward strand.
CTGGGATTAAAGCTGCTGTTGCGTGAAACAGCCACAAGGTGGCAGCAGTTCTCCCTTACCAAATCTGGTTACTAGAGCAACAGAGCCTCAATGGAAGTCGTGTTCTAGATTGGAATTTAGAATGGAATGTGCCAGGAGAAAGCCCCTCAAGTTTGTCTCACTACTTCTTGTTCGTGTTTTTAATTTTTTTTTCTATTACAGCAAGTTTGATTACAATGTTTGGCTTGTTGTAGGTGTGGAAGATGTGGTTCTTTTACACATATACAGATGTCTGTTCTTCCTGGGATCCTTTTCCCATGTACGTTAGGACAGAATGTTGAGTAGTCTTCTCTTGGTATCCCGTAGGTCTTTGGTGATTTTATATGTCACCTGTGTTTGATTATGTCTGTTAACCCCGATATCGTAATGAAACCAATCCTCACACCTTTCCATTGGTGAACCCTAAGTTTGTTTAATGAATCTGTGATTGCCCTTCTCCGTGGAAGTATCTGCCCTGGTATCCATTTTTAGGTAACACCTATAAGTGATATGATACGATATGTGTCTTTCACTTTCTGACTTACTCCAAGTCACGTGATTACCTGTAGACTCATCTACGGGGCTGCAAATGGCATTGTGTCCTTTTTTTCCTTGGCTTCTATTCTGCCTTAGCGAGGTCCATTTTCAACAATGTGATTCCCTGAGGGTTGTGGATTAGCTGACCTGGGAAGCCTTACCCTGCCGGCCGGCCCTCCCCAGGTGTGCCTGGTTGAGGTCAATATAAACAGCGCTCCAGGCAGCAATAGCCCCTGAAGTTGTGCCTGACTCCATATTCTCTGCCCCGTCAGCAGTCTCGGGGCTGTGCTGGTGGGAGGGAGTGAGGGGCCAAGGCTTTGTTGGTGTCCCGGTGTGAGTGGGGCTCTGCTGGCCTTTCTGCAGGAGTTGCCAGGCTGCCACCTGTAAAGAAGAGGATGTGTCACCCATACCTTCCGATGGAATTTCTCTCCGGACAGAGGTGAGGAAGGAAAAAAGCAGTGGGGGCCGCGACAGTGGGGAATCTCAGGCAGGGCAATAGAAAGCTTCCAGAAGAGCGCCCGGGGCCAGGACCATCCTGGCTGGCCTGCAGGCACCAAGTTTGCCTGCGTGTTGTCGTTGGTGTGGCTCCATGGCCCTTCCTCTAGGCTTTCAAGCCCTTGTACATATTCAGGTGTTTTACCTGCGAAGGGTGGGAACAGTTCAGCAGCAGCTGGCCTGGGGCTCAGCTCACGTTTACTCACAGATGCCTCAGCACGGTCCCCCAGCTTTGCAATGAGGATGCTCCTTGCATGGGGGGTGGGTTGCTGGCTGTATGGGATGTGATTCCCCACCTCTGACCAATTTCAGAATTGTTTACCGCTGGAGCAAGTGCCCTGATAGGGTTTCCCTCTATATAACTGGTGGGTTCAAGTTTTCTTTTTCTTTTATGGTTCAAGTTAGATTTGATTCCTCATTTATGTATTTATAGATATAAGCATGGAAATAATTCATTCCTATAAATACATCTGTGTGAAGGGAAGAACTTTTTTCTGTTTTATTTTAAAATTTTATTTTTTAAAATTTTGAAATTTAATTTAATTTATTTTTTTATACAGCAGGTTATTATTAGTTATGTATTTTATGCATATACATGTATACAGGTCAATCCCAATCTCCCAACTCATCCCACCACCACCACCCCATGGCTTTCCACACTTGGTGTCCATACGTTTGTTCTCTACCTCTGTGTCTCTATTTCTTCCCTGCAAACCAGTTCATCTGTACCATTTATTAGGTTCCACATATATGCATTAATATACAATACTTGTTTTCCTCTTTCTGACTTACTTCATTCTGTATGACAGTCTCTAGATCCATCGATGTCTCTACAAATGACCCAGTTTCATTCCTTTTTATGGCTGAGTAATATTCCATTTTATATATGTACCACATCTTTATCCATTCATCTGTCTGTGGGCATTTAGGTTGCTTGCATTACCTGGCTATTGTAAATAGTGCTGCAATGAACATTGTGGTGAATGTGCCTTTTTGATTTATGGTTTTCTGTGGGTATATGCCCAGTAGTGGGATTGCTGGATCAGATGGTAATTCTATTTCTAGTTTTTTTAAGGAAACTCCATACTGTTCTCCATAGTGACTGTATCAATTTACATCCCCACCAATAGTGGAAGAGGGCTCCTTTTGTCCACACCCTCCCCAGAATTTGTTGTTTGTAGATTTTCTGATGATGCCGATTCTAACAGGTGTGAGGTGATACTTCATTGTAGTTTTGATTTGCATTTCTCTAATAATTAGTGCTGTTGAGCAGCTTTTCATGGGCGTCTTGGCCATCTCTGTGTCTTCTTTGAAGAAACGACTCTTTAGATCTTCTGCCCATTTTTGTATTGGGTTGTTTGTTTTTTTAATATTAAGCTGCATGAGCTATTTATATATATATTGGAGATTAAACCTTTGTCCATTGATTCATTTGCAACGATTTTCACCCATTCTGAGGGATGCCTTTTTCCATTCCCGTTTTTTTAACAAAAAAGGAAAGAAAGAAAAAGAAGCAGAACACTAATGTGCGTAAAATATGCCTTTTGAAATGGTCGTTTTGAAATATGGACGTCCTTTGAATTTTTTGGTCGATATGTGACCCCAGGATTTGTTTTCAGGGCAGGTGTCATTTACAGGCCTGCAATGATTTTGAATATCAACTGACCATTAGCACTGGGATTAAAGCTACTGTTGCGCGAAACGGCCACAAGGTGGCAGCAGTTCTCCCTTACCAAATCTGGTTACTAGAGCAACAGAGCCTCAATGGAAGTCGTGTTCTAGATTGGAATTTAGAATGGAATGTGCCAGGAGAAAGCCCCTCAAGTTTGTCTCACTACTTCTTGTTCGTGTTTTTAATTTTTTTTTTCTATTACAGCAAGTTTGATTACAATGTTTGGCTTGTTGTAGGTGTGGAAGATGTGGTTCTTTTACACATATACAGATGTCTGTTCTTCCTGGGATCCTTTTCCCATGTACGTTAGGACAGAATGTTGAGTAGTCTTCTCTTGGTATCCCGTAGGTCTTTGGTGATTTTATATGTCACCTGTGTTTGATTATGTCTGTTAACCCCGATATCGTAATGAAACCAATCCTCACACCTTTCCATTGGTGAACCCTAAGTTTGTTTAATGAATCTGTGATTGCCCTTCTCCGTGGAAGTATCTGCCCTGGTATCCATTTTTAGGTAACACCTATAAGTGATATGATACGATATGTGTCTTTCACTTTCTGACTTACTCCAAGTCACGTGATTACCTGTAGACTCATCTACGGGGCTGCAAATGGCATTGTGTCCTTTTTTTCCTTGGCTTCTATTCTGCCTTAGCGAGGTCCATTTTCAACAATGTGATTCCCTGAGGGTAGTGGATTAGCTGACCTGGGCAGCCTTACCCTGCCGGCCGGCCCTCCCCAGGTGTGCCTGGTTGAGGTCAATATAAACAGCGCTCCAGGCAGCAATAGCCCCTGAAGTTGTGCCTGACTCCATATTCTCTGCCCCGTCAGCAGTCTCGGGGCTGTGCTGGTGGGAGGGAGTGAGGGGCCAAGGCTTTGTTGGTGGCCCGGTGTGAGTGGGGCTCTGCTAGACTTTCTGCAGGAGTTGCCAGGCTGCCACCTGTAAAGAAGAGGATGTGTCACCCATACCTTCTGATGGAATTTCTCATCGGACAGAGGTGAAGAAGGATAAAATCAGTGGGGGCCGGGACAGGAGGGGTATCTCAGGCAGGGCAATAGAAAGCTTCCAGAAGAGCGCCCGGGGCCAGGACCATCCTGGATGGCCTGCAGGCACCAAGTTGGCCTGCGTGCTGTCGCTGGTGTGGCTCCACGGCCCTTCCTCTAGGCTTTCAAGCCCTTGTACATATTCAGGTGTTTTACCTGGGAAGGGTGGGAACAGTTCAGCAGCAGCTGGCCTGGGGCTCAGCTCACGTTTACTCACAGATGCCTCAGCACGGTCCCCCAGCTTTGCAATGAGGACGCTCCTTGCATGGGGTGTGGGTTGCTGGCTGTATGGGAGGTGATTCCCCACCTCTGACCAATTTCAGAATTGTTTACCGCTGGAGCAAGTGCCCTGATAGGGTTTCCCTCTGTATAACTGGTGGGTTCAGGTTTTTTTTTCTTTTATGGTTCAAGTTAGATTTGATTCCTCTTTTATGTATTTATAGATATAAGCATGGAAATAATTCATTCCTATAAATACATCTGTGTGAAGGGAAGAACTTTTCTCTGTTTTATTTTAAAATTTTATTTTTTAAAATTTTGAAATTTAATTTTATTTATTTTTTTATACAGGAGGTTATTATTAGTTATGTGTTTTATGCATATACATGTATACAGGTCAATCCCAATCTCCCAACTCATCCCACCACCACCACCCCATGGCTTCCCACACTTGGTGTCCATACGTTTGTTCTCTACCTCTGTGTCTCTATTTCTTCCCTGAAAACCAGTTCATCTGTACCAGTTTTTAGGTTCCACATATATGCATTAATATACAATATTTGTTTTCCTCTTTCTGGCTTACTTCATTCTGTATGACAGTCTCTAGATCCATCGATGTCTCTACAAATGACCCAGTTTCATTCCTTTTTTTGGCTGAGTAATATTCCATTTTATATGTGTATCACATCTTTATCCATTCATCTGTCTGTGGGCATTTAGGTTGCTTGCATTACCTGGCTATTGTAAATAGTGCTGCAATGAACATTGTGGTGAATGTGCCTTTTTGATTTATGGTTTTCTCTGGGTATATGCCCAGAAGTGGGATTGCTGGATCAGATGGTAATTCTATTTCTAGTTTTTTTAAGGAAACTCCATACTGTTCTCCATAGTGACTGTATCAATTTACATCCCCACCAATAGTGGAAGAGGGCTCCTTTTGTCCACACCCTCCCCAGAATTTGTTGTTTGTAGATTTTCTGATGATGCCGATTCTAACAGGTGTGAGGTGATACCTCATTGTAGTTTTGATTTGCATTTCTCTAATAATTAGTGCTGTTGAGCAGCTTTTCATGGGCGTCTTGGCCATCTCTGTGTCTTCTTTGAAGAAACGTCTCTTTAGATCTTCTGCCCATTTTTGTATTGGGTTGTTTGTTTTTTTAATATTAAGCTGCATGAGCTGTTTATATATATATTGGAGATTAAACCTTTGTCCATTGATTCATTTGCAACAATTTTCTCCCATTCTGAGGGATGCCTTTTTCCATTCCCGTTTTTTTAACAAAAAAGGAAAGAAAGAAAAAGAAGCAGAACACTAATGTGCGTAAAATATGCCTTTTGAAATGGTCGTTTTGAAATATGGACGTCCTTTGAATTTTTTGGTCGATATGTGACCCCAGGATTTGTTTTCAGGGCAGGTGTCATTTACAGGCCTGCAATGATTTTGAATATCAACTGACCATTAGCGCTGGGATTAAAGCTGCTGTTGCGTGAAACGGCCACAAGGTGGCAGCAGTTCTCCCTTACCAAATCTGGTTACTAGAGCAACAGAGCCTCAATGGAAGTCGTGTTCTAGATTGGAATTTAGAATGGAATGTGCCAGGAGAAAGCCCCTCAAGTTTGTCTCACTACTTCTTGTTCGTGTTTTTAATTTTTTATTTTCTATTACAGCAAGTTTGATTACAATGTTTGGCTTGTTGTAGGTGTGGAATATGTGGTTCTTTTACACATATACAGATGTCTGTTCTTCCTGGGATCCTTTTCCCATGTGCGATAGGACAGAATGTTGAGTAGTCTTCTCTTGGTATTCCGTAGGTCTTTGGTGATTATATATGTCACCTGTGTTTGATTATGTCTGTTAACCCCGATATCGTAATGAAACCAATCCTCACACCTTTCCATTGGTGAACCCTAAGTTTGTTTAATGAATCTGTGATTGCCCTTCTCCGTGGAAGTATCTGCCCTGGTATCCATTTTTAGGTAATACCTATAAGTGATATGATACGATATGTGTCTTTCACTTTCTGACTTACTCCAAGTCACGTGGTTACCTCTAGACTCATCTACGGGGCTGCAAATGGCATTGTGTCCTTTTTTTCCTTGGCTTCTATTCTGCCTTAGCGAGGTCCATTTTCAACAATGTGATTCCCTGAGGATTGTGGATTAGCTGACCTGGGCAGCCTTACCCTGCCGGCCAGCCCTCCCCAGTTGTGCCTGGTTGAGGTCAATATAAACAGCACTCCAGGCAGCAATAGCCCCTGAAGTTGTGCCTGACTCCATATTCTCTGCCCCGTCAGCAGTCTCGGGGCTGTGCTGGTGGGAGGGAGTGAGGGGCCAAGGCTTTGTTGGTGGCCCGGTGTGAGTGGGGCTCTGCTGGCCTTTCTGCAGGAGTTGCCAGGCTGCCACCTGTAAAGAAGAGGATGTGTCACCCATACCTTCCGGTGGAATTTCTCTCCGGACAGAGGTGAGGAAGGAAAAAAGCAGTGGGGGCGGGGACAGGAGGGGTATCTCAGGTAGGGCATTAGAAAGCTTCCAGAAGAGCGCCCGGGGCCAGGACCATCCTGGCTGGCCTGCAGGCACCAAGTTGGCCTGTGTGCTGTCGCTGGTGTGGCTCCATGCCCCTTCCTCTAGGCTTTCAAGCCCTTGTACATATTCAGGTGTTTTACCTGGGAAGGGTGGGAACAGTTCAGCAGCAGCTGGCCTGGGGCTCAGCTCACGTTTACTCACAGATGCCTCAGCACGGTCCCCCAGCTTTGCAATGAGGACGCTCCTTGCATGGGGTGTGGGTTGCTGGCTGTATGGGAGGTGATTCCCCACCTCTGACCAATTTCAGAATTGTTTACCGCTGGAGCAAGTGCCCTGATAGGGTTTCCCTCTGTATAACTGGTGGGTTCAGGTTTTTTTTTCTTTTATGGTTCAAGTTAGATTTGATTCCTCTTTTATGTATTTATAGATATAAGCATGGAAATAATTCATTCCTATAAATACATCTGTGTGAAGGGAAGAACTTTTCTCTGTTTTATTTTAAAATTTTATTTTTTAAAAGTTTGAAATTTAATTTTATTTATTTTTTTATACAGCAGGTTATTATTAGTTATGTATTTTATGCATATACATGTATACAGGTCAATCCCAATCTCCCAACTCATCCCACCACCACCACCCCATGGCTTCCCACACTTGGTGTCCATACGTTTGTTCTCTACCTCTGTGTCTCTATTTCTTCCCTGAAAACCAGTTCATCTGTACCATTTTTTAGGTTCCACATATATGCATTAATATACAATATTTGTTTTCCTCTTTCTGGCTTACTTCATTCTGTATGACAGTCTCTAGATCCAACGATGTCTCTACAAATGACCCAGTTTCATTCCTTTTTTTGGCTGAGTAATATTCCATTTTATATGTGTACCACATCTTTATCCATTCATCTGTCTGTGGGCATTTAGGTTGCTTGCATTAACTGGCTATTGTAAATAGTGCTGCAATGAACATTGTGGTGAATGTGCCTTTTTGATTTATGGTTTTCTCTGGGTATATGCCCAGAAGGGGGATTGCTGGATCAGATGGTAATTCTATTTCTAGTTTTTTTAAGGAAACTCCATACTGTTCTCCATAGTGACTGTATCAATTTACATCCCCACCAATAGTGGAAGAGGGCTCCTTTTGTCCACACCCTCCCCAGAATTTGTTGTTTATAGATTTTCTGATGATGCCGATTCTAACAGGTGTGAGGTGATACCTCATTGTAGTTTTGATTTGCATTTCTCTAATAATTAGTGCTGTTGAGCAGCTTTTCATGGGCGTCTTGGCCATCTCTGTGTCTTCTTTGAAGAAACGTCTCTTTAGATCTTCTGCCCATTTTTGTATTGGGTTGTTTGTTTTTTTAATATTAAGCTGCATGAGCTGTTTATATATATATTGGAGATTAAACCTTTGTCCATTGATTCATTTGCAACAATTTTCTCCCATTCTGAGGGATGCCTTTTTCCATTCCCGTTTTTTTAACAAAAAAGGAAAGAAAGAAAAAGAAGCAGAACACTAATGTGCGTAAAATATGCCTTTTGAAATGGTCGTTTTGAAATATGGACGTCCTTTGAATTTTTTGGTCGATATGTGACCCCAGGATTTGTTTTCAGGGCAGGTGTCATTTACAGGCCTGCAATGATTTTGAATATCAACTGACCATTAGCGCTGGGATTAAAGCTGCTGTTGCGTGAAACGGCCACAAGGTGGCAGCAGTTCTCCCTTACCAAATCTGGTTACTAGAGCAACAGAACCTCAATGGAAGTCGTGTTCTAGATTGGAATTTAGAATGGAATGTGCCAGGAGAAAGCCCCTCAAGTTTGTCTCACTACTTCTTGTTCGTGTTTTTAATTTTTTTATTTTCTATTACAGCAAGTTTGATTACAATGTTTGGCTTGTTGTAGGTGTGGAATATGTGGTTCTTTTACACATATACAGATGTCTGTTCTTCCTGGGATCCTTTTCCCATGTACGTTAGGACAGAATGTTGAGTAGTCTTCTCTTGGTATTCCGTAGGTCTTTGGTGATTATATATGTCACCTGTGTTTGATTATGTCTGTTAACCCCGATATCGTAATGAAACCAATCCTCACACCTTTCCATTGGTGAACCCTAAGTTTGTTTAATGAATCTGTGATTGCCCTTCTCCGTGGAAGTATCTGCCCTGGTATCCATTTTTAGGTAATACCTATAAGTGATATGATACGATATGTGTCTTTCACTTTCTGACTTACTCCAAGTCACGTGGTTACCTCTAGACTCATCTACGGGGCTGCAAATGGCATTGTGTCCTTTTTTTCCTTGGCTTCTATTCTGCCTTAGCGAGGTCCATTTTCAACAATGTGATTCCCTGAGGGTTGTGGATTAGCTGACCTGGGCAGCCTTACCCTGCCGGCCGGCCCTCCCCAGTTGTGCCTGGTTGAGGTCAATATAAACAGCGCTCCAGGCAGCAATAGCCCCTGAAGTTGTGCCTGACTCCATATTCTCTGCCCCGTCAGCAGTCTCGGGGCTGTGCTGGTGGGAGGGAGTGAGGGGCCAAGGCTTTGTTGGTGGCCCGGTGTGAGTGGGGCTCTGCTGGCCTTTCTGCAGGAGTTGCCAGGCTGCCACCTGTAAAGAAGAGGATGTGTCACCCATACCTTCCGGTGGAATTTCTCTCCGGACAGAGGTGAGGAAGGAAAAAAGCAGTGGGGGCGGGGACAGGAGGGGTATCTCAGGTAGGGCATTAGAAAGCTTCCAGAAGAGCGCCCGGGGCCAGGACCATCCTGGCTGGCCTGCAGGCACCAAGTTGGCCTGTGTGCTGTCGCTGGTGTGGCTCCATGCCCCTTCCTCTAGGCTTTCAAGCCCTTGTACATATTCAGGTGTTTTACCTGGGAAGGGTGGGAACAGTTCAGCAGCAGCTGGCCTGGGGCTCAGCTCACGTTTACTCACAGATGCCTCAGCACGGTCCCCCAGCTTTGCAATGAGGACGCTCCTTGCATGGGGTGTGGGTTGCTGGCTGTATGGGAGGTGATTCCCCACCTCTGACCAATTTCAGAATTGTTTACCGCTGGAGCAAGTGCCCTGATAGGGTTTCCCTCTGTATAACTGGTGGGTTCAGGTTTTTTTTTCTTTTATGGTTCAAGTTAGATTTGATTCCTCTTTTATGTATTTATAGATATAAGCATGGAAATAATTCATTCCTATAAATACATCTGTGTGAAGGGAAGAACTTTTCTCTGTTTTATTTTAAAATTTTATTTTTTAAAAGTTTGAAATTTAATTTTATTTATTTTTTTATACAGCAGGTTATTATTAGTTATGTGTTTTATGCATATACATGTATACAGGTCAATCCCAATCTCCCAACTCATCCCACCACCACCACCCCATGGCTTCCCACACTTGGTGTCCATACGTTTGTTCTCTACCTCTGTGTCTCTATTTCTTCCCTGAAAACCAGTTCATCTGTACCATTTTTTAGGTTCCACATATATGCATTAATATACAATATTTGTTTTCCTCTTTCTGGCTTACTTCATTCTGTATGACAGTCTCTAGATCCATCGATGTCTCTACAAATGACCCAGTTTCATTCCTTTTTTTGGCTGAGTAATATTCCATTTTATATGTGTACCACATCTTTATCCATTCATCTGTCTGTGGGCATTTAGGTTGCTTGCATTACCTGGCTATTGTAAATAGTGCTGCAATGAACATTGTGGTGAATGTGCCTTTTTGATTTATGGTTTTCTCTGGGTATATGCCCAGAAGGGGGATTGCTGGATCAGATGGTAATTCTATTTCTAGTTTTTTAAGGAAACTCCATACTGTTCTCCATAGTAACTGTATCAATTTACATCCCCACCAATAGTGGAAGAGGGCTCCTTTTGTCCACACCCTCCCCAGAATTTGTTGTTTATAGATTTTCTGATGATGCCGATTCTAACAGGTGTGAGGTGATACCTCATTGTAGTTTTGATTTGCATTTCTCTAATAATTAGTGCTGTTGAGCAGCTTTTCATGGGCGTCTTGGCCATCTCTGTGTCTTCTTTGAAGAAACGTCTCTTTAGATCTTCTGCCCATTTTTGTATTGGGTTGTTTGTTTTTTTAATATTAAGCTGCATGAGCTGTTTATATATATATTGGAGATTAAACCTTTGTCCATTGATTCATTTGCAACAATTTTCTCCCATTCTGAGGGATGCCTTTTTCCATTCCCGTTTTTTTAACAAAAAAGGAAAGAAAGAAAAAGAAGCAGAACACTAATGTGCGTAAAATATGCCTTTTGAAATGGTCGTTTTGAAATATGGACGTCCTTTGAATTTTTTGGTCGATATGTGACCCCAGGATTTGTTTTCAGGGCAGGTGTCATTTACAGGCCTGCAATGATTTTGAATATCAACTGACCATTAGCACTGGGATTAAAGCTGCTGTTGCGCGAAACGGCCACAAGGTGGCAGCAGTTCTCCCTTACCAAATCTGGTTACTAGAGCAACAGAGCCTCAATGGAAGTCGTGTTCTAGATTGGAATTTAGAATGGAATGTGCCAGGAGAAAGCCCCTCAAGTTTGTCTCACTACTTCTTGTTCGTGTTTTTAATTTTTTATTTTCTATTACAGCAAGTTTGATTACAATGTTTGGCTTGTTGTAGGTGTGGAATATGTGGTTCTTTTACACATATACAGATGTCTGTTCTTCCTGGGATCCTTTTCCCATGTACGTTAGGACAGAATGTTGAGTAGTCTTCTCTTGGTATTCCGTAGGTCTTTGGTGATTATATATGTCACCTGTGTTTGATTATGTCTGTTAACCCCGATATCGTAATGAAACCAATCCTCACACCTTTCCATTGGTGAACCCTAAGTTTGTTTAATGAATCTGTGATTGCCCTTCTCCGTGGAAGTATCTGCCCTGGTATCCATTTTTAGGTAATACCTATAAGTGATATGATACGATATGTGTCTTTCACTTTCTGACTTACTCCAAGTCACGTGGTTACCTCTAGACTCATCTACGGGGCTGCAAATGGCATTGTGTCCTTTTTTTCCTTGGCTTCTATTCTGCCTTAGCGAGGTCCATTTTCAACAATGTGATTCCCTGAGGGTTGTGGATTAGCTGACCTGGGCAGCCTTACCCTGCCGGCCGGCCCTCCCCAGTTGTGCCTGGTTGAGGTCAATATAAACAGCACTCCAGGCAGCAATAGCCCCTGAAGTTGTGCCTGACTCCATATTCTCTGCCCCGTCAGCAGTCTCGGGGCTGTGCTGGTGGGAGGGAGTGAGGGGCCAAGGCTTTGTTGGTGGCCCGGTGTGAGTGGGGCTCTGCTGGCCTTTCTGCAGGAGTTGCCAGGCTGCCACCTGTAAAGAAGAGGATGTGTCACCCATACCTTCCGATGGAATTTCTCATCGGACAGAGGTGAGGAAGGAAAAAAGCAGTGGGGGCCGGGACAGGAGGGGTATCTCAGGTAGGGCATTAGAAAGCTTCCAGAATAGCGCCCGTGGCCAGGACCATCCTGGCTGGCCTGCAGGCACCAAGTTGGCCTGTGTGCTGTCGCTGGTGTGGCTCCACGGCCCTTCCTCTAGGCTTTCAAGCCCTTGTACATATTCAGGTGTTTTACCTGGGAAGGGTGGGAACAGTTCAGCAGCAGCTGGCCTGGGGCTCAGCTCACGTTTACTCACAGATGCCTCAGCACGGTCCCCCAGCTTTGCAATGAGGACGCTCCTTGCATGGGGTGTGGGTTGCTGGCTGTATGGGAGGTGATTCCCCACCTCTGACCAATTTCAGAATTGTTTACCGCTGGAGCAAGTGCCCTGATAGGGTTTCCCTCTGTATAACTGGTGGGGTCAGGTTTTTTTTTCTTTTATGGTTCAAGTTAGATTTGATTCCTCTTTTATGTATTTATAGATATAAGCATGGAAATAATTCATTCCTATAAATACATCTGTGTGAAGGGAAGAACTTTTCTCTGCTTTATTTTAAAATTTTATTTTTTAAAATTTTGAAATTTAATTTTATTTATTTTTTTATACAGCAGGTTATTATTAGTTATGTGTTTTATGCATATACATGTATACAGGTCAATCCCAATCTCCCAACTCATCCCACCACCACCACCCCATGGCTTCCCACACTTGGTGTCCATACGTTTGTTCTCTACCTCTGTGTCTCTATTTCTTCCCTGAAAACCAGTTCATCTGTACCATTTATTAGGTTCCACATATATGCATTAATATACAATATTTGTTTTCCTCTTTCTGGCTTACTTCATTCTGTATGACAGTCTCTAGATCCATCGATGTCTCTACAAATGACCCAGTTTCATTCCTTTTTTTGGCTGAGTAAAATTCCATTTTATATGTGTATCACATCTTTATCCATTCATCTGTCTGTGGGCATTTAGGTTGCTTGCATTACCTGGCTATTGTAAATAGTGCTGCAATGAACATTGTGGTGAATGTGCCTTTTTGATTTATGGTTTTCTCTGGGTATATGCCCAGAAGGGGGATTGCTGGACCAGATGGTAATTCTATTTCTAGTTTTTTTAAGGAAACTCCATACTGTTCTCCATAGTGACTGTATCAATTTACATCCCCACAAATAGTGGAAGAGGGCTCCTTTTGTCCACACCCTCCCCAGAATTTGTTGTTTGTAGTTTTTCTGATGATGCCGATTCTAACAGGTGTGAGGTGATACCTCATTGTAGTTTTGATTTGCATTTCTCTAATAGTTAGTGCTGTTGAGCAGCTTTTCATGGGCGTCTTGGCCATCTCTGTGTCTTCTTTGAAGAAACGTCTCTTTAGATCTTCTGCCCATTTTTGTATTGGGTTGTTTGTTTTTTTAATATTAAGCTGCATGAGCTGTTTATATATGTATTGGAGATTAAACCTTTGTCCATTGATTCATTTGCAACAATTTTCTCCCATTCTGAGGGATGCCTTTTTCCATTCCCGTTTTTTTAACAAAAAAGGAAAGAAAGAAAAAGAAGCAGAACACTAATGTGCGTAAAATATGCCTTTTGAAATGGTCGTTTTGAAATATGGACGTCCTTTGAATTTTTTGGTCGATATGTGACCCCAGGATTTGAATTCAGGGCAGGTGTCATTTACAGGCCTGCAATGATTTTGAATATCAACTAACCATTAGCGCTGGGATTAAAGCTGCTGTTGCGTGAAACGGCCACAAGGTGGCAGCAGTTCTCCCTTACCAAATCTGGTTACTAGAGCAACAGAGCCTCAATGGAAGTCGTGTTCTAGATTGGAATTTAGAATGGAATGTGCCAGGAGAAAGCCCCTCAAGTTTGTCTCACTACTTCTTGTTCGTGTTTTTACTTTTTTTTTCTATTACAGCAAGTTTGATTACAATGTTTGGCTTGTTGTAGGTGTGGAAGATGTGGTTCTTTTACACATATACAGATGTCTGTTCTTCCTGGGATCCTTTTCCCATGTACGTTAGGACAGAATGTTGAGTAGTCTTCTCTTGGTATTCCGTAGGTCTTTGGTGATTATATATGTCACCTGTGTTTGATTATGTCTGTTAACCCCGATATCGTAATGAAACCAATCCTCACACCTTTCCATTGGTGAACGCTAAGTTTGTTTAATGAATCTGTGATTGCCCTTCTCCGTGGAAATATCTGCCCTGGTATCCATTTTTAGGTAACACCTATAAGTGATATGGTACGATATGTGTCTTTCACTTTCTGACTTACTCCAAGTCACGTGATTACCTCTAGACTCATCTACGGGGCTGCAAATGGCATTGTGTCCTTTTTTTCCTTGGCTTCTATTCTGCCTTAGCGAGGTCCATTTTCAACAATGTGATTCCCTGAGGGTTGTGGATTAGCTGACCTGGGCAGCCTTACCCTGCCGGCCGGCCCTCCCCAGGTGTGCCTGGTTGAGGTCAATATAAACAGCGCTCCAGGCAGCAATAGCCCCTGAAGTTGTGCCTGACTCCATATTCTCTGCCCCGTCAGCAGTCTCGGGGCTGTGCTGGTGGGAGGGAGTGAGGGGCCAAGGCTTTGTTGGTTGCCCGGTGTGAGTGGGGCTCTGCTGGCCTTTCTGCAGGAGTTGCCAGGCTGCCACCTGTAAAGAAGAGGATGTGTCACCCATACCATCCGATGGAATTTCTCTCCGGACAGAGGTGAGGAAGGAAAAAAGCAGTGGGGGCCGGGACAGGAGGGCTATCTCAGGCAGGGCAATAGAAAGCTTCCAGAAGAGCGCCCGGGGCCAGGACCATCCTGGCTGGCCTGCAGGCACCAAGTTGGCCTGCGTGCTGTCGCTGGTGTGGCACCACGGCCCTTCCTCTAGGCTTTCAAGCCCTTGTACATATTCAGGTGTTTTACCTGGGAAGGTTGGGAACAGTTCAGCAGCAGCTGGCCTGGGGCTCAGCTCACGTTTACTCACAGATGCCTCAGCACGGTCCCCCAGCTTTGCAATGAGGACGCTCCTTGCATGGGGGGTGGGTTGCTGGCTGTATGGGAGGTGATTCCCCACCTCTGACCAATTTCAGAATTGTTTACCGCTGGAGCAAGTGCCCTGATAGGGTTTCCCTCTGTATAACTGGTGGGTTCAGGTTTTTTTTTCTTTTATGGTTCAAGTTAGATTTGATTCCTCTTTTATGTATTTATAGATATAAGCATGGAAATAATTCATTCCTATAAATACATCTGTGTGAAGGGAAGAACTTTTTTCTGTTTTATTTTAAAATTTTATTTTTTAAAATTTTGAAATTTAATTTTATTTATTTTTTTATACAGCAGGTTATTATTAGTTATGTGTTTTATGCATATACATGTATACAGGTCAATCCCAATCTCCCAACTCATCCCACCACCACCACCCCATGGCTTCCCACACTTGGTGTCCATACGTTTGTTCTCTACCTCTGTGTCTCTATTTCTTCCCTGAAAACCAGTTCATCTGTACCAGTTTTTAGGTTCCACATATATGCATTAATATACAATATTTGTTTTCCTCTTTCTGACTTACTTCATTCTGTATGACAGTCTCTAGATCCATCGATGTCTCTACAAATGACCCAGTTTCATTCCTTTTTATGGCTGAGTAATATTCCATTTTATATATGTACCACATCTTTATCCATTCATCTGCCTGTGGGCATTTAGGTTGCTTGCATTACCTGGCTATTGTAAATAGTGCTGCAATGAACATTGTGGTGAATGTGCCTTTTTGATTTATGGTTTTCTCTGGGTATATGCCCAGAAGTGGGATTGCTGGATCAGATGGTAATTCTATTTCTAGTTTTTTTAAGGAAACTCCATACTGTTCTCCATAGTGACTGTATCAATTTACATCCCCACCAATAGTGGAAGAGGGCTCCTTTTGTCCACACCCTCCCCAGAATTTGTTGTTTGTAGATTTTCTGATGATGCCGATTCTAACAGGTGTGAGGTGATACCTCATTGTAGTTTTGATTTGCATTTCTCTAATAATTAGTGCTGTTGAGCAGCTTTTCATGGGCGTCTTGGCCATCTCTGTGTCTTCTTTGAAGAAACGACTCTTTAGATCATCTGCCCATTTTTGTATTGGGTTGTTTGTTTTTTTAATAGTAGGCTGCATGAGCTGTTTATATATATATTGGAGATTAAACCTTTGTCCATTGATTCATTTGCAAGGATTTTCGCCCATTCTGAGGGATGCCTTTTTCCATTCCCGTTTTTTTAACAAAAAAGGAAAGAAAGAAAAAGAAGCAGAACACTAATGAGCGTAAAATATGCCTTTTGAAATGGTCGTTTTGAAATATGGACGTCCTTTGAATTTTTTTGTCGATATGTGACCCCAGGATTTGTTTTCAGGGCAGGTGTCATTTACAGGCCTGCAATGATTTTGAATATCAACTGACCATTAGCACTGGGATTAAAGCTGCTGTTGCGCGAAACGGCCACAAGGTGGCAGCAGTTCTCCCTTACCAAATCTGGTTACTAGAGCAACAGAGCCTCAATGGAAGTCGTGTTCTAAATTGGAATTTAGAATGGAATGTGCCAGGAGAAAGCCCCTCAAGTTTGTCTCACTACTTCTTGTTCGTGTTTTTACTTTTTTTTTCTATTACAGCAAGTTTGATTACAATGTTTGGCTTGTTGTAGGTGTGGAAGATGTGGTTCTTTTACACATATACAGATGTCTGTTCTTCCTGGGATCCTTTTCCCATGTACGTTAGGACAGAATGTTGAGTAGTCTTCTCTTGGTATTCCGTAGGTCTTTGGTGATTTTATATGTCACCTGTGTTTGATTATGTCTGTTAACCCCGATATCGTAATGAAACCAATCCTCACACCTTTCCATTGGTGAACCATAAGTTTGTTTAATGAATCTGTGATTGCCCTT